>NC_023750.2:16341366-16641366 GCF_000499845.2 Phaseolus vulgaris
GTATATGGCCTTAGTTGATCGGGCGACAGCTGCAACCTTTTGAACGTCGGCCAGAACATGACGTCTGCCGAGCTCCCTTGGTCTACGAGCACTCTGTGCACTCGCCTTCCTGCTGTGATGAGGGAGATGACCACAGGATCGTTGTCGTGCGGTACAATGTCCCGCAGATCAGCTTTCTTGAAAGTGATATCTACCTCGGGGAAATGGCCCTCGTCCACCGAGTCCACGACCATTACCGATCGAGCATACCTTCTTCTTTGTGATGCGGTGTATCCCCCACCGGAGAAGCCCCCCGCAATCGTCTGCACCTCCCCGTGCATAGGGATTTCATGCTGCTGCTCTCCTGCCTGGGACCCCGATGCGCGATCACCCTGCGCCTCCCGCAGGTAATCTGCTAGGAACCCAGACTTTACCAACTCCGCCAGCTGGTGCCCCAACGCCAAGCAGGAGTGGAGTGTGTGACCAAAGGCTTGGTGAAACTCACACCACTCGTTCTTTTTCCTCCCAAGTACCTTATCTGTCTTCTCTGGTACTCGGAATCTCGCGGCTATGGCAGGAAGGGCGATCAGATCTGCCAACCCTACCATGAAATCGTATTGGGGGTGCGTTATTCTCCCTTGCGCGCCCCCTGCCCTGGTCCTTCCTGGGTGCATAAGGACGAGGTTTCCCCTGCACTTTCTTTCCCTCCTTTGCCTCATGCACCCTCGTGTGCTGCTGTTGCTTCCCTTGTCCTCCACGCGGCTTCAGCGGTGCAGCACTTCCTCTTTTCTCAGAAACCTCTGTCTCTGCCACTATGTGCACCACCGCGCGTCGCCGGATCTCAGCAAAGGTGCTGGGATGGCTTCTGATGAGCGACTCACTGAAAGGACCAGGAAACACTCCCTTATTAAACGCATGCACCAGCATATCCTCGTCCTTGTTGGGAAATCTAACCACTTGCGCTCCGAAGCGGTTGAGGTAATCTTTCAGCGACTCACCTTAATACTGGCGTACATCGAACAGATCGTACGACACCACTGAAGGTGCTCTGTTAATGATGTACTGCTCAGTGAAGAGCTTCGAAAACTGATGGAAGGACGTGATATGACCCTCTGGCAGACTCACGAACCATTCCATGGCGATTCCACTCAGAGTGCTCATGAACATCTTGCAATACACGGCATCTGAGCCCCCAGACAGCATCATCTGAGTGTGGAACGCCGTCAGATGCGCTTCTGGATCTTCTACCCCTGTGAATGACGCCTTCACTCCCACTAGGTTGGGAGGTACCATGGTTTGCATGATTTCAGGGGAGAACGACATAGGGAACGCTCTCGGAGGCGATGGTGGCATCGGCATCCCTTCTCCAACTGCGCGTTCCTTCTGCGTCTGTAACGTCCTTCTCAGCTCCTCATTAACGCGATTCAGCTCATCATTCCCACTCTGCGATGCAACCAACTCCGCCTGCATCTTTTCTTGTTCAACTCTCGACGCTGCAACATTGTCCTGCAGCGTACGCATCATCTCCAGGACCTGCGCCATTGTCACAGCTCCTTCCTCAACAGATGGCTCAGGTGATGTTTGTCTTGTTCTCCGCATTTTCTCAGCAAAAACTCAGCAAAGACTTTGAGAAACTCCAGAAACTTTGGTGTGGATAGGACCACGATTCAAACGTGCCCCACGGTGGGTGCCAAATGATCCTGTCGCCAACTGCAACGTGGAGGAGTCGCTTTGTCGCTTCCTTACCCCGCCTATGCAACTGTGTTATCCGCAAGAATGCTCTTAGAACCTTCTCCGGGAACTTCAAATGCAACTTGCAAAACACACAGACGACGCCTCTAGCGGCCGTTTGCACTCCGACGCTCAAGTTAGGTCACAGAATCACCAACAAAAATAATGTGTGTCTATCCCTCTCTGATTCTCTCTTTTTATTCTCTCTCTGTGTCTGTGCCTAACAGAATTCTGTTACGCTATTCTCTGCGTGTGTCAGAATTCTGTTATGCTTTTGTGCGGAAACGTACCACAATCAGTAAAGACGTGGGTGTCTGTGTGTTCTGTGTGTACCTTTCACGACGCGGAGTGCACCTTTATCTGGGCCGCGCCCCTCTCAGACAGTGACACGTGGAGGCATGCAACTCACATCTAACCGTACACGTGCCACTACCTGAAGGGCTCTGGCGCATCTCTTTGTGCGCCTAAGTTATTCCCTTGCGGAGTAACTTAGCGCGTTTGTTCCATCTGGGTGGATCGCTCATTCCCAGGAGAACGCCAGGTGTGGCTGGACTAGGCACACTCACCAAGCATTGCTCTCTGCATACACGATTTCCCCTTCACGATGCCATGCACGTAATGGGTTGAGAGAGTCACCAATTACTGACTGGTTTACTAACTCCCTCAGGCCACTCTCGTGCACGATTATACCGGCGAGGAGCTCTTCTTTCTCTGAGGTATGATCATGCGAGGTCCATGCGTAACGCTCTCGCTGGGAATCTCAGCCCCAGTTTAACTGCGTGTAACACGAAACCCCGATGACCTTGCACCCGATGACTGATCGGTGCTCTATTGCTTCTCGCGTTCTCCCCCTGGGTGTTTATCTTGGAACTGATCTGTCGGTGGCCACTCGGTTACTGACCACCGATCACCATACAGGTTGATCTCCTCCTTGATTTCTCTGCCACCTGATCCACGTGTCACCCTGCGAGTGGTCCACGTGGTTATCTGCTGCTGACGTCATCGACTACCGATGACCGACCGGATCAGTTATAGCTGACTAACTCTTGCCTCAAATAAATCAACTTAGCACCCATGGGTGCTTAATCTGGGCAGTGGCTTGGGTCAATCCTAATATCTGAAATGTCGTTCGCCTGAACTGCTAAGTGTCATGCATATTTCTATGTTAACACTTAAAACTTTGCTGGCCTGGTTCTGGACTGAGGACCTTTGCCTCCATTTGCATAAGCAAAAAGGTCCTTTAATCTTGTACCGTCCCGTACCCAGGCGTTGACAAGTCAAGGTCAAAGCCAACATCGGGGTCAAAGTCAACATAAGGCGTCGCCTAGGTGAGGCGACGCCATGTGCAAGCGTCGCCATGGCGGGACGTCGCCAAGAGGAAGCGTCGCCAAGATAAGACGTCGCCTAGAGCAAGCGACGCCAAGGTAGGGCGTCGCCAAGGTAGGGCGTCCCCGATACCCATGGGTAGGAAAGACCGTGGAGGGAATGACGCCGTGGGAAGGCATCAAACCTCGATAACCCGGGGTAGCATTAAAGAGAAGAGAAAGGTGGCTTCAAGGCCATAGTAATAGCGCTAGTGGAGAGCAATCTGTCTCGTGAAGTTACCGTGTCGCCCCAGAGAAGCCCTTGGGATAGTTACGACTCATGAGAAGGGTCACGCCCAGGGGTAGCCAGGTGCAGGGTACGAGAGGAAGGTAGATACGCTCTCAAAATGAGTGACTAGAGGTTTGGGGGCATGAGTTGGCACCCAAAAAGTCACCCCTTGCGCAGATACACTCCCAAGTAGGAGGACTCACATGAGGAAATACCCCCAAGTGGGGTCACAGCGTTGTGAGGCCCTCCACGTGTAATAGCAGCCAAGTCAAAACAGAAACATCAATTTGTCAGGTACAAGGTAATTAAAGCTATTTAATAAAGTTTACGTTTCGATCGTTTAAGGTACTTTAAATGCTCCAAGCGGTTTAAACGTCTTAAAGGCACTGAACGTTTCATAATTAAATGCGCTTTAAGACGCTTTGAATGCTAGAGCAGTTTAAATAGAACCTGGAATGTTGGAAATGGGGTTCGAACTTTTGGCAAATTTTCCTAGAACACACTCTAGTTGTTTGCTCGAGCCCGCAGGCTACGCACAAGGTCCTTAGCCTCTAAGGTGGTGCGCGCAGGTTTCTATTGGCCAACAGTAAAAGAGCATTGCGCGCGGCACGCCCAGTGTTGCAAACAGTGTCAGAAACATGCTGATTGGCACAAGGCGCCGCCGGAGGAGCTGAGATCCATATACAGCCCGTGGCCTTTCCATACGTGGGGGATTGACATCTTAGGTCCATTCCCATTGGCGATAAGGCAGATGAAGTATTTGATCATCGCCATTAAATACTTCACCAAGTGGATAGAGGCGGAGCCCGTGGCCCAGATTACTGCGCACAAGGTGCAACACTTCGTTTGGAAGAACATTGTATGTCGCTTTGGCGTACCTAGGTGGCTAGTATCCGACAATGGAACCCAGTTCACTAGCCAACAGCAAGTGTTCGCATCAGTCAAACACCCCCAGACTAACGGGCAGGTAGAGTCAGCGAATAGAGTTTTGCTGAGGGGACTAAAGAGAAGGCTAGAAAAGGCTAAAGGAGCGTGGGCAGAGGAAGTGCCAAGGATCGTATGGGCATACCACAACACGCCCCAATCTTCCACCAAGGAGACGCCTTTCAGCTTAGTATATGGGTCGGATGCGATGATCCCGGTTGAGATTCACGAAAGCTCGCCACGTTTCCAAAATTTCGTGGCTGAAGAATCCAACGAAGAAAGGCGGGTGAATCTGGACCTACTGGACGAAGCCAGGGAGGAAGCAAGAATAAAGGCCGAAGCAGTAAAGAGAAGAGTAGAGCGACAATATAGCTCTAAGGTGAAGCCACGGCAGTTTCAGGTTGGCGACTTAGTTATGAGGAAGGCTCACCCATATGAGCTAGAAAATAAATTGTCTCCCAAGTGGACCGAACCCTTCAGAATTACCGAAGCTAAGGGGAACGGTTCGTACAACTTAGAGACTTTGGAAGGGGGTCCCATTCCGTGCAGCTGGAATGCGGCCAGTTTGAAGTTTTATTTTAGTTGAATTATGTAAGTGAGCAGCCATGTAACAATCTTATTGTAGGGGACACTCTTTTTCCCTCTCGGGGTTTTTTTAACGAGGTCACCCAAATAAAAAGAAAAAGAAGTTCAAGAAAAACCTTGCCTCAGTTTTTTATCTTCTTCCCACTCAAAGTGTAAGACCAAGGGGTAAAGAGATAAAAAACAAAGACTCGAAGTGGCGACAGGCGTCGCCAAACATACGCGTCGCCAAGAGTGTGCGTCGCCAGGAAAGGGGCGTCGCCAGACACAGGCGTTGCCAAGAAACATAACGGAGGAAACGCGCACAGTATGTTAAAAGAAACGAATGTAGACGAAAGCGTGCAAAAATGAAGCGGCGTTACAGAAATCGAAACATGGCACCAGAGAGTTAAGGTTACAAATAGAGTTCGAGATAAAGCTGAATGAGACAGATGAGACAAACATAAACATGCCCTATGCTCATACGAGAAGTGCAAACAGACCACTTCTCAGTGGCCTCCGGAGTCTGGATGGGAGGAGGACGAAGCTCTGTTCTCAGCCCTCAACACCTGGGTAAGCTGTGACCTCTGTTGCCAGTTTATCTTCGAACCTGCACCGAAGAAAACAAACATGGTAAAGACACCACAAGACAGGACACACAAAGATCTAGTAAAGATGAAGAGCGGGAGGTTCTAAGGTAGTCTCTCATACATATATACTTCTCCAAAGCTTCGGCGTTGTACTCCAAGCTAATCAGAGTGGCAGCGTCAAAGCCTCCCGCCTCAGCCAGGATCCGGCATGCAACCTGGTCGTTCAAGGGTAGCCTTTTGAAGTGTTTGGACTTCAGGGCTCTCGTCTCCCTCACCCTGTACAGTGGAAAACCATCCAGGGCGGAAGGCACGAGATCGGAGCAACAGACTTTGAAAAATCTACCCTTCCACCCTGTGAAGGAGTTTTGGAAGGGAGTTAGGAGAACCCTGCCGGGAACGTTGCTGAGGGTCACCCAGAGGTTGTTCCTTTGCTTCACCTCAAAGAACTGAAGAAAGATGTCAACCGAGGGTGCACTCGTCAAGGAGCTCGCGCGAGGCCCATGCATACAGGTCCTTGGGGTTAACCCTAGGGGGAGGAAAATGGGAAGACATGTCGCCACAGAGTATGAGCCAAGAGCTAGGAGTTCCAAGGAGAATAGCGCGTTAGGAGTGTGGGAGGAAAAACGCCAATTAGAAAGGATGCAGAAGGAACTCTTTGTGTAGCGGTGCAAGGAGGATGCGAAAACACAAAGATGATGGACGCGGGTACAAGATTTTGAAGATCTAAATATTGCAGTTGGAGCGCCAAGCGACGCAAATGGGAACACCGTGCGATCGAGCCACGTGTCAGAGGATGGGGGGATGATCCTGGCGCCACTGGTTAACATTCAGAAAACGTCGCGTCGACAGAATGCTCGAGGGTACGATGCGCCGTCCAGAATGGGCATCTTGTCAGAAGCTCAGAAAATGTCAGGATCAAGTCAAGTGAGAGAACGTCCCATCAGCCATACGGGAAGTACCACGTGGATGGCGCGGGCGAGACCTTAAGCTCTCTGCTACCCCCAGGCGTCGACCAGAGTCGAAGTCAAAGTCAATGCCAAGGTAAAGTCAACGGGTTGACCGCACCAGGCATCGCCAAGACACTGAAGGCGTATCCAGTATAAGACGCCGAGGGCGTTGCCGGCATGAGACGCTGAAGGCGTCACCAGTAGAAGACGCCGAAGGCGTCACCAGCATGGGACGCTGAGGGCATCGCCAGTATAAGTTATCAGTGGCGTCGCCTCCCCGATGCCCACAGGTAGGAAGGACTGTGGAGGGAGACGAAATCAAAGAAGTAAAAAATGCTCACCAGCGGCGTCGCCTCCCCGATACCCATAGGTAGGAAAGACTGTGGAGGGAGACGAGATCGCCAGAAGCCGAGTGAACCACTGGCAGTGTTGCTCCCCGATACCCATGGGAAGGAAAGACCATGGAGGGAATGACCCCCTGGGGGGCTTCGAGCCTTCCCGGTGTTTGGCGTTTCTAGACACCCTGAGGACGATACGACGCTGCTGTAGCAGGCCTCTCCTTAGGCGTGGGCGCCAAGCACCAAGAATCAAGGGACATATCGCCTTAGTGTTTAAGACACTCCATGGACGATACGACGCTGTTAGACAGGCCTCTTCATGGGCGTGGGCACTGAAATACGATCTTGTCCCAAGTGTTTAAGACCCAGAGCAGGTTTCGACTTTTACGTTGCAGCAATGGTGGAGCGGCCAGCGCCTTCACGAGGCAGAGGCCTCATAGATACGAAGGCGGAACAGGTTTTGAGGTACACGTTGGAAGTAAGGCGCCGGGTGTACAGGATCGCCCAACGCAGCGAAAGAAACAAGTAAAAGTACAGGCAAAGCAATTGAAGCATACAAAAATGAAGAACGAATACAAAATTGTTATACAAAACCCATTATCCCAACAAAGGTGCAAATAGTTCAAAAGATTTACAAGTTTATCAGAGGATGGCAAGAATGAATATAAAGCGCAAAAAGGTAAAGGTGGCGGCTGAAAGTTGGCGTTTCAGTCATCTAACTCGAGGGGCACGACGCGTCCGTCAACGACATGGTGGGTGGAATCGCAATTAGAAACGTTGATCCCCGGGTTCTCGCAGGCGGCCTGGGCCAAAGCCTCCATGAATCCCTCCTCGAAGGTTCCGGTCATGTCATCGATGAGTGCCTTCTTGGCCTTCTCCAACTCCTCGATGGTAGAGTCGCCGGAAGCCACCTGCTTCTCCAGAGCCTCCTTCTCTACTCGAAGCCGGTTGACCTCGATTTGCAGCTTGTCATGGTCAACCTAGAGAAGGTCCAATGTCTTGGCCTGGGTAGCCATCTCCTCCTCCATCCACTCCAGTCTTTCGGCCTGCCCATAGCACTGATCCTCCAAGTCCTTTTGAAGCTCTTCGGAGGCCTCAGCCATGTCTTGGAGGTCTGTTATTTGAACCTGGAGAGATACTTCCCGGATGTAGAAGTCAGCCTGAAATTCCATCGCCTCATCCAGCTGCCTTTCAGCCTCCCCTTTGGCCTCTTGGGCCAACTTCAGAGAGGCTTGATAGACCACATTTTGGCGTCCCAAAGCTTCCTTCTCCTCCTTCAGAGCGGCCACTTCTTCTTTCAGGGCCTGGAGGGCTTGTGTGTGTGAAACAGCATTTCTAGCTTGGGCGCGCCAATCGAGGGCCACGGCCAAGATGACACCCAAATAGAAGGGCATTCCTTCTCTTCTGTCAGAGCCTTCTAGCATCAATCCTCCGTTGAAGCCCCTCATCAGATGCATGATTGGAGGAGGAATGACAATTAGATCGGGGGCAGTAGAAACGGAGACAGGAACAGCAGAAGCCTCTGCTGGTGGTGGAGATGGAGCAGACTCGGCCCCGTCGCCTTTTTCCTCTTGGAATATTGTGGGTTGGGGAGAGGTGGCGCTAGGGGGATTGTCCCTGAAGGACTCCCCTCCCTGTGGGGACGCCGCTGGTAGGATGGGAACCCTAGCAGCCTTTCTCCTCTTGAAGACTAGCCCACCATCGCAGTCTTCATCATCGGAGAGAATCTCCAACACCCTCTTCCCTTTGTCAAGGGGGCTGGAGCAGGTGACGAAGCCACAACCAGTGGGACTGCGGCGATGGGTGGAGGTGAATTGGGCGTTTGAAGTGTTTGGGGGCTACGTGGACGTGGTGAAGATAGCCCTAGTTGAGTTTCGGTGGTGGTTGGTGTTGGTGAGGGCGAGGATAATGGGAGGCTTGGATCGACAGCGGGGGCGGTGGAGGCGCCAGCCTTGGTGGCACGAGCAGCCTTCAGTGCTTTCGCCAAAACCATCCTCTTAGAGGAATCCATCACTGACCCTACATTCAGACAAACCAAAGAACATAAGTTAAAGCCGCACCAGACCAAACGCAAGGCGTCAGTTACACACAAATCACAGAATGCCAATCCCACCGCCAATGCAGTTATACAAATCCACAAGGCACGCAGGTAAATGCAACATAAAGAGTACAAATGAATAGTTAGCAACGAGGGAAACAGGTGGAGGAGGCCAACAGAACAAGCATGATGTAATAAAACACAGATAAGAAAGGGCAACAAGAAACGAGCCTCCCTACCAAAATAGGTGGACAGGGTGTGTGCGTTGTATTCACACACTATGAGCTTCAGCGTGTCAAAAACGATCCCCAGGCCAGCCAAGGCCTCACATACCCCCCTATCAGCAGAGGACAGCTCATCCAGGGCCTTAGGCTTGAGCAGCTTGGGATGCTCTGTCCAGTATAGTGGGAAGCCGTCCAAGGCTGTGGGGTCCTGTTTGGCGCAGCACACCCTGAAAAATTTTGCTTTCCTGCCTTTGTACGAGTTCTGGAAGAGGGAAGGGAGGATCCTGCCAGCGATCCTGAAAAAGCTCACCCAGAGGCTTTTCCCTTGCTTCTTCACCTCGAAGAAGTGTAGAAAGACGTCCACAGAAGGAAGAACGCCTAGATATCCACAAAGAATTTGAAAGGCCCGAACAAAGGCTCAGCTATTGGGATGTAGCTGGGCGGGGGCCGTATTGATCTCCGTGAGGAGTTCCCTCTTTAAGGGTGTGAACGGAAGGCGTACACAACGCGTTTGAATACAGTTTGGTACATGAAGAAAAAGGGGGCCCCACCCCTGGATCTGTTATCCACACAAACAGGTTCCCCTGGTCTGCCGGAGCGGACGGAGATGTGGGCATCGTGGGTGCGGCAGAAGGCGTTGAAGTTGTATAAATGGGGGTCACCCCGATGGTTCTCCAGATCCTCGAAGGTTGTCAAGGTGGTGCATTCGTTTAAAAGATCGTCAGAGGCCCATTTATAGAAGGCCTTGTAGTTGGTCTTGGGGGGAGTACTGGACCTCGGTTTCGAGTGCACCATGATGTGGATAAATAGCTGAAGAAAGAAGAAAGGAAAAGGGTTTTAACAAGCGATGCCAAGGCAGAAAGGGAAGAGAAACCCTAGAAAATGCCACCCACGCGAAGAAACCCAGAAAAGGGGGAGAAAAGAGCGGAGAAGGACGAAGGAGCGAAAAGAATGCAGAAATGCAGAAACATAAACAGTCCCAGGCAGTTCAATACACAGCGATGCAACGCGATAAAGAAGAAGAGTCATGGAGATAGAAAAATCATACCTTTGAGTGTCGAAGTAGGGAAGGAATGGAAGCGCGAAGGAGAGAGCAGGGATTGCAGAGAAAGAGCTCGAAGGAGATGAACAGTGCGGGAATGCAGAGAAAGTGGATGAAACAGTAGTTTTGAGCGCGGGGTTTTGGGTAACTTAAACGTTACATTTGCAACCCAAGAGGCGCTAATTTGGGACCGCGCGATTGAGCCGCGTGACAAAGGATTAGGCGCTCAATGGGAGCGCAAGAGACTTTTGAAGCTGATCGCGTGATGAACCACGTGGCACGCGATTAAGCGTGGCCCCATAAGGGGTTACCTTCCCCGCTTCAGAGGATGTCCAATCAGCCATTAAGAGCACCCCAATGGTTCAGAGAATGTCGCGTCAATGGTTTGGGGAGTGTCACGTCAGCAAGAATGACACATCACCAAGGTGCCACGTGGATGGCGTGGGCGAGGCCTTAGTCTTTTCACTGAAGACAAGTCATCAGCTTAAGACTGGGGGGCTTGTGTACCGTGCCGTACCCGGGCGTTGACAAGTCAAGGTCAAAGCCAACGTCAGGGTCAAAGTCAACATAAGGCGTCGCCTAGGTGAGGCGACGCCAAATGCAAGCGTCGCCATGGCGGGACGACGCCAAGATGAAGCGTCGCCAAGAAAAGACGTCGCCTAGAGCAGGCGTCGCCAAGGTAGGGCGTCGCCAAGGTAAAATGTCACAAAAGCAAGGCAACCACAGTGTTGCTCCCCGATACCCATGGGTAGGAAAGACCGTGGAGGGAGTGACGCCGTGGGAAGGCCTCAAACCCCGATAACCCGGGGTAGCATTCAAGAGAAGAGAAAGGTGGCTTCAAGGCTGTTCCGTCCAGTTGACCTGGGACGTCTTCGTGCGCAACCTCAACCGTCAGCTAGGGACTCCTTCCCACTGATTACCTGTGGATTCCTGCAAAGAAGGACAAAAGGGCGCCCTAGCGGCCGTTTGCACTCCGACGCTCAAGTCAGCCAGCAAGAAACACCAAAAACTCTACACCTCTGTATCGGAGCACCGTGACTGGCACTCTAAAGGTGGTCTAATGAAACTGTGTACTGTGTATCTTTCTCCCTCTGGCAAACAGTCTCACCCTCTCTCTCTCTCTCTAGTCCCTTGTCCGTAATCCCAAGACTCGAGCAAGCAACTAGAGTGTATTCTGGGAAAGTCTGCCAAAAGTTCGAACCCCGTTCCCAACATTCTTGGCGCTATTTAAACTACCCAAGCATTTAAAGCGCCTTAAAGCGCTTTTAATCATAAAAAGTAACGCACTTAATTAACGCGTCTAATTAGAAAACGTAGCGCATTTAAGACGTTGAAACGCTTGGGAGCCTTTATAGTACCTTAAACGCTCAAAACAAAAACTGTATTAAATGACTTTAATTACCTGGTACCTGACTAAATGGTGTTTCTATTCTGACCTTGCTGTCGTACACGTGGAGGGCCTCACAGCGCCATGACCCCATCTGGGGACGTTTCTACATGCGAGTCCTCCTGCTTGGGAGTGCTACTGCGCAAGGGGTGACTTTTTGGGTGCCAACTCATGCCCCCAATCATCTAGTCACTCACTTTGAGAGCGTATCTGCCTTCCTCTCGTACCCTGCACCTGGCTACCCTGGGCGTGACCCTCCCCTTGAGTCGTATCTGTCCCAAAGGCGTCTCTGGGGCGGCAGGGGTACTTCACGAGTCAGGCTGCCCTACACTGGTGCTATCACTATGGCCTTGAAGCCACATTTTCCTTCTCTTTATCACTACCCCGGATTATCGGGACCTGAGGCCTTCCCACGGTGCCGCTCCCTCCATGGTATTTCCTACCCATGGGTATCGGGGAACCGCGCTGTGACTGCCTTGACTTAATGATATTTGATCTTGGCGACGCCTTGGTTGGGCGACGCCTCCACCTAGGCGACGCCTCGCCTTGGCGACGCTTCCTCTTGGCGACGCTGGTACTTGGCGTCTCTTCACCTAGGCAACGCCTTGTGTTGACTTTGACTCCTGGCGTTGACTTTGACCTTGACTTTGTCAACGCCCGAATACGGGACGATACACAAGCCCCCCAGTCTTAAGCCGAAGACTTGTCTTCAGCGCAAAGACTAAGGCATCGCCCACGCCGTCCACGTGCCACCCTGATGACGTGTCATTCCCTGCTGACTCAACAATTCTCGAATTATTGACGTGACACTCTCTGAACCATAGGGGCGCTCTTAATGGCTGATTGGACATCCTCTGAAGTGGGGAAAATAACACCTTTTGGGGCTACGCTTAATCGTGCGCCATGTGGCTCATCACACGGCCTGCCCCTAGAGTCTCTCGCGCTCCCCTTGGGCGCTTAATCCTTTGGCACGCGGCACGAAATCACGGCTCTTAATTAGCGCCTCTTGGGTTGCAAATGTAACGTTCAAGTTACCCCAAACCCCGCGCTCACACCACTGTTACATCCATTCTCTCTGCATCTCCGCACTGTTCATCGCCTTCAAGCCTTTTCTCTACAACTTCTGCTCCTTCCTTCGTGCTCTCCTTTCTCCCTCACTTTGACAGCAAAGGTATGATTTTTGCATCTCCACGACTCTTCTTCTTCGTCGCATTGCATCACTGTGTATTGAACTGCCTGTTACTGTTTACGTTTATGCATTACTGTGTTCTTCCGCTTCTCCTTTTTTCTTTGTTCACTTCTCCTTCCCTCTGGGTTTTTCTCGCGTGGGTGGCATTTCCTGGGGTTTTACCCCCTTTTCTGTCTTTGCATCACTTGTTAAAAACCTTTTTCCTTTCTTCTTTCTCCAGCTATTTATTCACACCATGACGTGCTCGAACTCCCAGTCTGGTTCTCCCCCCAAGACCCCTAAGTCCAACTATAAAGCCTTTTATACATGGGCCCCCGACGAGCTTTTGAACGAGTGTACCAGCCTGACATCCTTTCAGGACCTGGAGAATCATCGTAGGGATCCCCACTTGTACAACTTTAATGCTTTCTGCCGCACTCATGACGCGCACATCTTCGTTCGTCCCGGCCGACCGGGGGAACCTGTCTGTGTGGATGACAAACCTAAAAAGGGGAATCCTTTCTTCTTCATGTACCAGACGGTGTTTAAACGCGTCGGGGTGCGTCTCCCATTCACGCCCTTTGAGAGGGAGCTCCTCACCGAGATTAACACAGCCCCCGCCCAGCTCCACCCCAACAGTTGGGCATTTGTAAGGGGTTTTCAAATTCTCTGCGGGCCCCTGGGCATCCTTCCTTCCGTGGATGTTTTCTTGCATTTCTTTGAAGTGAAGAAACAGGGGAAAAGCTTTTGGGTAAGCTTCTCCGGGATCGCGGGTAGGATCATCCTCTCCCTCTTCCAGAATTCCTACAAAAACTGGAATGGAAAATTCTTTAGGGTGTGCAGCGCCAAGCACGACCCCACAGCCTTAGACGGTTTTCCCCTGTACTGGACGGAGCACCCTAAGCTGCTCAGGGCCAAAGCCCTGGATAAGCTATCCCCTGCTGATAGGGAGGTATGCAAGGCCTTGGCTGGCCTGGGATTGTCTTCGATACATTGAAGCTTATTGCGAGCGAATACAATGCTCACGCCCTGACCACATACTTTGGTAGGGAGACTCTCCCCTTACCATCTTTTGTTATCTGTACCTGATCCGATCGGTCATCGGTAGTCGATGACGTCAGCATCAGAGAACCACGTGGACCCCTCGCAGGGTGACACGTGGACCAGGTGGCAGAGAGGTAGGGGGACGATCGCCAAGAGAGGTGATCGGTGGTCAGTAACCAAGTTACCACCGACAGATCAGGCGGCAGAGAGGTCGGGGGATAGATCACCCAGAATGGTGATCGGTGCTCAGTAGCCAAGTGACCACCAGCAGACCAGTTCCCAGACTCGCGCCTGGAGGCAGAGCGCGAGTAGCGAATAAACACTGATCAGTCATCGGGTGTATTGTCATCGGGGTCTCGTGTTACACGCAGTTAAACTGGGACTAAGGTTCCCAGCGAGAGCGTTACGCATGGACCTCGCATGAGCACACCTCAAGGAATCATGCACGAGAGTGGCCTGAGGGAACTAGTAAGCCAGTCGGTGATTGGTGATTCCCTCAACCCATTACGTGCGTGTCATCCAGAAGGGTAAGTCGCCTACACAGAGAGTAACGTTCGGTGAGTGTGCCTAGACCAGCCACACCCGACGCCCACTCCTAAGAGTGTGCAATTTACCCAGATAAGGGAAGCATCCTAAGTTACTCCGCAAGGGCGTAGCTTAGGCAGACAAAGAGAGGCGCTAGAGCCCTTCCAGTAAGTGACACGTGTGTGGTTAGATGTGAGTTGCAGGCCTCCCCGTGTCACCATCTGAGAGGGGTGCGGTCCAGACAAAAGAGCACTCCGTACCGCTAAAGGTACAGACAGGCGCAGCCAAGCGCAGACATGCGCAGACTCTCACGCTCCCCATTGCTGATTCTGAAGGTACACTTTCTTTGAAAAGCATGACAGGGTTCTGACACATGCCAGAAAAGCATAACAGAATTCTGTTATGCCCAGAAGCAGGGAAAGAGAGATAAAAGGCAGAATCAGAGGGAGAGTGAGGGGGAGATAGAGGAAAAACAGAGTGCAAGTTTTTCTCACACACACATTTTTACTAAGTTTCCAGTTTCTGGTGGTTCTGTTGAACTAACTTGATCGTCGGAGTGCAAACGGCCGCTAGAGGCGCCGTCTGTGTATTTTGCAGGTCACATCTTGAAGCCATATGAGAGAGAGAGTTCAGAAGGTGATTCTTCAGGAGACGCAGTCGCGAAGACAGGGCAGAAATACACAGACGCAGTCGCGATTCACCCACGTTCAAGTTGCCGGCAGGATCAGTACCTTACTACCAGATGTTTGTTCCTCTGGCCTCTTCCACCTGTTTTCCATTGTACCATGTGATTTGCGTCTCACGTTCCTACGCGTTTTGTGGTTTTGCATAATTGTTTTGGCTTTGACTTCTGCTACTTGGTTTATCTGAATGTAGGATCGGTGATGGGCGCCTCCAAAAGGATGATGCTGGCGAAAGCGATAAAGGACGCTCGTGCTGCCAAAGCGGGCGCCTCCTCCGCCCCTGCTGCTGACCCGAACCCCCCATCAACCCTGCCTCCGCCACCACCAACCACTACCGAAGCCCCACTAGGCTCATCTTCACCGTCCCCACATAGCCCCGAGGTGCTTCAGACTCCCGGCTGTCCTCTGCCCATTGCCGCCGTTCCTCTGGCCGTGGCCTCATTGCCGGCCCCAACCCCCCTCGACAAAGGGAAACGGGTCTTGGAGATCATATCCGACGATGAGGACTCGGATGGCGTGGCACCCTTCAAGAGGAGGAAATCTGCAAGGGTTCCCCTCCTACCAGCGATGTCGCCCCAGGGAGAGGATTCTTTCAGGGACAACCCTCCAAGCGCTACTTCCCTTCCCCCCACAATCGTCCAAGAGGATGTAGGCGAAGGCGCCGAGTCTGCTCCACCTCCGCCACCGGCAGAGGTCTCTACTTCTCCTGCCCCCGTCGCTGCCGCCCCCGATCTTATCGCCATCCCTCCTCCAATTATGCATCTGATGAGGGGCTTCAGTGGTGGAACAATGCCAGAAGGCTCCGACAGGAAGGAGGGCATACCCTTCTACTTGGGGGCCTTCTTGGCGGTGGCCCTCGAATGGCGCGCCCAGGCCAGAAACGCTGCTTTGCAAACCCAAACCCTCCAGGCCTTGGAAACAAGGGTAGCTACCCTGGAGGAGGAAAGGAAGATTCTGGGACGCCAAAACGAAACTTACCAAACCACCCTGAAGCAGGCGCAAGAGTCCAAAGCAGAGGCTGAAAAACAACTGGCAGAGACGGTGGAGCTCCAGGCCGACTTCTACGCTCGGGAAGTCGCCCTCCAAGTTCAGGTAACGAGCCTCGAAGACATAGTCGAAGCTTACGAAGAGGTTCAAAAGGACTTGAAGGACCGATGTTGTGAGCAAGCGGACGAAATGGAGCGGATGGAGGGGGAAATGGCGACCCAGGCCAAAGCTATGGGCCTTCTCTAGGTTGACTACGACAAACTACAGGTCGAGGTTAGCCGACTCCGCGTGGAGAAGGAGGCTTTGGAGAAGCAGGTAGCTTCTGGGGACGCCACCATTGAGGAGTTAGAGAAGGAAAAAAAGACCCTCATCCATGACATGGCGAGCACCTTCGAGGAGGGATTCCAGGAGGCTCTGGCCCAAGCTGTCTGCATGAATCCGGGGATCGACATTTCCAAATGCGATTCCACTCACCACATCGTTGATGGAAAAGTCGTGCCCTTGGAGATGGATGATTGAACCGCCACCCTCGACCATCACTTTATCCCTTTACACTTTACGCTTGTTTTTGACCCTCTTTGATAAACTTGTAATTCTTTGAATTGTTTGCACTTTCGTTACAACTTTGGGTATTTGCATGACTACTTTCATGCCATTGAGATATAGAATTCCGCCTGTGCGATTTTACTTTCGTTTTTTGCCTTCACGTGCTTCGGTTGTTTTGCCTGTACTCTACCCGTTCCTTTCACTGCGTTGGGCGGCCCTGTATGCCCGGGAAAGGTCACGCGTCGATGCTCACGCCCATGGAGAGGCTTGCCTAATGGGGTCGTATCGTCCACGGGGTGTCTCAAACACCAAAGCGATCTGTCCCTTGATTCCTGGTGCCCGGCGCCCACAGCTAAGGAGAGGCCTGCTACAGCAGCGCCGTATCATCCCAGGGTGTCTAAAAACGCCGAGTGCTCTAGGGGGGTCGTTCCCTCCATGGTCTTTCCTTCCCATGGGTATCGGGGAATAACCCTGCCAGCGATCCGCTGGCATTTGGCGATCTCGTCTCCCTCCACAGTCTTTCCCACCTGTGGGTATCGGGGAGGCAGCACTGCTGATACTCGGGTTGGCGACGCCCGCAACGTCTCATGTTGGCGCCGCCTTTTGCGCCTTTCCTGGCGACGCCTCGGGCGTCTCATGCTGGCGTCGCCTTGGGCGTTATCTTTACCTTAGCATTGACTTTGACCTTGGCCCTGGTCGACGCCTGAGGATGGCGTAGAGCTCAAGGTTTCGCCTGTGCCATCCACGTGGCGATTCTTGCATGGCTGATGGGACGTTCAGTCACTCGATCTCTATCTGGGTGTGTTTTGCTTCATGGTGTCTCTGACACATTCATCTTCCTTGGTGCAGGTTCGAAAATAAACCAAGAGCGGAGGACACGACTTACCCGAGCTCTGCGGGCTGAGAGCGGGGCTTCGTCTTCTTCCCGAGCTGACTCCGATGGCCACTGAGAAGTGATTCGTTTGTGCCTTTGTATGAGTTGTAATGTTTTCCCTACTCATGTTTCTCCCATCTGTATCGAAAACTGCTTGTAAAATCAACTGTATTATACCACACTTGGCTTCTGTAACGCCATTTTACTTTGCATACATCTCATATATTGTGCGTTTTTCCTCCGTCATGTTTCTTAGCGGCGCCTGCGCTCAAGCGACACCTTTCTTCTTGGCGACGCCTTTCTCCTTGGCGACGCCTACTTTCTTGGTGATGCCTACTTTCTTGGCGACGACCTTCTTCTTGGCGACGCCTGTCTTCTTGGCAACGCCTTTCTCTACTTCAAACGAACAAAGATAAAGATTGAAAACCAAGGCAAGGTTTTTTCTCAAACTTGTTTTTCTTTTATTTGGGTGACCTCATTAAACAACCCCGGAAAGGGAAAAAGAGCGTCCCCTTTAACAAGACTGTTACATAGCTACTTTACATAAGTCAACTAAAATAAAACTTCAGGTTGGCTGCATTCCAACTGCGCGGAATGGGACCCCCTTCTAAGGTCTCTAGGTTGTACGAGTCGTTGCCCTTAGCCTCGGTAACTCTGAAGGGTCCGGTCCACTTGGGAGACAGCTTATTCTCCAGCTCGTATGGGTGGGCTTTCCTCATCACTAGGTCGCCAATCTGAAACTGTCGTGGCTTTACCTTAGAGCTATACTGCCGCTCTACTCTCCTCTTTACCGCTTGGGCTTTTATTCTGGCCTCCTCCCTGGCTTCGTCTAGTAGATCCAGGTTTACCCGCCTTTCATCGTTGGATTCTTCAACCACAAAGTTTTGAAAACGTGGAGAGCTTTCATGTATTTCTACGGGGATCATCGCATCCGACCCATACACCAAACTGAAAGGCGTCTCCATGGTAGAAGATTGGGGCGTGGTGTGGTATGCCCATATGATCCTTGGTACTTCCTCCGCCCACGCCCCTTTGGCCTTCTCTAACCTCCTCTTTAACCCCTTCAACAAAACTCTGTTTGCTGACTCCACTTGCCCGTTGGTCTGGGGGTGTTCGACTGATGCGAACACTTGCTTGATACCTACCTCAGCGCACAGATTTCTCAACTGCTGACTGGCAAACTGGGTCCCATTATCGGATATCAAGCGCCTAGGTACGCCAAAGCGACACACAATGTTCTTCCACACAAAGTGCTGTACCTTGTGCGCAGTGATCTGTGCCACGGGCTCTGCCTCTATCCACTTGGTGAAGTACTCGATGGCAACGATCAAATACTTCATCTGCCTTATCGCCAGTGGGAACGGACCCAGGATGTCGATTCCCCAGGTATGAAAAGGCCACGGGCTATATATGGATCGCAATTCTTCTGGCATTGCCTGCAGCGCTGGGCGTGTCGCGCGCAGTCCTCTTTTACTGTTGGCCAGAAGAACCCTGCGCGTATCACCATGGAGGCTAAGGACCTTCCCCCTACGTGGCTCCCGCAAATGCCTTCGTGGAGCTCCGCCATTATCCTGGTACACTCGTCGCCACTTACACACGTTAGGATAGGGTGAGTGAAACCGTGCCTGAACAACACTCCGTCCACCAGAGTATATCTTGCAGCGTTTCTCTTGACCTTCTTACCCTCTTCCGGCTCCACTGGGAGAGCCCCATCCGCCAGGTACTGTTTGTATGGCGTCACCCAGGTGTCTCCCTCGGCTAGGACATATACCTGCATTTGCCTTCCTTCTTCAGGCATATCCGCGTACGTGCTGATGCGGGGCATTTTCAGTGTATCTTGGGTCAAAGAGCGATGACTCCTTGGCCTTCCTCTTGTTGTATAAGTCTGGAAGACATCCACCTTGTTATCTTCCACGAATTTACGCGGAGCCTTGAGCGTCTCTTGGATCACTGTCCTCTGCCTAGCCCCCTTGCCTGAGCTGGCCAGCTTGGCAAGCAGGTCAGCTCTGGCATTCTGCTCCCTTGGGACATGTACCAGCTCAAAAGCGTTGAATGGTCCCTTCAATAACTCCACGTATTTTAGATACGCCGCCATCTGTGGGTCCTTCGCCTGGAACCCACCCGACACCTGCCCAATAATCAGCTGGGAATCGCTTTTCACCAGGAGGTTCTGTGCGCCCATCTCCTTGGCCAGGAGCAACCCCGCGATCAGATCTTCGTATTCCGCTTGATTATTACTTGCCTTAAAGGCGAAGCGCAGAGCTTGCTCAATCAGTACGCCGTTGGGTCCCTCCAAGACTATTCCCGCACTGCTCCCTTGTTGGTTGGAAGAGCCATCAACTGAGAGCAACCACTGCGAGCCCACCTCCACCTCTTGCTCACCTCCGGGCGAGAGTTCCGCTATAAAATCCGCGTACACTTGCCCTTTGATGGATCCTCTAGGCTCATACTGAATGTCGAATTCTGACAGCTCCACCGCCCAGCGCACCATTCTTCCCGCCACGTCAGGCTTCTGCAGCACTTTCTGTATAGGGAGGTTTGTCATCACTACCACCGTAAAGCTGTGGAAGTAATGACGGAGCCTCCTGGCTGAAAACACCACTGCTAACGCTGCCTTCTCCAGCGCCTGGTATCTCGTCTCAGCGCCTTGTAATGCCTTGCTCACGAAATAGATGGGCCTTTGACTCTGGTCCTGCTCCTGGACTAACACAGAGCTGATAGCCCGCTCCGTTACCGTGAAATATAGCCGGAGGGGCACACCTGTTACTGGTTTGCAGAGGACCGGTGGCGTCGCCAGGTACTCTTTTAACTTAATGAAAGCCGCTTCGCATTCGTCAGTCAATGCAAATCGACTATTTCTCTTGAGGCACTGGAAATATAGGTGCCCCTTCTCTCCCCCGGCGGAAACAAACCTTGAGAGTGCCGCCATCTGCCCTGTCAGCTGCTGCACTTCCTTTACCGACGTCGGGCTTCGCATGGCGATAATCACTGCGCATTTGTCGGGGTTCGCTTCTATCCCCCTCTCTGTGAGCATAAAACCCAAGAACTTACCGGCCTCTACCCCGAAGACACACTTTTCAGGGTTTAGCTTGAGGCGGTACTTGGATATTGTGACGAACAACTCCTCCAGGTCTACCATGTGTTGTGCCCTATCCTGCGACGCCACCACCATGTCATCCACGTAGGCGTACACATTCCTCCCTAGCATGGGCGCCAGGACCTTGTCCATTAGCCTTTGGTATGTGGCGCCCGCGTTTTTCAACCCAAAAGGCATCACCTTATAACAGTAACTGCAAGTCTCAGTCATGAATGCAGTTTTACTCTCATCTCTCGGGTGCATCTTGATCTGGTTGTACCCCGAGAATGCGTCCAGGAAGCTCAGCACCTTGCTGCCGGATGCACTATCCACCAACGCGTCGATGCTGGGTAGTGGGTACGAGTCCTTCGGGCATGCCTTATTCAAGTCCGTGAAGTCCACGCACATCCTCCACTTCCCATTCGCCTTCTTCACCAAGACGACGTTGGCTAGCCACTCGGGGTATTGAATCTCCCTGATGTGGCCAGTACTCAACAGCTTCTGCGTTTCATCCTTTACCACCTGCTGCCTCTCTTCGTTAAACTTTCTTCTTCTTTGGCAAACGGGGCGGACCGTGGCGTCCATGCTGAGGTGATGACACAGGAAATCAGGGTCGATGCCGGGCATATTCGAGGCGGACCATGCGAAAGCATCCAAGTGGTGTGAAATCACTTCTGCCACCCCTTCCTGTTCTTCTGGGCTCAGCAAACTTCCTAACTTAAACGTTTTGCTGCCAATCTCCCTCTCCACGGCGTTAGCCGCCGGTTGTTCCCTGCTACCATCCTCGACGTGCGCCGCCTCTTCCACGGGCGCCGCGTCGTCAGGACCTTCTTCCATGGGTGCATCTGTTTCGGGCGTCGCCCTCGCGGGTACGGCCTCGTTAGGCGTCGACCCAGCGGGCGTCGCCTCAATCATCGTCGTGTCTGCACTCGGCGGACACTCATACACCATGAACACGCCTCTCTTCGTTTTCAGGCTCTTCTCATAGCATTTCCTTGCCTCCTCCTGGTCTGACTTGATGCCTATCACATTGCCACTGAGGTCCGGCAGCTTCATCTTCATATGGCGTGTGGAGGCTACTGCGTTCAGCCGGTTCAACGCCGGCCTGCCCAACAAGATATTGTAAGCGGAGCTGGCGTTCACGACCAAGTACCGGATGCTTTCGGTACGCGAGGACTCTCCGTCCGTGAACGTAGTCCTCAACTCTAGGTAGCCTCGGACTTCCACCTGGTTGTCCGCAAACCCATACAGGCACCCTGTGTAGGACCTCAAAAGGTCACGGAATAACCGTAACTTATTGAATGTCGACCAGAACATGACGTCCGCCGAACTTCCCTGGTCGACAAGAACTCTGTGCACCTTTCTCCCAGCTGTGACAACCGAAATGACCACGGGGTCATTGTCGTGCGGCACCACGTCTCTGAGATCCCCTCTTGTGAATACGAGGTCCGACTCCCGCGGCTCACCCGAGATCCTTTCTTCGATCGAGTTGACCCCCCTCGCGTATTTCTTTCGCTGGGAGGCGGTGGGTCCTCTGCCGGAAAATCCTCCAGCTATGGTATGGACCTCGCCGAGAACCGGCGTCTCGTGTGCTTGTTCTTCCGCTGGCGGCGGCAAGGTGGCGGTCGTTGGGTGTTCCGTGACATAGTCCTTCAGGAACCCGGTTCTCACCAGCTCATCCAGCTGGTAACCCAGCGACAGGCAGTTATCAATGTGGTGACCGAAAGCCTCGTGGAACTCACACCAAGAGTCTTTCCGAGGCCCCAACACCTTATCAGACTTCGCTGGTCGCCTCAATCTCTCAGCTATATTAGGCACGGCGATAAGGTCCTTCAGTTCCACCACAAAATTGTATCTCGCCGGCCTCGTTCTTTCTCTGGCCGGGCGATCACCCCCCGCTGGACCCTGGGGCTGGGGCTTTCTGGCTTCGTAGGCGCGTCTCCCCTCTGGTTTCTTCCTTCCCGTCGTGGTCTCATTGACCCTGGCGGGTTGAGCTCGCGTCGGCCCTCTCGGGCGCGAGGGTACGACGCTGGTGCGCTTCACGCACACCTCTCCCTTAGAAGCGATATGCTCTACAGCCCGACGCCGTAGTTCAGCAAAAGTCCTAGGGCGGTTGCGAATGATGGATTCACCAAAAGGGCCGGGGCATACGCCTTTCACGAACGCGTATACAATCATAGGTTCCTCTGTCGTACCAACCTTTACTACCTGGGCCCCGAAGCGATTGATGTATTCCTTTAGGGTCTCCCCTTGATACTGTTTCACATCAAACAAATCGTAGGAAACCGGCGGCGGGGCCTTGTTTGCTAGGTACTGTTCCCTGAACAATCGTGACAGTTGTCGAAAAGAGGTGATATGGCCGTTCTCTAGGCTGATAAACCAATCCATAGCCATCCCCGTCAAGGTGCTCATAAAGAGCTTGCACTTGGCAGCGTCAGAGCCGCCTACTAGGACCATCTGCGTGTGAAACGCAGCGAGGTGCGTCTCAGGGTCCTCCATCCCGGTGAAGATCATCTTGGGCCCCGCGAATGTGTTTGGGATCACTGCGTCCAGAATCTCCTACGAGAAGGGAGTGGAAAACTCCCTTAGCGGGGAGTGGTTCTCCATCTCGTCACGTTCACGTTGCCCCCGATTATTTCGAAAACCCCGGTGCAACTCCTCATTTATACGATGAAGCTCTTCATTCCTCTCATGCGAGGCTTCAAGATCTGCTTGCTTGCGTTCCTGTTCCAGTTTCGACTCCGCCATATCCTCTTGCAGCCCCCGCATTATCTCCAGGACCTGTTGCATGGACAGTTCTGCTGGGGCCGCGCGTGCAGTACCTCGTCTTGTGGTGGCCATTTTCACGGTCTCTTCAAACCTCCTTCAACGTTACTATAACTTGGTAGATCTTCTCAAACTTGTGATGGGACTGATGTTTTATATCGGCCCCACGGTGAGCGCCAAATGTTCCGTCCGGTTGACCTGGGACGTCTTCGTGCGCAACCTCAACCGTTAGCTAGGGACTCCTTCCCACTGATTACCTGTGGATTCCTGCAAAGAAGGACAAAAGGGCGCCCTAGCGGCCGTTTGCACTCCGACGCTCAAGTCAGCGAGCAAGAAACACCAAAAATTCTACACCTCGGTATCGGAGCACCGTGACTGGCACTCTGAAGGTGGTCTAATGAAACTGTGTACTGTGTATCTTTCTCCCTCTGGCAAGTCTCACCCTCTCTCTCTCTCTAGTCCCTTGTCCGTAATCCCAAGACTCGAGCAAGCAACTAGAGTGTATTCTGGGAAAGTCTACCAAAAGTTCGAACCCCGTTCCCAACATTCTCGGCGCTATTTAAACTACCCAAGCATTTAAAGCGCCTTAAAGCGCTTTTAATCATAAAACGTAACACACTTAATTAACGCGTCTAATTAGAAAACGTAGCGCATTTAAGACGTTGAAACGCTTGGGAGCCTTTATAGTACCTTAAACGCTCAAAACAGAAACTGTATTTAATGACTTTAATTACCTGGTACCTGACTAAATGGTGTTTCTATTCTGACCTGGCTGTCGTACACGTGGAGGGCCTCACAACGCCATGACCCCATCTGGGGACGTTTCTACGTGCGAGTCCTCCTGCTTGGGAGTGCTACTGCGCAAGGGGTGACTTTTTGGGTGCCAACTCATGCCCCAATCATCTAGTCACTCACTTTGAGAGCGTATCTGCCTTCCTCTCGTACCCTGCACCTGGCTACCCTGGGCTTGACCCTCACCTTGAGTCGTATCTGTCCCAAAGGCGTCTCTGGGGCGGCAGGGGTACTTCACGAGTCAGGCTGCCCTACACTGGTGCTATCACTATGGCCTTGAAGCCACCTTTTCTTTCTCTTTATCACTACCCCGGATTATCGGGACCTGAGGCCTTCCCACGGCGCCGCTCCCTCCATGGTCTTTCCTACCCATGGGTATCGGGGAACTGCGCTGTGACTGCCTTGACTTAATGATATTTGATCTTGGCGACGCCTTGGTTGGGCGACGCCTCCACCTAGGCGACGGCTCGCCTTGGCGACGCTTCCTCTTGGCGACGTTGGTACTTGGCGTCTCTTCACCTAGGCAACGCCTTGTGTTGACTTTGACTCCTGGCGTTGACTTTGACCTTGACTTTGTCAATGCCCGAATACGGGACAATACAAAGGCCATAGTAATAGCGCCAGTGGAGAGCACTCTGACTCGTGAAGTGCCCGTGTCGCCCCAGAGAAGCCATTGGGATAGTTACGACTCATGAGAAGGGTCACGCCTAGGGGTAGCCAGGTGCAGGGTATGAGAGGAAGGTAGATACGCTCTCAAAGTGAGTGACTAGAGGTTTGGGGGCATGAGTTGGCACCCAAAAGGTCACCCCTTGCGGAGATGCACTCCCAGGTAGGAGGACTCACACGAGGAAATACCCCCAAGTGGGGTCACGGTGCTGTGAGGCCCTCTACGTGTAATAGCAGCCAAGTCAAAACAGAAACATCAATTTGTCAGGTACAAGGTAATTAGAGTTATTTAATAAAGTTTACGTTTCGAGCGTTTAAGGTACTTTAAATGCTCCAAGCGGTTTAAACGTCTTAAAGGCGCTGAACGTTTCATAATTAAATACGCTTTAAGACGCTTTGAATTCTAAAGCAGTTTAAATAGAACCTGGAATGTTGGAAACGGGGTTCGAACTTTTGGCAAATTTTCCCAGAACACACTCTAGTTGTTTGCTCGAGCCCACAGGCTACGCACAAGGGACTAGAGAAGGATTGTTTCCCAGAACGAGAAAATATACACTATAGACAGTTTCTTTTGACCACCTTCAGAGTGCCACTCTCGGTGCTCTGATACGGAGGTGTAGAGTTTTTGGTGTTTCTTGCTAGCTGACTTGAGCGTCGGAGTGCAAATGGCCACTAGGGCGCCCTTTTGTCGTTCTTTGCAGGAATCCACAGGTAGCTAGTAGGAAGGTGTCCCTAGCTGACGGGTGAGGTTGTGCACAAAGACGTCGCAGGTCAACCGGTCGGAACAAATCTGTTCTCGCCTGAACTCACTCGAGGGTGAGGAGGGCTTTCTCTAGTGCCTCCACACTGCCCAGGGGTACTCCCCTTTTCCCGGGTGCACTGAGGACTTTCAAACTGTTCTGATCAACGGACGCTGGAGTTAGCTATTCCTACTTGAGGAGAGGGCATCCCGAAGGAATCCCTTAACCCCTACTCAAGGACTAGGCGCCCAGATTTAACTTATATGGTACCGAGGCTAGCTATTCCTACCTGAGGAGGGGGCGTCCCGAAGGAATCCGTTAACCCCTATTCAAGGACTAGGTGCCCGGATTTTAACTTATCTGGTACCGGGGCTAGCTATTCCTACTTGAGGAGGGGGCGTCCTGAAGGAATCCCTTAACCCCTACTCAAGGACTAGGTGCCCGGATTTTAACTTATCTGGTACCGGGGCTAGCTATTCCTACTTGAGGAGGGGGCGTCCCGAAGGAATCCCTTAACCCCTACTCAAGGACTAGGCGCCCGGATTCTAACTTATCTGGCATACCCGTTATCTTACCCTGGACTTGACTTCTGCTGGACTGTTTGGTGGCGACGCCTGTTTCTGGCGATGCCTTGTTCCAACGACGCCCTCTCTTGGCGACGTCTCACCTTGGCGACGCTTCATCTTGGCGACGCCTTATCTTGGTGACGCCTTACCTTGGCGACGCTTCATCTTGGCGACGCCTTATCTTGGCGACGCCTTACCTTGGGGACGCCTTATCTTAACGACGCCTTATCTTGGCGACGCCTTATCTTAGCGACGCCTTATCTTGGCGACGCCTTACTGTGGCGACGCCTCATCTTTGTCTTTGTTTCTTTGACCTTTGATCCTAGATCATATGAAAAGGAAAAAGCTAGAATGGGAATATCTTTAAACTTTTCTTTTCTTTATTTGGGTGACCTCGTTAAAAAACCCCCGGGAGGGAAAAAGAGTGTCCCCTTTACAAAATTTGAACTAAAATAAAACTTTAAATTCGCCGCATTTCAACTGCGTGGGATGGGGCCCCCTTCTAGAGTTTCTAACTTGTACGACCCATTCCCTTTGGCTTTGGTTACTCTGAACGGTCCCGTCCACTTAGGAGACAACTTGTTCTCTAATTCGTAGGGGTGAGCCTTCCTCATGACCAGATCGCCAATCTGGAATTGTCGCAACTTCACTTTGGAGCTGTACTGACGCTCCACTCTTCTCTTCACGGCCTCGGCCTTAATTTTCGCTTCTTCCCTAGCTTCGTCTATCAAGTCCAGATTCACCCTCCTTTCTTCGTTGGATTCTTCCGCTACGAAACCTAGGAAATGGGGCGAGCTCTCGTGTATCTCCACAGGGATCATGGCGTCTGATCCGTACACTAGGCTGAAAGGTGTCTCCATAGTGGAGGATTGAGGCGTGGTGTGGTAAGCCCATACAATCCTTGGTACTTCTTCTGCCCATGCCCCTTTAGCCTTCTCTAGTCTGCGCTTCAATCCTCTCAACAAAACTCTGTTTGCGGATTTGACCTGCTCGTTCGTCTGGGGGTGTTCGGCTGACGCGAACACTTGCTTGATTCCTACTTCTGTACACAACTTTCCCAACTGCTGGCTCGCGAACTTGGTGCCATTGTCTGAAATGAGACGCCTTGGCACCCCAAACCGACACACAATGCTCTTCCAAACAAAGTGTTGTACCTTGTGTGCGGTGATTTGTGCCACTGGCTCGGCCTCTATCCACTTGGTGAAGTACTCGATGGAAACGATCAAATACTTCATCTGCCTTATCGCTAATGGGAATGGACCTAGGATGTCAATCCCCCACGTATGGAAGGGCCACGGGTTGTATATGGATCTCAGCTCCTCTGGCGGTGCCTTGTGCCAATCAGCGTGCATCTGACACTACTTGCAATGCTGGGCATATCGCACGCAATCCTCTATTACTGTTGGCCAGAAAAACCCTGCGCGTATCACCTTGGATGCCAAGGATCTTCCTCCCACGTGGCTCCCACAAATGCCTTCGTGGAGCTCAGTCATTATCCTGGTGCACTCATCGCCGTTTACACATGTCAAGATAGGGTGCGTAAACCCATGCCTGAACAATATCCCATCTACTAGGGTGTACCTGGTGGCGTTCCTCTTAATCTTCTTGCCCTCTTCTGGCTCCGCTGGGAGGATTCCATCCGCTAGGTATTGCCTGTAACGGGTCATCCACGTGTCGCCTTCCTCCACAGCACACACCTGTATACTTCTTCCTTCACCTGGCTAGGCTGCGTAAGTACGAATGCAAGGTGCCCTCGCTGTATCTTGAATTAACGAGCGATGACTCCTTAGTTTTCCTCTTGTTGTACTAACATGAAGGACGTCCACCCTATTATCTGCAACGAATTTTCGCGGCGTTATGAGGGTCTCCTGTATTACGGTCCTCTGCCTTCCCCCCTTGCCTGAGCTGGCCAGCTTGGCGAGCAGGTCAGCTCTGGCATTTTGCTCCCTGGGGACATGCACTAGCTCAAACGCAGCGAAGGCTCTTTTCAACACCTCGATGTACCTCAGATATGCTGCCATCTGGGGGTCGTTTGCTTGGTATCCCCCTATTACTTGTCCTGTGACCAATTGTGAGTCACTCTTTGCCAAGAGGCTCTGAGCACCCTTTTATTTAGCCAAGAGCATCCCCGCAATTAACGCCTCGTTCTCCGCCTAATTGTTGCTTGCCTTGAAGGCGAAGCGTAAAGCTTGCTCGATTAAGACCCCATTAGGCCCCTCGAGGATTATTCCAGCGCCACTCCCTTGCTGGTTGGAGGATCCATCCACTGAGAGCACCCACTGTGCCCCTAATTCTAACTCTTGAGGATCTCCTCCTGGTGAAAGTTCTGCCACACAAAGTCAGCATAGACCTGGCCTTTGATGGATCCCCGGGGCTCGTACTGAATGTCAAATTCTGACAATTCCACTGCCCAGCGTGTTGAAGATGGATGAAGTCTCTTCTCTACCCAGTGTTGTGTGTGTTTGATGTGGAAAAATAGCTAGTTTGCTTTGAAGTTTGTAATAGGTTTAGATGATCTTGTATGTAGGCTTGAAATTGTGTAAGGTTGCCTTTTGCTGTATGACCCATCCTAGATGCCTAACCAAGTCTAGATCAAGCACATGATGTGGTTAAAGGGTTTTTTAAAAGCTTTTAAAAGTGCTCTTAAAAGTTTTAAATCAGTACAAAAATAAATCTGTTTTATGGAGAAAGAATCGGTTTATTTCTTCTCTGTTAAAAGGCTTTTCTAAAATTCTGTTAGGGCACCACAAGTAAAGCTTAGTTATTTCAGTTAAAGCTGAGCTGGCCTGTTTGCTATATTTTAATTTGTTTCACCGTGAAAGAACAGGTTTATTCTTTGGTCAGCTGAAAGATTTTTCACAAGTTAGTTAGGGCACCAAAGGTACAACTCAGACAGTTATTTCAGTTAGCTGAGTTGGCGGTTTTCAAAAAATAAATCTGTTAAGTTCAAAAATAAATCTGTTGTTTTCATAATTGCTTTTCAACTATTTTTTGAAAAGAAGTTAGAAACTGTTTTCTATATAAAGAAAAGTCTTTCTCACATGAAAAGGGGCTGAGCAATTACGTTTTTGACAGAGATCAAACATTTTCAATGTGAGAAGAAGGATTGAAAGATTTTTTGAAAGGTTTTCCAAAGAGATTTTCAAGTGTGCTTGTTCTAGGAAACCTTTGATCTTGGTGAAGGTGCTGGTGCAGTTCTGCAACAAATTGAACTACTGGTTTTGAGTTCTTGCATCTTCTTTTCAGGTGTAATCTTTCCTTTATTCTGGTTTGTAAAGGTGTAAGTGTTAGTCACTCCTTGATAGGGTTTCTTAGAGTGCAAGGTGTGCTGAAATAGGGGTTTTCAGCTTTGGTTGTGTTGTTCTTGTAGTGTTCAAGAACTGCTGTGTTTGTAAGTGTTTGGTACTGTTTTTAGTGGATTCCACCTTGGGGTAAGGTGAGACTGGACGTAGCTCTGCATGAGTGAACCAGTATAAAAACTTGCGTGCCTTTTCTTCTCATCCCTGCACTCATTTCTGGTTTTGCTTAATTCTGTCAAGAACTAAATCTGTTCTTTTCAAATTGAATCTGTTAATTATGGGTTTAAGTAAAAACTGTTCTTCCTGATTTGTTAAAGCTTTCTAATCACAAACAAGGCAGTTGTATATGATGGTTTAAGTGATCTGTGAACAAACAGTCTATTCTATAAAATCTGAGAAAGAATCATTCTCCTTAGAACCTTGTGTTGAGTAAATTTGTTTGATTTCTAAGCATAGTTGTATCCTTCATCCTCATAATATTCAACTGATCTGACTCTGTTATAATCCTCTGTTGATCACAAGTTTATATTGAACAAGTTCAAATTATGCTAGACTGCTCTGAAGAATCAATCTGTTTCATGTAAAAACAATTTGTTCTTTTTGCCTCTGGTATACTGAAAATTGTGTGTTCTTGCGAAAATTTTATAAGCTCAATTCACCCCTCCCCTCTTGAACTTAGACACTAATAGACCCAACACAGCGTACCATCCTTCCAGCCACGTCTGGCTTTTGGAGTACCTTCTGGATGGAAAGGTTCGTCATTACTACCACCGTAAAACTATGGAAATAGTGGCGAAGCCTTCGTGCTGAGAATACCACCGCTAGCGCTGCCTTCTCTAGCGATTGGTACCTTGACTCTGGGCCTTGCAAGGCTTTGCTCACGAAGTATATGGGCTTCTGTACCTGGTCTTGTTTCTGGACCAGTACAGAGCTAATGGCCCATTCTGTTACTGCAAAGTATAGGCGGAGGGTGACGCCCACCCGTGGCTTGCAGAGCACAGGTGGCGTCGCCAAGTACTCCTTTAGTTTGATAAACGTTGTCTCGCACTCGTCTGTCCACGTAAAACGACTATTCCTCTTGAGGCATTGGAAGTAGTGGTGGCCCTTTTCCCCACCAGCTGATACGAATCTCGATAATGCTGCCATTCGCCCTGTCAGTTGTTGAACTTCCTTCACTGAGGTTGGGCTCCTCATGGCGATGATGGCTGCACATTTGTCAGGATTCGCTTCTATCCCTCTTTTTGTGAGCATGAATCCTAGGAACTTTCCCGCCTCTACTCCGAAGACGCACTTCTCTGGGTTTAACTTCAGGTGGTATTTTGATATGGTGGCGAACAATTCTTCCAGATCAGCCACGTGTCGCCCTCTCTCGCTCGAGGTTACCACCATGTCGTCTATGTAGGCCTGCACGTTTCTTCCTAGCTTTGGTGCAAGGATTTTGTCCATCAATCTCTGGTAGGTGGCGCCTGCATTTTTCAAACCAAACGGCATTACCTTGTAACAGTAGCTACATGTGTCCGTCATAAACGCCGTTTTGCTCTCGTCCCGGGGATGCATCTTGATCTGATTGTAACCTGAGAACGCGTCCAGGAAACTCATCATCTTGCAGCCCGAGGCACTGTCTACTAACGTGTCAATGGTGGGGAGTGGGTACGAATCCTTCGGGCATGTCTTATTTAGATCTGTGAAGTCTACGCACATTCTCCACTTCCCATTTGCTTTCTTGACTAGAACTACGTTGGCTAGCTACTCAGGGTATTGTATCTCTCTGATGTGCCCTGCGTTCAGTAGCTTCTGAGTTTCTTGCTTCACGACGAGGCATCACTCCTCATTGAACTTCCTCCGTCTCTGTCGCACAGGGCGGACCTTAGTGTCCATGGAAAGGCGATGGCACAAGAAATCTAGGTCGATGCCTGGCATGTCTGCCGCGGTCCATGCAAACGCGTCTAGGTGTCGTGAGATCACTGTCGTCACCTCTCTTCGTTCTTCCTGGCTCAAGTGGCGTCCTAATTTGAACGCCTTTCCTCCTATTTGGTTTTCAACCACGTAGTCCTCGGGTCGGGGCAGCTCACGCTACGCGTTTACCGGGTGAGATTCGTTCATGAGGTATTCTTCTATAGGCGTCGCATCATCGGGCGTCGCCTCCTCTGCTTCTTCTTCCATAGGCGAGGCGTCAAGGTGTCTTCCGTTTGTGCATGCGTCATCCCCAGGCATCGCTTCTTCCATGGATTCTGGCTCTGCTGATGAACATGAGGCGGGTGGTCGTTCAATTACTGATCCTCCGGTTGACTCGAGTGCAAGAGTCTTGCCACGTCAAAGGTATCTTCTCTCGATCAGCTTCGCACCACGTTAGCTTCCGTCCTTCACACCTCGATTCCCCGCAAGAACCTGAAAAAGACAGAGTGGCGCCGCTGCGGCCGATCGCGCTCCGATGCTAAAGTCAGTGACGGAATCACCAATTACTAAGAGAGAAAAGCTAAAACTCAAGGAACCGTGCAAATGTTCTCTCAGCGTACTCAAGTGTTCTCAAAGGCGTAAAGAAGTGTTCTAAACGCGCGTACCTCAGAAGTTCGTTAGAATTCCTTATATACCTGTGCATTTTCTCTCTCCTGACGGTTACACCTCCGGACACATGGCTCGCATCCAACTGTACACATGTCACCATCTGGAGCGTCCTCTGCTTGAGCGTTACTTCTACTCTTCAGGCTGTTTGACTAAGTTACCCATGCAAGGAGTAACTAGGTGCATAGCTGCCTTGGAGCGCGATCTCTTCTAGTGGCGAGCACGGGGTGTCACCATGCACACCTTCTCTGTGGTCTCGTCTGCCGCTATCACGATCTGCATTACTTGCACATCATGCATGTTCTGGTAAACTGTTTCCTTTGCCTCGACCTCTGGCTAGGGAAAGATCATCTGATAACTTCGTCCTTCGTACTCGTACTTCTTGAAGGCCCTAAACAAGCCTCCCCGATCCTTCGGCGATCTCTAACCACCTGGTCTCCCATAGCTCTCATACGGCGACTATGACGTAAGCCTGGTGACCGCCGGTTACACATACTAGAGATCGGAGAACGTCAAGCCATCACTTGGCGACTACACAGACTTCCCGATGTACTTCCCAGCCAGATGTCCCGCTTAACACGCCTATATTATTGCTTGCTACCACGTCATCACTCCTGACTACCTAGTCGGTACACAAGCCCCCCAGTCTTAAGCTGAGACTTGTCCAGCGAAAAGACTAAGAGGTCACGTCATCGTCGATCTACGTGGCGCTGGTACGGATTTCCGTACGTCTGTACCCTCTGCCTTTCTGACGCTCCACCAAACCCCCTTTTTTAATCGCGCGACACGTGGCTTCATCAACAGTCGTCTTCAACTGTCGTTTGTGTTTCCGAAAACGTTCGAAAAACCCTTAAACCCTTTTCCCTTCCACTGTTCCATCATTTTTCTGCACTCTCAAATGTTCTAAGTATTTTCTCTGCGAACCACGAAGCTTCTCGTCACTCTCAATCTCCAACTTTCTTCAACACTCATCCGATTATAAAAAGGTAACCCTTTTACTCCTTCTATGGATATTTGCTACATTTTAATCGGTTTGCATCATCCATTATCTGTCTGAAGCATACGTTGTGGGCTGTTTTTTCCTTTCCTCCTTTTCTCGTAACCTAAGACTTCGTTCCTCGTAACGTTTATCCCAGCGAACTCTTGTTCGTTCGTTCTTCCTCCTTCGTCCTCAATCGAGTCGTTCTCTGTGATCTTTGTTTCATCCCTTTTCTTTTTCCCTTGTAGTTCTTGCGATGGCTCACACAAAGTCCACCGCTAACCCTCCTTCTTCGTCGCGAAACCCTCCACCCCAAGCGCGTAGGGTTGCTCCTGGGGCAAATCCTCCACCAGCGCGCAACCCACCACGAGCATCTGGTGCTCCTTCTAACCAGGCTGAGAGGCCTACTTCTTCTCACGCCAATCCTACTCAGGCAACTCCACCAGTCGCCGGAGGAGCCTCCCTTCCCCCACAAGACTACAAGGAGCTTTACCCTTGGGCCACCCCAACTTTGCTAAAAGAGACTTCTTCAATAAACACTGAGTTGGGCGTGCTCCGACTAAGGAAAGGAGACTAGTCCGACCTCTCCTTCCACAAGGAGCATGATAGCAAGGTGGCCGTGCTGCCCTGCTTCCCGGGTGAGCCGATTTGCGCGGACGATAAAGGGAACAACGGCGAGTTGTTCTGCTTCCTCTACGCCACCTTCTTCAAGAAAGTGAAGCTTAGGCTTCCCTTTACTCGTTTCGAGAGAGAGCTGCTAACCGAGCTCGATATTGCCCCCGCCCAGCTTCATCCCAACAGTTGGGCGTTCATAAGGGCGTTCATAAGGGCGTTCCAAATCATCTGCGCCACACCTGGGGCTGCCGGCTTCAGTGGATGTCTTTCTTTTCCTGTTTGAGGCTAAGAATCTCGGAGATCGCCTCTGGATTAGCTTAAACGGGATTGCTGGGAGGTCAATCCTCTCGATCTTCCAGCAATCTTACTAAGACTGGAAAGGAAAGTTCGTCAAGGTGCGCCCAAACGAGCAAGACCCCTCACTGCTCGACGGCTTCCCCTTGTACTGGGTACACAAGGGGAACAAAGACTCCAAGGAATGCTTTAGGAGGCCAAGGAGTCCCGACAACATGGGCGAGCTAGATAAAGATCTTTGCCTCTTCTGGAAGAATGTGGCTGCTGCCAACGTCACCTTTCCCACTGCCTCAATCTTCTCCTTCGAGTTCTCCGAGGGCCAACTTGAAGCTCACATAGGTTAGCCCTCACCTCAACACCAAGACTTTTGTTTTGTGTTGGAACTATCTTAGCGTTTCTACCACTCCCTCTTTGGCGTTCTGCTTGTTCTGTATTGGTCTTGATTATTCATCCATGTGCTATTTGCTTGTGCTATTTCTGTGTGCGTATACTTGTATATCCCGCTTCTGCCTTGGGGCCTACTCATCTATTTTCTACCCTGTGCAGACTTCATGTTGGGAAACGGTAAACTGGCTGAACTGAGGGCGATCGCCCGATCTCACAAGCTGGCGGCGGGCTCCCAAACCGTGCCCAACTCGGTGGTGGAGATCGTCGTTGCTCAGGGCAAGACTCCTCCTCAAGGTCCAACTCCTTCGGGGGCACTACCCGCCCCACGAAGAAAGAAGCTAGTCCTGAGGAAACCCAAGAGGAAAACTCCTCAAGTGGTATAGGAAGAAGAGGATGATGAGGCAACTGAGGATGGCCTCGTCACCAAGAGAACAAGGGTGGCTCCCTCTTCACCACCTGCACTCCCAACACCAACACCGCCCTCACCTCCAGCTCCAACACAACCAGTCCAAGCAACACCCTTGCTGTCGCACCCCCCGTGGTTGAAAGTAGCAACCCCAACTTCATAGAGAACCCTCCAAGCGCCTCCACACCGTTCATATCTACTGGAGAGGGTCCTCCTTCAACCACCTCTATTGCTGGGGCCGCACCAGGAGGAGATGAGGGTGCTCACAACTCACCAATACTTATAATCGAATCTCCAACCTCACCACCACGCCAAGAAGCCCCCCTTGCCCTTCAAACTCAAGAGGATGGTGGTGAAAGTCAGCACCAAGCTCCCCCAGCACCTCCTCCAGCAACAACTTCAAGCCTCCCACCCTCCATCGAAGAGATCTTGGGGCCCTTCATCGCTAAACTGAAGATGATGGCGGAGAATCTCCCCTTGATCGTGTCGAAGGCTGTGAAGGACTCCAACAAGAAGCTCCAAGATGAGAATTCCGCGCTGAAGGAGTCGAGCCGCCTGATAAGGATTGAGGCGGAAAAGCTTTCTTGCAACCTGATGATGGCGGAGATCGACCATTCAAGGCTGGAGGACGCCATGGATGCTGAGCTAAGGGGCGCGCGTAAGGAGGCCTCCGATCTGCACCAAAAACTGCACCTCCAAGCTCAAAAGAAGATCGAGTTGGAGAGCAAACTGGTCCCTTACAGGCTCAAGGTGGCCAACTTAGAGGCTGCAATGAAAGCAGATGCGACCAAGGTGGAAAACCTTGAAAAAAGGTCAGCAGATCGGGAGATGCTCCTTGGGAAGGTTGAAAATGAGAGGGATGATGCCATTGCTGAGCTCGCTGTAGCTCGAGAGGAAGCCACGAAGATTGCTGCAGAGCTGGCTCAGGCTCGGGACGAAAACAAAAAGGTTGCTGAAGAGCTTGCTCAGGCTCGCGAGGAAACCGAAGAGTTGAAGAAAAACACCGACGAGCTGAAGAAACAAACACAAGAGCTCGAACAAAGCTCCGCCTAAGTCCTTGCCGCCGGGTTCGACGCCGCTTTGGAGTAAGTCTCATGCCAATACCCCGAGCTCGACCTCTCCATGGTATCAATCTGCAACGAGGTGGTGGATGGGAAGATCGTGCCCTCTAAAGACTAGCTGCCTCCCTCCATCACCTTGTTTTTGAAACTTGGCGCTCATTTTTGCTTGTACAAACTTTATATGTAATTCTTCTGCTTATGTACTTGATCACATTCGTGTTCAAACTTGAATAGCCACTTTTGTATAAATTTCAACGCTGAAAAGCTGTTTTCTGATACTTCTCTTTGAATACTTCTTACTCGATGTGTGGTTAATCAATATAACCGGTGAAACTTGCTTAAACAAATTAACTTAGCGATTCCTCAGGCTTAACCGTTTACTCACTGCTTTGAACTTGAACAAACTGTTAATCTTATAACAATTTATCAAACTGTTAACTCAAAGTAAAACTTGAGCAACTATTAACTCTCAAACGATGACATTTAATACAACTTGCAAACTTAAGGCAATAAACCTTAACACAAGCTACTTACTAGGCAACAGGTTTAACTTAAACTGGTATCACAATACAGTTTACCTGATCTGCCCGGCAAGGTTAGCCTTTACTCCCATCATCGCCTGGAATTCTTCTGATCGCCTTAGGGTTCTGGCGATGTGAACATTCTTTGCCTTCATAACTTGACTATTGTTCCCTTATCTGGGGGTAGAGGCGCCTTTCGGGTCCTTCTCTACCTCCCTGAGTTTCAGAACAATGAGCTGGATAGCGAGGTGTTCTCTTCGAACCTACCTTAACTATCCTTTTAACTTCTTTCACCCTTCACACCATACCTGAACTCGTTCAAGACGAGAAGGATTTTATCTGTCTTCACACCGTCTACAAGCGTGGAAGCTTTCTCTGGTCTTACTAAGTGAATATTGATGTTTCACTTAAAGGGGGAAAGGCGTTTTCCTTCCCTTCCCGCCGTTTAAGGTCACGAACACCCCTGACTTTTCAGTTCATCTTGCCTGAACTCACTCTGAGGTGAGAAGGACTTTTCCTAGTGCCCCAACTTGCCCAGGGCGTACATCTCCTCCCCCCTGGATGCACTGAGGACTTTTAACCTTGCCTCTATCTGCTTGCGCAGAGAGGTCTTTCAATCTGTTCTCTCCTGCGCTCGCTCAAGGTGAGGAGGACTTCTTCTATTCTCGCCTGCGCTCGCTCAAGGTCGAGGAGGACTTCATCTTGCCTGAACTCGCTCAAAGGCGAGAAGGACTTTTTCTTGCCTGAACTCACTCTGAGGTGAGAAGGACTTTGATGTGATTCCAATAGCCACATAGAACAAGATTCTTGACACTTTGAGGAATCACCTTGAGCTGGAAAATGTAGAGGCACTTTCTTAGAAGTTGGATCATGGTTCTAAGATCAAGAACTCACCAATAACAAGTACCAAATCCCAAACTCATTTGGATGAACCAAATATTGTCAAATTGAATCAACAAAGGAATAGAAACTAGATTAACCGAACAGAATTAAGCTACTAAACAAAAGAACCGAACAGAATTAAAAACAAAACAGAATATAGGTGCTGAAAATAGAAAAAAACCGAAAGCTAGACAACTCAAAACACAAGGCAACATGAACAATTGAAGAAGAAGAAAGGAAGGAGAAGAGAATGCTCATGAAGATGGAAGATAGGTTGGATGATCACGCCACTAGAAGTATGGATGCTCCTAGATGAGTGTGGAAGCCGCCACTTGAGGAAACCATGGTCCTTCAAGATAAGACTAGAGTAGAAGCTCAAAGCTCTCCAAATGCTCACTCCAATTTTGAGTATAGTTTCTTTAGATAAATTCAAATCTGAATTTTTACAAAGAGAGCACCTCTATTTATAGCCTAAGGTGCTGAAAAGTAAGCTACACAAATTCAAAAAAACTCCCTCCTAAAAAGCTTCTAGAATTTGCGCCTAAAACAAAGCATGAGGAAGGTGTGATCCCTTCTCTCACTTTGGCACCTCCTTATTTACTCCTACACCTATCTACTAACACACCCCCCCTAAGACTCTTAACTAAAGACTAAAAGATGCTTTAACAATAGAAGTTTCTAATGTTTCCCTCTAAGCACCTTTCTAAACAATATTTATTTAAAACTTGGCTTTGCCCTTCATGGGATGGTCTTTGGACTTTTGTGGGCTTTGGCCTTTTTGGGCTTGGGCTTGGGCTTTATCTTTTGCAAAGATTAACAAGAAAAACTTTAAATGTGAAGGCGAATGATCTTGTTCTTCATTATAAAAAGCCACCTTTAGTTGATTCTCATCATACTCCCCGAGTTGGAGAGAATTCGCCCACGAATTCTGAATCCCTGCATATAACAAAGTCAGTTTACTTTTACAATCAAAAGTGTAAGAAAAAGGAATACATGACTTAGCAGATGGAACCAAAGGGATTGCAGAAAAGGAGGTCCTACAAATCGACCAAGTTGGAAAAATGTGTTTGGGAATGATGATATTTTTGGGAAAAAGACCTCTTAAATGGTGAAACCCATTAGGAGGTATGAAAAAATCATCCCTAACATATTTTAACCAAGGTGGTGTTGAAATAGGAACCTTGGGTAATGAAAAAGATAAAGAAGAAGAAGACCTTGGAGGGTCCATTTGAGGTATAGCACGAGTCAACATGATGGATTTAGAGGAGAAAATGGTGTGACTCGGTGTAGTACTTACTTCTTTTTCTTTCTCATTTTCTCTTTTAGTTTTCATTTTTATTTGGTCCTCATGAACCTCTTTGGGAGAGAGGGGTTTTAATATAACCTTACGCCCTAGGAAGGAAAAAGACATTGTATTGGATAGGCCATCATGTAAAACATGTCTATCATATTGCCAAGGCCTTCCTAAAAGAAGATGAGAAGCTTCCATGGGCACAACATCACATAAAACCTCATCTTTATACTTTCCTATAGCAAATTTAATGAGGACTTGTTTATTCACCATGATTTCACCTACTTCACTAAGCCATTGTAATTTGTAGGGCTTGGTATGAGAGATAGTGGGTAAGGCTAACTTCTCCACAACTCTTGTACTAGCCACATTAGTGCAACTTCCCCCATCAATAATCAAGGAACATAACTTGTTGTTGATAAGACATCGGGTGTGAAAAATATTTTCTCTTTGAGTATCATTCAAAGATTTTGGAATTGTGCCCAACATACGTCTTACCATCAATAAGTCACCTTCACAAGGACTTTCACTCTCATTTTCACTTGATGGTCTAGAAGGTGAAGAATGCCTAGGTGAAGTGGAATCATGCTCACTAACTACAATGCCTTCATGCATGTACATACTTCGTTTAGAAGGGCAATTAGCAGCAATGTGACCATATCCCAAACATTTAAAACACTTTTGACTAGACGATTTAATTGGGGATTTAGGCCTAGAAGTAGATGGCGTAGGATCCTTGGGTTTTAAAGAAGAATCTTTGGAAGGATGTTTGGAAAAAGAATTTTTGTTTCTCCAAGACTTGGAGTAGTATCCATCATTGGAAGCATTTTTTAAAGAGTTTTTCTTAGCAAGTTGGGCTTCCACCTTCATTGCAAGATGAACTAAAGAGCCCAATGATGAATACTCTTGTAACTCAACAAAGTCTTGAATATCCTTCCTAAGACCACTCACAAACCTAGCAATCATAGCTTCCTCACTTTCCTCTAATTCAATTTTAAGCACAAGCGTTTCTAGCTCTTTATAATATTCATCCACATTTAGCGTGCCTTGTTGAAACCGTTGGAGTCTCAACATGAGGTCTTTCCTAAAATGTGGGGGCACAAATCTAGCGCGCATTTGATCCTTTAAAGAGTTCCAAGAGTCCACGGGAGGACCCTTGTGATAGATAATGTCCTTTACAATTCCATGCCACCATTTCATGGCATAATCACTAAACTCTAGGGTGGCTAGCTTAAGCTTATGCTCATCTTGGATCTCATGGATCTCAAATATTTGTTCACACTTAGCCTCCCAATCTAAATATACATTAGGATCACTTGAGCCATTGAAACAAGGAAGCTTGACCGAAGGTAGCCTAGCCTTTGCATCTTGGTAGTAGCCATTGCCATAGTGAGGTCTCTCCCCTTGGTTGTGATGTCTATGTCCAAGGAATTGGGGTGGAGTTCTCCTTCTCCTATGGTCCTCTTCACGGCCTATGTCATTGGAAGAACCTCTTGTTGAAGGTCTATGTGAATGATGCCCATCATGGATAGAAGGAGATGGTCTAGCTTGTTGGACCTCCATCTTTTGCATTTTCTCTTCCAACCGTCTAATTGTTCTTTGAGCTTCATGTAATTCACCAAGAATGGAAGCTTTGGAAGGAGAATTCTGCTTGTAGGATGCATCACTTGAAGATCCAGCCATTTGTAATTAAAAAAAAACAGCAAACACACAAAAAACAGCAAACAAGTTAAAAATTAGCAAAAACAGTGAGCTTTTTGGCAATGAAACTGCCGAAATGAACTAAGGCTGAAAAAGATATCACTCTCAAAGAAATAATGTTCTTGCACCAATCTGATCTTGAGGCCTTGGAATCCTCAAATGAAATATGTCAAAGCAAGCACACCAATCTTAAGAGCAAACCACCACAAAACCAAAGAAACAATAAAGACAAACAAGAAAAGGTATAAGCAAGGAAAGGTAATTGCAAAAGGAATACTATATGTAAGACAAACTCAAAGAGTAAGAATGAAAGACAATCAAGAAAATAAAGAACTCAATGAGAAAAGTAGGCACACAAAAGAATACCTAAGGAAAAGCACTAGAGTAGATGAAGAAAACAAAAAATTTAGCTACTGGAAATTTTTTTTTTTTATGCAAACTGTGTTTGATATTCACTGATTTAACTGGAACGTTGTAGAGCGAACTGGATTATGAAATTTATACCACAGAAACTTCAAGATGTTAACTCAAAAATGGCACTGGAATCAATTAAAAACAGTAAGCCAATTGAGAGAAATAAATTTTTTAAAATCACTGCCAGATTACCGTATTTTTTTCGGCAGGAATGTACACTTTTTTTATTTTATTTATCATTTTTTGTGTACTTCATATTTTTGAATGATTCTTTTTTCTATTCTTTTCTAACACTTTGAATATCTCAAATCCAGAATTTCAGAATTTTACAGTACGTAAATCAATTGCAATAAGGAAAAACAGTAAGCACTTTTTTTCAGAAACAGAGGAATCCTAATAGGAATAAAAAACAGGATGATGAACTAGCAAAGACATAATAGAAAATGATGTATTGGAACTTGTATAGGTCTAGAATACAAGTATGAACTCAATTCTAAAAAGAAAATGCACAAAGGATCAACATCAATTCAGAAAATTATATGACACCAAAGCAAGAAACAATCAAAACAATAAAAGTACTACTAGAAGTAATGACATATATGGAATAACATGACTAAGACAAAACTTGACATGATTCAAAAATTAAAAGACACATCACAAATTGTAACAAGTGAAAGGAAGCTTAAGGTAAACTCTAGGAAGGATAATGCCATTCCAAAAGAGCAACCATACTCATAAGAATTATGAGTGCCATAAACCTTTCCACAAACACTTGGAGCAAAAGAAAAACAGCAAGAATACTCAATTAAAATTCTAAAACAGAAACTTAAATTGCAAGAAATTAAAAAGAGCTCTTGAAATAAAGTGCACACAACTCAACAATTAAACAAGAAGAACCTAAGACTCATGATACCACATGATGTGATTCCAATAGCCACATAGAACAAGATTCTTGACACTTTGAGGAATCACCTTGAGCTGGAAAATGTAGAGGCACTTTCTTAGAAGTTGGATCATGGTTCTAAGATCAAGAACTCACCAATAACAAGTACCAAATCCCAAACTCATTTGGATGAACCAAATATTGTCAAATTGAATCAACAAAGGAATAGAAACTAGATTAACCGAACAGAATTAAGCTACTAAACAAAAGAACCGAACAGAATTAAAAACAAAACAGAATATAGGTGCTGAAAATAGAAAAAAACCGAAAGCTAGACAACTCAAAACACAAGGCAACATGAACAATTGAAGAAGAAGAAAGGAAGGAGAAGAGAATGCTCATGAAGATGGAAGATAGGTTGGATGATCACGCCACTAGAAGTATGGATGCTCCTAGATGAGTGTGGAAGCCGCCACTTGAGGAAACCATGGTCCTTCAAGATAAGACTAGAGTAGAAGCTCAAAGCTCTCCAAATGCTCACTCCAATTTTGAGTATAGTTTCTTTAGATAAATTCAAATCTGAATTTTTACAAAGAGAGCACCTCTATTTATAGCCTAAGGTGCTGAAAAGTAAGCTACACAAATTCAAAAAAACTCCCTCCTAAAAAGCTTCTAGAATTTGCGCCTAAAACAAAGCATGAGGAAGGTGTGATCCCTTCTCTCACTTTGGCACCTCCTTATTTACTCCTACACCTATCTACTAACACACCCCCCCTAAGACTCTTAACTAAAGACTAAAAGATGCTTTAACAATAGAAGTTTCTAATGTTTCCCTCTAAGCACCTTTCTAAACAATATTTATTTAAAACTTGGCTTTGCCCTTCATGGGATGGTCTTTGGACTTTTGTGGGCTTTGGCCTTCTTGGGCTTGGGCTTGGGCTTTATCTTTTGCAAAGATTAACAAGAAAAACTTTAAATGTGAAGGCGAATGATCTTGTTCTTCATTATAAAAAGCCACCTTTAGTTGATTCTCATCAGACTTTATCTTGCCTGAACTCGCTCAAAGGCGAGAAGGACTTTTTCTTGCCTGCACTCGCTCAAAGTCGAGGAGGAGTTTATCTTGCCTGAACTCGCTCAAAGGCGAGAAGGACTTTTTCTCTTTCTCGCCTTCACTCGCTCGAGGGCGAGGAGGTCTTTTACTCTTTCTCGCCTGCACTCGCTCGAGGGCGAGGAGGTCTTTTTCTTTTCTTGCCTCAAGACGCACGAGAGCGTTGAGGTCTTTAATCATCACTGGTGCCTCCGATCGCCGAAAGACGATGAGGACTTTAAAACTTTAACTACTGTCGTCGATCGCCGAAAGGCGATGGGGACTTTAAAACTTTTAACTGGTGCCGCCAATCGCCGAAAGACGATGGGGACTTTAAACTTTTCACCGATGCCGCCAATCGCCGAAAGACGATGGGGACTTTAAAACATTTATTTAGAAAGCATGCAGCATAACTTTGAACTTGCCTTGAATCACGTACGAGTGATAAGGTCTTTTTTCTAAAACTTTCGAAACAACAAGCATGCAATCTTAGAAGCTTTAAACTTTGAAAACTCTTCTTTATTGGGTGGCCTCATTAAAAACCCTCCTTAGGGAAAAAAGAGTGCCCCCTTCAAACTGTTTTAAAAAAAACCTTGTAAATCTCTTCACGTTCGTTTTTACTTACAAAGCTTTAACTGTAATATAACTTGAGGTGTGTGGTGTTCCAGGTGCGAGGAATCGCCCCTCCTTCTAACGTCTCTAAGCGGTAGGCGCCGTTCCCGATCACCTCGGTTATTCTAAACTGTCTTGTCCACTTAGGCGATAACTTGTTCTCCATCTCGTACTGATGGGCCTTCCTCATCACCAGGTCGCCCTCCCCAAACTGCCTTGGCATCACCTTCGAGTTATACCTTCGCTCAATCCTCCTTTTCATTGCCTCAGCCTTTACCCTTACCTCCTCCCTGACATCATCCAGTAAATCCAGATTCAACCTTCTTTCTTCGTTCGAGTCTTCCGCCACAAAGTTCTGGAATCTCGGCGAGCTCTCCTGGATTTCAACTAGAATCATTGCATCACATCCATAGACCAAGCTAAACGGGGTCTCGTGGGTTCCTGACTGCTCAGTGGTATGGTACGCCCAAACTATGCGGGGTACCTCTTCAGCCCACGATCCCTTAGCTTTCTCTAGCCTTCTCTTCAAACCTCTCAGCAACACCCGATTGGCAGACTCTACTTGGCCATTTGTCTGTGGGTGCTCGACGGATGCAAACACCTGCTGTATTCCCACCTCTTCGCACAGCTTCTTCAGTAGGTGGCTTGCAAACTGAGTCCCATTGTCTGACACCAGGCGCTTAGGCACACCAAACCGGCACACGATGTTCTTCCATACAAAGCTCTCGATCTTGTGTGCGGTGATCTGGGCTACTGGTTCCGCTTCGATCCACTTGGTGAAGTATTCAATCGCCACCACCAAGTACTTCATCTGCCTGACCGCCAATGGGAAAGGTCCCAGTATGTCAATTCCCCAAGTATGAAACGGCCATGGACTGTAAATTGACTTTAACTCTTCTGGAGGCGCCTTGTGCCAATCGGCATGCTGCTGACATTGCTTGCAACACTGTGCATACTTCTTGCAATCCTCCCTTATCGTTGGCCAGTAATAACCTGCACGGAGAGTTCTTGCAGCCAGAGCTCGTCCCCAACGTGACTCCCACATATACCTTCATGGAGCTCGGCCATAATTCTAGTGCATTTTTCTCCGAGTACGCATTCTAGGAGTGGGTGTGTGAACCCAAACCTGTACAGCTCGCCACCGGTCATGGTGAACTTGCTAGAGTTCTTCTTTATCTTCCTAGCCTCCGTCGGATCCAGCGGGAGAAGGCCATCTGCCAGGCAGCGCTGGTATTGCGTTATCCATGTGTCTGGCTCATGCGTAGCGCAGACCTGCGTCATGTTCACCCTCTCCCCTCGACATGCTCTTATTCTCGGCGATCTCAAGGTCTCCTGGGTCAAGGACCTGTGACTCCTCGCCGCTTTCTCCGTCGACTTGCTTATCTGAAGAACCAGGTGATCTGCCACAAATGCTCTAGGCGTCTTCAGAGTTTCTTGGATCACCGTCCTCTGCCTACCCCCCTTGCCCGAACTGGCGAGCTTGGCTAGCAAGTCAGCTCGGGCATTTTGCTCTCTGGGCACATGCACTACTTCAAATGAGACAAAGGAACTCTTCAACTCCTGCACATCGTCCCTAAGATCCTCCTTTGTGAACGTAATGTCCACATCTGGCGAGTGATCGTCGAACATGTCCACCGTCATCACAGACCTTGCATATTTCTTCCTCTGTGATGCAGTGCATTCGCCACCCGAGAAACCTCCAGCGATGGTGTGGATCTCGCCATGAGTGGGCATCTCATGCTGTTGACCCTCACTACTCGCCGACTGAGAGCTCGACGCACCCCCCGTCCTCTTGTCCAGCAGGTAATCATTCAAGAAACCGCTCTTAACCAGGTCGTCGAGCTGGTATCCCAGGGCCAAACACGAATCAACGGTGTGACCAAAACTCTGGTGGAACTCCCACCAGGCGTTTGGTTTTGGTCCTAACACCTTGTCGCCCACTTTCTCAGGCGCCTTAAGCCTGGGTGCTATGTTGGGAATGGCGATCAGATCCGCCAACCCCATGACAAACTTGTACTTTGGTGGGCGATTGAACTCCCTGGGGCGCCCTGGGCCCCTTCCCTTGTTTTTCCTTGGATCATAAGGATGGCGAGTCCTCTGATCCTTTTTGGCTGCCATCGTCTCCAGCACCCTCTGCGGCTGGATTCTAGTCTGGGCTCGTGGCCTAGCAGGGGCCACGCTCCCTCTCTTCTCAGCGACCTCACTCTCGTCGATGATGTGGGCCACGCAAGTCGCCTAACTTCAGCAAACGTGGCGGGGTGGGCCCTAATCAGCGCCTCACAGAAAGGTCCCGGCAGCACGCCCTTTTTGAAGGCGTATACCAACATCTCCTCGTCTTTAGCAAGTGAGCGGACCATCTGTGCTCCAAAGCGATTCAAATAGTCCCTAAGGGACTCTCCCTGGTATTGCCTTACGTCGAACAAGTCATAAGACACCCTAGGTGGCGCCTTGTTCACAATGTACTGGTCGACGAAAAGTTTAGAAAACTGCTGGAAATTGGTTATGTGACCTGTAGGCAGGCTAACAAACCATTCCAGCGCTGTCCCCTGGAGCGTGCTCACAAACATCTTGCAATATACAACATCTGAGCCTCCTGACAGCATCATCTGCGTGTGGAACGTAGTGAGATGTGCCTCAGGATCCTCCACCCCAGTTAAAGAGGCTTTCACGGGTACCACGCTCGCATGGATCGGGGTGTCCGTGATCGCCTGAGGAAACGGCATTGGGAAAACGCGCGGTGGCGATGATGGCGCAACCTCTTCAACAACTGTGCGTCCTCTCTGCTCCTGAAGAGCTTGACACAACTCCTCAGTAACTTTGCTGAGCTCTTCATTCCCGACCTGAGAGGTGACTAGGTCTTCATGCATCTTCACCTGCTCTATGCGCGATGCTTCCACATTTGCCTGTAACGCACGCATAATCTCCATCATCTGCGCCATGGTCATGGCGCCTTCTACAGCAGCTGGCACAACGGGACTTGAACGTGTGCTTCTCATCTTTCTCATGAAAAATCAACAGATCAAGCTTCAGCAGACAAAACCTTCACCAGCGAAACGATCGATCCAGCAATCAATCGGTTAAGAACTCGTAAATTCCAAAGAACTTCCAAGAACGCGATCACAACAGCGGAAACCTCCACAGAAACTTGCGATCTCAGCACGAACCTACTGCTTCTCCACCAAAACTCCCGATTCACCGATCAGAAACACGAACGAACGGTAAAGTCTTCGATTTATAGATTGAAACTCGTACAAACAGCGAAAAACTTCAACTCACCGAACAAGAGCTCAAACGAACGGAGAAAAACTTCAACCTACCGATCAAAACTCCGAACGAACGGTGAAAAACCTCAATCCACCGAACAAAAGCTCAAACGAACGGTGAAGAACGTCAAACTACCGATCCAAACTTCGAACGAACGGTAAAAAACGCCGATACACCGAATGGAAACTCAAACGAACGGTGGAAAACGCCGAAAATGGTTGCACCAGCACACAACCACACAAGAATCGCAGAAACTTCAAGAACTCACGCTGTAGATGGGAAACAGGTTTTACACGGCCCAACGGTGGGCGCCTGATGATCCTGCCGGTTGACTCGAGTGCAAGAGTCTTGCCATGTCAAAGGTATCTTCTCTCGATCAGCTTCGCACCACGTTAGCTTCCGTCCTTCACACCTCGATTCCCCGCAAGAACCTGAAAAAGACAGAGTGGCGCCGCTGCGGCCGATCGCGCTCCGACGCTAAAGTCAGTGACGGAATCGCCAATTACTATGAGAGAAAAGCTAAAACTCAAGGAACCGTGCAAATGTTCTCTCAGCGTACTCAAGTGTTCTCAAAGGCGTAAAGAAGTGTTCTAAACGCGCGTACCTCAGAAGTTCGTTAGAATTCCTTATATACTTGTACATTTTCTCTCTCCTGACGGTTACACCTCCGGACACATGGCTCGCATCCAACTGTACACGTGTCACCATCTAGAGCGTCCTCTGCTTGAGCGTTACTTCTACTCTTCAGGCTGTTTGACTAAGTTACCCATGCAAGGAGTAACTAGGTGCATAGCTGCCTTGGAGCGCGATCTCTTCTAGTGGCGAGCACGGGGTGTCACCATGCACACCATCTCTGTGGTCTCGCCTGCCGCTATCACGATCTGCATTACTTGCACATCATGCATGTTCTGGTAAACTGTTTCCTTTGCCTCGACCTCTGGCTAGGGAAAGATCATCTGATAACTTCGTCCTTCGTACTCGTACTTCTTAAAGGCCCTAAACAAGCCTCCCCGATCCTTCGGCGATGTCCCCCCTTCGGCGATCTCTAACTACTTGGTCTCCCATAACTCAAATACGGCAACTATGACGTAAGCCTGATGACCGCCGGTTACACATACTAGAGATCGGAGAACGCCAAGCCATCACTTGGCGACTACACAGACTTCCCGATGTACTTCCCTTCTGTCAGCCAGATGTCCCGCTTAACACGCCTATATTATCGCTTGCTGCCACGTCATCACTCCCGACTACCTGGTCGGTACAATTACCATGACCACGCCCCTCTTTGTCTTTAAGCTGTTCTCGTAGCACTTTCGGGCTTCTTCCTGGTCCGACTTGATGACTATCACTTTGCCACTAAGGGCTGGCAACTTCATCTTCATGTGGCGAGTGGAAGGTACTGCCCTCAACCTGTTTAGGGCGGGCCTGCCCAACAAAATGTTATAGGCCGAGTTGGCGTTAACCACCAGGTATCGGATGTTTTCGGTACGCGACGGCGTTCCATCAGTGAACGTCATCCTCAGCTCCAAGTACCCACTTACCTCCACTGGGTTATCTGCAAATCCATACAAGCACCCGGTGTAGGGTCTCAAGAGGTCCGGGGACAACTGTAACTTGTTAAAGGTCGTCCAGAACATGGCATCAACGGAACTCCCCTGGTCGACGAGAACCCTATGTACCCTCCTTCCTGCTGTAACTACTGAGATGACCACGGGGTCATTGTCATGCGGGACGACATCCCTAGGTCGGCCCTTGTGAACACGAGGTCTGATTCCCAAGGATCGTCCGGGAATTCTTCTGCAACTGAAATTACTGACCTCACATATTTTTTACGTTGGGAGGTCGTGGGCCACCCTCTAGAAAATCCACCAGAAATAGTGTGAACCTCCCCATGGACTGGCATCTCGTGTGCCTGGCCCTCCTCTTGTACTGCAGTGGCTGCCGTTGTAGGGGATCCTACGAGGTAGTCCTTTAGGAAGCCACTCTTCACAAGTTCATCCAACTGATAGCCCAGTGCCAAACAATTGTTAATATGATGTCCAAATGCTTCATAGAATTCGCACCACGACTCCTTGTGGGGCCCCAGAATTTTGTCAGACTTCGCTGGTGGCCTCAACCTGTCTGCTATGTTGGGTACAACGATGAGGTATTTAAGCTCCACCACGAAGTTGTGCCTCAGCGGTCTACCCCCCTCTCTCCTTCCTTCAGTTCGGGTTCTTGGCGGGACCCTCCTCGCCTCGTAGGTGCGCTTTCTGTCTGGGTTCCGTCTCTTTGTGGCAGCTTCATGGACCCTAGCGGGTTGCGTGCGTATCTGCGCCCTTGGTCGTGCAGGTGCAGCGGGTACGCACTTCTCGTACGCCTCGCCCTCTAAGGAAATGTGCTCCAACGCTCGTCGCCTTACTTCATCTAAGGTCTTGGGAAGCCTGCAGTTAAGCGACTTACTAAAAGACCCGGGTCGCACTCCCTTCCTGAATGCGTATACAATCATGGGTTCATCGGTAGTACCCACCTTCACCACTTGTGCCCCAAAGCGGCTTATGTACTCTTTCAGGGTCTCCCCTTGGAATTGTTTCACGTCGAAAAGGTCGTACGAGACCGGGGCTGGGGCTCTGTTGGCTAAGTACTGTTCTCTAAATAGTCGTGAGAGTTGAGCGAAGGACGTGACGTGACCCTCTGGAAGGCTGACAAACCAATCCAGGGCCATTCCGGTTAAAATGCTCATAAAGAGCTTGCATTTTACAGCGTCCGAGCCTCCGACCAACATCATCTGTGTGTGGAACGCCGCGTGGTGTGCCTCAGGATCCTCCTTTCCTGTAAAGGTCACCTTGGGCCCTGTGAACGTGTTGGGGATTGTTGTTCCTAAGATCGCTTGTTTGAACGGTGTGGTGAATTCCCTAAGTGGGGAGGTAGTCTCAGGCTCGTCTATATCGCGTCGGTCGCGACGTAGCTCCTCGTTGGTATGGTGGAGCTCCTCGTTTCTCGCCAGAGAGGCTGTGAGATCCGCCTGCATGCGTTCCTGATCTGCTCTTGAGGCTGCCATTGCTTCTTGCAGCCCTTGCACCATGCCTACAAGTTGTTGCATGGTCATCTCTTCGCTCCTGAAGCGTGGAGGTCTGGTGGTCATGGCTTTCTGGGAACTTTCTCAACTTGTCCGGGTTTTGGGAACTGGAACCGAAAAAACGTGTGTGCTGCGACTGATGTTTTATATCGGCCCCACGGTGGGCGCCAAATGTTCTGGCCGGTTGACCGGGATCGTCTTTGCGCGTGGCTTGTCCTTGCGAGCTAAGGCACCTTCGTTTGCTCCGTCAAAGACACCTGAAAAGAGAAGTGAACAAAGGGGCGCCCTCGCGGCCGTTTGCACTCCGACGATCAAGTCAGCTAGCGAGAAACATCAAATAGGAATGCACTGAATGACTGAAACTGTGCTACTAAAACTGTGTTGCCCTAATTTCCTTGTGCTCACTGTGAGTGTGTCGTGAAGACAACCAGGGTTTTCTCTGTGTGTATTAGGTTAAAACTCGGTCTCTTTTCCAATGCCCCAAGGTCCCTTTTTATACACCTCTAATCTTTAAAGCGCGTTAAAGCGCATTGAAGGCGTATCAAAACATTCCATGGAACATTCGAATCTTAACTGAATTAACGCGTACTTTGGCAAACTTTCCCTGAAACTCTCAATGAGCACGTTGGTATTGCCATGTACACTTTTGACTTGATCGTTTATTCTGTGCAGAGGGCTCCACAGCGCCGCCACCCAACTTAGGGTTTCTCCATCGTGTGAACCCTCCTTTATGCGAAGTGCTTCTGTTACGTGGGTTGACTTTTTGGGTGTCAACTCATGCGTCCCAATTACTAGTCCCTCTCCCTGGGAGTGTATCTACCTTTCTCTCGTACCATGAACGTGGTTCTCCCCTGGTCGTGGCCCTCTCATGGGTTGTATCTGTCCCAGGGTCTCCCAGCAGTGGCGTGGGTACAACACGAGTCAGGTTTACCTCCTACTGGTACTAGAACTTGTGGCCTCGAAGCCACCTTTCTCTTCCCTTTGTCACTGTTCTGAACTGTCGAGGCCCGAAGCCTCTCCGGCGACGCCCCTCTTGATGAGAATCAAAACGATGTTATCAATAGAAGAAATGGACAAGGGCCAAAGCATTTAAAGTTCTTCTTATTAGTCTTTGCAAAAGATGAGGCCCAAGCCCAAAGCCCAAGCCCAAGAAGCCCAAGTCCAAACCATGAGGGCAAGGCCAAGCATTAAATAAAAGAGCATCATTTGAATGACTCTTGTAGGAGGTGTGGATATTAAATAAATAGGTGTGAATGTATTAGAGAGAGTCACATTGTCCATGTGACTTAGTAGGGGGTGTAGGTGTAGTTTTTAGGAGGTGTCATAGTAGAAAAAGGTCACACCTCCCATGTGACTTGGTTTTGGTTAGAATTTCAAATTATAGGAAAAGAATAACAACAATTAAAGGATCAAAGAATGCTTAGAATAAAAGAAACGAAATCAGAAACACAAAAACAACAAGCTGAAAACAGAATGGGTGCAAAGAAGCTTAAGGAGTCATCAATGGAGACCAAGCCTTCCAAAATGATGATCCAAACTCATTAAGTGTGCTATTTCCTTTTACACAACCATGGAACATGATGTAAACGTAATTGAAAAATAGAAACAACAAGAACCGAACAGAAATTGAAGATCAAGCTAAGGAACACAAATTCAAACGGTGAAAAGGTAGAAGAACACTAAAATATTTGAAACTACCGATTGAAATTGCAAGAGATGAAAGAATGAACACTTATTGAATGAAGCTTGCTGGATTTGAGAATTTAGAACTGCATTCACGCCACTTGGAGTCTTGTTCCAAGATAAGTGAAAGGTTGCCGCCACTTGAAGCTCACCATTGGCACACAAGATAAGGCAAAGGAAGAAGAAGACAACAACACTCACAATTTCTCTAAACTTGAGTATAGTTTCTCTACTTCTAATTTCCAATTCTGAATTTTACAAAGGCAAGCACCTTATTTATAGCCTAAGAGGTGCTGAAAAATAGGTGGGAAAATTCAAATGAAACTCATTTGAAATTCCCACCAAAAACAAGTCACATGGGAGGTGTGACCTTTTTCTACTATGACACCTCCTAAAAACTACACCTACACCCCTCTACTAAGTCACATGGACAATGTGACTCTCTCTAATACATTCACACCTATTTATTTAATATCCACACCTCCTACAAGAGTCATTCAAATGATGCTCTTTTATTTAATGTTTGGCCTTGCCCCTCATGGTTTGGACTTGGGCTTCTTGGGCTTGGGCCTTCTTGGGCTTGGGCTTTGGCCTTGGGCCTCATCTTTTGCAAAGACTAATAAGAAGAACTTTAAATGCTTTGGCCCTTGTCCATTTCTTCTATTGATAACATCGTTTTGATTCTCATCACCTCTCCCTTGGGCGATGCTTCTCTTTGGGCGACGACTCGAGCGATCTACCTGCTGACTTCTCTTCCTTGGGTCCCTCGAGGGGCCCCCCATCATGCGTTGACTCTGACCTTCGGTCAACGCCCGATGACGGGACGGTACAAAAAACGAATCTTTAAACTCTCTCTTGATTTCACAACAATGTGTTAAACTTGTATTTAAAACATTTGAAAGAATGCTATATTTATAACATTTGAAATCTAGCCGTTTAAGGCAACATAACAGAGTCAAATCAATTTTGTTCTCATTTAAAACAGTTGAAACAGGTTTTCAAAAAACTGTTAGCATAACACTCATTTAACCAGTTGAAACCATGATTTAACTAGTTGAATAGGTCAGGTAGTTATGTTCTGGCCGGCTGACCAGGATCGTCTACGTACGTGGCTTGTCCTCGCGGGCTAGGGCACCTTCATTTGGCTCTATCCGAGAGTAACTGAAAAGAAGTGAACAAATGGGCGCCCTCGCGGCCGTTTGCACTCCGAAGATCAAGTCAGCTAGCGAGAAACATCAAAAACTGCACTGAATGACTGAAACTGCGTAACTAGAACTGTGTTGCCCTAATTGCCTTGTGCTCACTGTGAGTGTGCCGCGAAGGCAACTAGGGTTTCTCTCTGTGTATTTGTGTGTATTAGGTTAAAACTCAGATCCCCTATCAAATGTCCGAGGTTCCTTTTTATACACATCCAACATTTAAAGCGCATTCAAAGCATATAAAAATGCCCCCTGAAACATTTGATACGTAATCTTAAATTAGCGGGTACCTTAGAAAACTTTCACTGAAACCTTTAATGGGCACGTGTGTATTGCCACGTGACCTTCTGACTTGACTGTTTATTCTGTGCAGAGGGTCCCACAGTGCCGCAACCCAACTTAGGGTTATTCTATTGCGTGAGCTTTCCTTCGAAGTACTCTCTGGCACGTGGGTTGACTTTCTGGGTGTCAACTCGTGCGTCCCAGTCACTAGCCACTCACTCTGGGGGGCGCATCTACCTTGCTCTCGTACCATGCATGTGGTTCTTCCCTGGTCATGGCCCTCTCATGGGTCGTATGTGTCCCAGGGTCTCCTAGCAGTGGCGTGGGTACTTCACGAGTCAGGTTGCCCCCTACCGGTACTAGAACTCATGGCCTTGAAGCCACCTTTCTCTTCTCCTCACTATTGCTCTGTATGATCGAGGCTCGAAGCCTCTCTGGCAATGTCTTCACTCGGCGATGACTCTCTCGGGTGACGCCTCTCTTGGGCTACGCCTTTCTTAGGCAATGCTTCTCTTGGACGACGCCTCAGCGAGGCGATAACTCGAGCGGTTAACCTGTTGACTTCTCTTCCTAGGGTCCCTTGAGGGGTCCCACCATGCGTTGACTCTGACCTTTGGTCAATGCCCAGGGACGGGACGGTACACAAGCCCCCTAGTCTTGAGCTAACACTTGTTTAAGTGAAAAGACTAAGGCCTCGTCCCATTATCCACGTGGCATTCTTGCTGACGTTACATTCCTTTGTTCAGCTTGACTTTGACGCGACGTTCTCTGCGCTTGGGGATGTGACGCTCTAAGTTATGCTCTAATCTCTTGACACGTGGCTTGATCGCACGGCTCTCACTTAGCATTTCTCGCGCTCCTCAAGTTAACGTTGCATCTTTCAAAAATGTGCGCTCCAAGCCACTGTTTCATTCACTCTTCGCGTTCTCTCTACTGTTCATCTTCTTAAACTCTCTCTGCAACCTTCATTCTCTCTTTCGCACTCTCAATCTTCAACCACCCCGATATTCAAAAGGTATGGTTTTTCCTCTTCGATGGCTCGCCCTTTAATTTTCGTACTTATATAACTGCCTGGGATTGCTTATTTCCTTGTATTTCTTACATCTTGTTTCTCATTTCTCTGTTTCCCCTCCCCCCCCCCTTTCTGGATTTCTCGTGTGGGTAGGGATTTTCGTAGGGTTTCTCATCCTTTTTCCTCCTTGTTTGCTGAACCCCTTTTTTTTCTTCTCCGTTCTTCAGTTTCTGTCAATGGCACGTACCAAAACGACGGCCAACCCCCCTCCCCTCAACGTTAACTACAGGGACCTATACCCATGGGCTCCGGTCGAACTGCTCGACGAGTGTTCGAGCCTAGTTTCCACTAAAGCTTGGAGGGACCACATAGGGGAGCCAATTACTTACGACCATCGTGCCTTCGGGAAAAGGCGCGATGATGACATTGCAGTGCTCCCTTGCACTCTAGGGGAGCCCGTATGCGGGGACGCACGGGCCAACAACGGGGTCCCCTTCTTCTACTTCTACCAAGTCGTCTTCAAGCGTATTGGGATGCGCTTGCCTTTCTCCCGGTTTGAGAGGGAGTTGTTGACGGAGATTAACATCGCCCCAGCTCAACTGCACCCCAATGGCTGGGCCTTCGTCAAGGCCTTTGGCGTTTTGTGCGGCTTCTTTGGGTGCACACCTTCCGTTGACATCTTCCTGCACTTCTTTGAAGTGAAGAAACAGGGGAAAAGCCTCTGGGTGAGCCTCAACAACATCCCTGGAAGGGTTCTCCTATCTCTCTTCCAACAATCCTTCAAGGGGTGGAAGGGCAAATTTTTCAAAGTCTGCTGCTCTGACTACGACCCCTCTGCCCTTGATGGTTTTCCCCTGTACTGGGTGAATGAGGTCAAGACCATGAAGTCCAAATCGCTGACGAATGGCCCTCGAACGATCGAGAGGCTTGCCAGATCCTGACCAGCGTGGGGGGCTTCGAAACCGCCACTCTGATAAGTCTAGAGTTCAATGCCGACGCTCTAGGAAAATATATAAGTATGAATGTCCTTCTCTATAACTTTCTGGCCTTTATTTTTGTTGAATTCCCGCTTGATGCATGATTGGTCTGCTCCTTTGTGTTTTAACTTTAGCCTGTGCCTAACCTCTGCTATACTTGTCTTCTTGGTGTAGATTCTAAAATGGATAGGCAACGACGGTTGCGACTGGTCCAAGTGCTGAAGTCCAAAGATGGGTCTTTGGCGTCTCCACCCTCAACCTCTTCCGCACCTCGATCTTCTCCTAACCCCCAAGCTCAACTTGCAACAACACCAACGAATCTAACAACCCCAGCTTCTCCCCATCCACTTCCAAGTTCTCCACCTCCCATTGCAGTCGTGCCTCTCGCGCTGGTTGAGGCGGGCGCTTCCTCAGCCCCCCTTAACAAGGGTAAGCGGGTGGTGGAGGTTGTTTCTGATGATGAGGACTCTACTGAGGGGCAAGTCTTCAAACGACAAAGAACCCATCATGCCCGTCAGATGGTTACCTCCGCTACTTCCTCTTCTCACGGGGCGGAGTCCTTAAGGGAGGATCCACCGAGCGCCACTTCCCCTCCCCAATCAGTGCGTCAGGAGAGGGGGTTCGAAGCTGAAACCGTGGACGTTCTTCCCCCTACCCCAGAACTTCCTCTTCCCATGCAAGAGTCATTAAGGGGATTTCTGAGCCTGGGATCTGCTAGTAGCCAAGCTGAAGAGCCCCAGAGGGAGAGCATGTACTATTACATGGGCCTCTTCATGTCTTGCGCCTACACTTGGCACAAACAGTCCAGGGCCAAAACCGCCCAAGCTTCTGCCTTCCAAGCTCTGGAGAAGGAAGTTGCTTCTCTGAAAGAGGGGCAGGAGAAGCTAAAAGAGGAGAAAGAGAGGCTAGCAGCCCATTGGGGGCGTTAAGAGGGTGCTTCCAAAGAGTCCCTGAGGGTGGCACAAAAGGCAAGGGAAGAGGCCAACAAACGGCTACACGAGGTGGCTCAATCCTAGGCAGGGCTTCTCAATGAGGTGGTTCCCCTTCGCACAAAGATCGCTGACCTTGAGGCGACTGCAGAAACCTCCAAGGTATATCAGAAGAAACTCGAGGACCAGTGGGTGGACCGAGAGCAGAAGCTGGGGAAGATGGAGGTCGCTTTTGCAAACAAAACTGACGAGTGTGCCCAGTTAACCACTGAGAAGGCCTCCCTCCAAGCCAAAGTCCAAGAGTTGACCTCTGCTCTGGCCTCCAAGGACCGAGAGATGACCGCTCAAGCTGCCAACTTCAATGTTGCTGAGGAGAAACTAGTCGAGGAATCCGCCTCTAGTTTCGCCGAAGGGTTTGCTGAGGCTCTTGTCCAAGCTGCCTGCGTGAACCCAGGCATCGACGTCACTGGGTGCAGCCCTTTGAACGAAGTGGTTTATGGCAAGCTCGTGCCTTTGGAGGCCCCTGAAGAATAGCCTCACTTTGACTCAATATCTGGGTTGCATATGATTGCTTTTTTGCTTAATTTGCAACTGTCGGGAACTTTGTCTGTAATTATTACTCTTGATCTTTGCTTAAATGCTTATTTTAAACTTTATCTTCACATGCTTCCAACTTCTCTTGCACTTTTATCTGCTTTCTTTCCTACATCAAAGGACCAACTGGTGCTTGCCTTCAATGTATTTCTCAGTCGCTTCTCTTTCACTCTTTAGGTAGCGCGTGTTTCTCCCTCTTATTCTTTCTTCTTAAGGTGTGATCCGATCGGTCATCGGTAGTCGATGACGTCAGCATCAGAGAACCATGTGGACCACTCGCAGGGTGACACGTGGACCAGGTGGCAGAGAGGTCGGGGGACGATCGCCAAGAGAGGTGATCGGTGGTCAGTAACCAAGTTACCACCGACAGATCAGGCGGCAGAGAGGTCAGGGGATAGATCACCCAGAATGGTGATCGGTGGTCAGTAGCCAAGTGACCACCAGCAGACCAGTTCCTAGACTCGTGCCTGGAGGCAGAGCGCGATAAGCGAATAAACACTGATCAGTCATCGGGTGTATTGTCATCGAGGTCTCGTGTTACACGCAGTTAAACTGGGACTAAGGTTCCCAGCGAGAGCGTTACGCATGGACCTCGCATGAGCACACCTCAAGGAATCATGCACGAGAGTGGCCTGAGGGAACTAGTAAGCCAGTCGGTGATTGGTGATTCCCTCAACCCATTACATGCGTGTCATCCTGAAGGGTAAGTCGCCTACGCAGAGAGTAACGTTTGGTGAGTGTGCCTAGACCAGCCACACCCGACGTTCTCCTAAGAGTATGCAATTTACCCAGATAAGAGAAGCATCCTAAGTTACTCCGCAAGGGCGTAACTTAGGCAGACAAAGAGAGGCGCTAGAGCCCTTCCAGTAAGTGACACGTGTGTGGTTAGATGTGAGTTGCAGGCCTCCACGTGTCATCATCGGAGAGGGGTGCGGTCCAGACAAAGGAGCACTCCGTACCGCTAAAGGTACAGACAGGCGCAGCCAAGCGCAGACATGCGCAGACTCTCACGCTCCCCATTGCTGATTCTGAAGGTACGCTTTCTCTGAAAAGCATGACAGGGTTCTGACACTTGCCAGAAAAGCATAACAGAATTCTGTTATGCCCAGAAGCAGGGAAAGAGAGATAAAAGGGAGAATCAGAGTGAGAGTAAGGGGAAAAAAAAAAGATAGACGAAAAACAGAGTGCAAGTTTTTTCTCACACACATTACTAGTTTCCAGTTTCTGGTGGTTCTGTTGGACTAACTTGATCGTCGGAGTGCAAACGGCCGCTAGAGGCGCCGTCTGTGTGTTTTGCAGGTCACTCTTGAAGACATCTGAGAGAAAGTTCGGGGAGTGATTCCGCAGAAGACGCAGTCGCGTAGACGGGGCAGAGAGTGCCACGAAGCGATTCCTCCACGTTCGAGTTGCCGGTAGGATCATTTGGCGCCCACCGTGGGGCACGAGTGAATCGTTGTCCCATATATACCACAGTTTTAAAGCTCACCAGAGTTTTATCAGTTTCTTTGATAGAGAAGATGCCTAGAAACAGACAACCATCACCTGCGCCATCCGCTGACGAAGGAGCTGTGACAATGGCGCAAGTCCTGGAAATGGTGCGCACGCTGCAGGATAACGCTGCAGCGTCGAAAGTTGAACAAGAAAGGATGCAGACGGAGTTGGCTGCGTCGCAAAGCAGGAACGACGAGCTGAATCGTGTCAACGAAGAGTTGAGAAGGACGCTGCAGGCGCAGAGGGAGCACGTTGTTGACGAAAGGGTGTCTAGGCAGCCCTCACCTCCAAGGGCATTTCCCATGCCATTCTCCCCTGAGATCATGGGAACCATGGTGCCTCCCAACCTGGTGGGGGTAAAAGCGTCGTTCAAGGGGGTAGAAGACCCGGAGGCGCATCTGACGGCATTCCACACCCAGATGATGTTGTCTGGGCGCTCAGACGCTGTGTACTGCAAGATGTTCATGAGCACATTGAGCGGAATTGCCATGGAGTGGTTCGTGAGTTTACCAGAAGGGCATATCACGTCTTTCTCTCAGTTCTCGAAGCTCTTCACTGAACAATACATCGTCAACAAGGCACCTGCAGTGGTGTCCTACGACCTGTTCGATGTGCGCCAATACCAGGGGGAGTCGCTGAAGGACTACCTCAACCGCTTTGGGGCACAAGTGGTTAGACTACCCAGCAAAGATGAAGATATGCTTGTGCACGCGTTTAAGAAGGGAGTGCTGCCTGGCCCTTTCAGCGAGTCTCTCATCAGGAGCCATCCCAGCACCTTTGCAGAGATCCGACGACGTGCGGTGGCGCACATAGTGGTAGAAACAGAGGTTTCTGAGAAGAGGGGAAGCGCTGCACCACCCAGACCGCGTGGAGGGCAAGGAAAACCACAGCAAGCAAGGGTGCATGAGGCCAAAGAGGGGAAGAAGGTGCGGGAAAAACCTCGTCCCTATGCACCAGGCAAAGACCAGAGCAAGGGGCGTGCAAGGGAGAATAATGCACCCCCGAGATACAACTTCATGGTGGGATTGGCGGATCTCATCGCCCTTCCTGCCGTAGCAGCAAGACTACGAGTACCAGAGAAGACAGATAAGGTACTCGGAAGGAAGAAGAATGAATGGTGTGAGTTTCATCAGGCCTTTGGCCATACACTTCATTCCTGTTTGGCGCTGGGACACCAACTGGCGGAGTTGGTGAAGTCTGGTTTTCTAGCAGATTACCTGCGTGAGCCGCAGGGTGATCGCGCGTCAGGATCCCAAACTGGAGAGCAACAGCATGAAGTCCCTGTGCATGGGGAAGTGCAGACGATCGCTGGAGGCTTCTCTGGTGGGGGATGCACAGCCTCACAAAGAAGGAGATACACTCGATCGGTGATGGCGGTAGATGCAGTGAATGAGAGTCATTCCCTGAGGTGGACATTATCTTCAGGAAAGCTGACCTACGGGACGTTGTCCCGCACGACAACGACCCTGTGGTCATTTCTCTCATCACAGCAGGAAGACGGGTGCATAGAGTACTCGTAGATCAAGAAAGCTCGGCGGATGTCATGTTCTGGCCAACATTCAACAAGCTACAGTTGTCCCCTGATCAGTTAAGACCGTATACTGGTTGTCTCTACGGTTTTGCAGGGGATCAGGTAGAAGTGCGGGGATACATCGAGCTGAGGACAACGTTCACTGACGGAACGACAGCCCGCACTGAAAAGATAAAGTACCTGGTGGTGAACGCCCCTTCTGCGTACAATGTCCTGTTGGGGAGGCCAACGCTCAATAGACTGGGCGCAATACCATCGACAAGGCATATGAAGTTGAAGCTGCCGTCGATGGAAGGGACCGTGATAACCATCAAGTCGGATCAGGCTGAGGCAAGACGCTGTTATGAGAACAGCTTGAAGCAAAAAAGAAGTGTGTGCCATGTCACCACAAAACCACCACCAGGCGTGCGCGAAGAGCGATTGGCGGTCAGGGAGACACAAGGCGCTCAGAGGATGGAGAACGCTGCGGTGGGGGGCTCCCAGGTAGCCCAAGTTGAAGAAGAAGAGGAAGGAACGATCACTCCTCGCGGGTCAGGGATCGCGAGAGCGGTCATTGCCAGTGAGAGAAGGCCCCACCCAGCTGAAGGATGGGTCGAAGTGGACATCAGGGGAAGAAAATTCAAGTTGGGGGGATCCCTCATTGAAGAAGAGCGAAGGCTGATCATGGGTGTGATTGAGAAGCACATGAATGCCTTTGCATGGTCAGCATCCGACATGCCAGGAATCGACCCCGATTTCCTCTGCCATCGTCTATCGATGGACCCCATGGTTCGACCGGTGCGACAGAGGAGAAGGAAATTCAACGAGGAGAAGAGGAAGGTGATCCACGACGAAGCACAGAAGCTCCTTGTCGCAGGGCATATCAGAGAAATCCAGTACCCCGAGTGGCTAGCGAATGTGGTACTGGTGCAGAAGGCAAGCGGCAAGTGGAGAATGTGCGTGGACTTCACTGACCTCAACAAGGCGTGCCCCAAGGATTCTTACCCCCTACCCAGTATAGATGCTCTAGTTGATAGCGCCTCGGGGGGAAAGCTACTCAGCTTCTTGGACGCTTTCTCAGGGTATAACCAGATCAGGATGCACCCAATGGACGAATGCAAGACCGCGTTTATGACGGAACGGTCTTGCTATTGCTACAAGGTCATGCCATTTGGGTTGAAGAATGCGGGGGCTACCTACCAGCGGCTCATGGATAGGGTGCTCTCGCCCATGCTGGGAAGGAACGTACACACCTATGTAGATGACATGGTGGTTACGTCCCAAGAGAAGAAGCATCATGCAGCTGATCTGGAAGAGCTATTCACCACCATTGCCAAGTATAGGCTGAAGCTCAACCCTGAGAAATGCATATTCGGTGTGGAGGCTGGGAAGTTCTTGGGTTTCCTCTTGACAGAGCGAGGAATCGAAGCTAACCCGGAGAAGTGTGCGGCAATCGTGGCAATGAGGAGCCCAACGACGGTGAAGGAGGTGCAGCAGCACACCGGTCGCTTGGCAGCACTGTCCCGATTTATGTCTACTGGTGGGGAGAAAGGTCACCCATACTTCCAGTGTCTCAAACGCAACAGCAGATTTCTCTGGACACAGGAGTGCGAGGAGGCTTTCGTCAAGCTAAAGGGGTATCTGGCGAGCCCACCAGTCCTGCGAAAGCCCCAGGTAGGCATCCCTCTTCGTCTATACTTTGCTGTTACGGAGAGGGCAGTCAGTTCAGTCCTGGTGCAAGAGCAGGACCAGGCCCAGAGGCCTGTTTACTTCGTGAGTAAGGTGCTGCAAGGCCCTGAAACAAGGTACCAGGCCCTCGAGAAGGCTGCTCTGGCGGTGGTGTTTTCAGCCAGAAGACTCAGGCATTACTTCCACAGCTTCACAGTGGTCGTGATGACTGATCTGCCTATCCAAAACGTATTGATGAAACCTGATGTAGCAGGCAGGATGGTCAAATGGGCAGTAGAATTGTCGGAATTCGATATTCAGTACGAGCCCCGAGGACCGATCAAGGGGCAGGTGTTCGTGGACTTCGTAGTCGAGCTATCATCCATCGCGACACCTGCAGAAGGGCTAAATTTCCGATGGGTGTTATCGGTGGATGGCTCCTCAAATCAGCAGGGAAGCGGCGCGGGAGTCATCCTGGAAGGACCAAATGGGGTACTGATCGAGCAGTCCCTCCGCTTCGCCTTCAAAGCTAGCAACAATCAGGCGGAGTATGAGGCCCTGATCGCAGGAATGTTGTTAGCAAGAGAAATGGGAGCAAGAAATCTGCTGGCCAAGAGCGATTCGTTACTGGTCACCGGGCAGGTTACCGGGGAGTTCCAAGCAAAGGACCCCCAGATGGCAGCCTACCTGGAGTATGTGCAGCTCTTGAAGACGTCCTTCGCCGAGTTTGAGTTAGTGCACGTGCCAAGAGAGCAGAATGCCCGAGCAGACCTGCTTGCCAAGCTGGCCAGCTCAGGCAAGGGGGGGAAGCAGAGAACCGTCATTCAGGAAACCCTGAAGGTGCCGCGCGCGTTCGTATCAGACAACCAGGTGCTTCACGTATGCAAGTCAATGGAGCGTCTAACGATCGGTCATCGGTCGTTGACCCAAGAAACGCTAAGAGCACCGAGGGTGAGATCGCGACCCTCAAAGACCGATGAGTCGATGGAGGTTCATGCGGGGAAGGAACCCGACACTTGGATGATGCCATACCAGCTATACTTAGAAGATGGTGTACTCCCGCTCGATCTGGCAGAGGCAAAAAGAATAAAGAGGGGTTCAAGTAAGTTTACTCTCATAGATGGAAGCCTATTTAGATTTGGATTTTCTCACCCTGTGCAGGTCTGTGTACACGGCGAGCAATGCACCAGACTCATGTCTGAGCTGCACGAGGGGGTGTGCGGAAGCCACGTAGGCGGTCGCGCTTTGGCAAGTAGAGTACTCCGCGCGGGGTACTACTGGCCAAAGCTGAAGGAAGATTGCATAAGGTTTGCTCAGCGATGCAAACAATGTCAGCTGCATGCAGATTGGCACAAGGCACCCCCTGAGGAGTTGAGGTCCATCCATAGCCCGTGGCCATTCCATACATGGGGGAATGACATCCTAGGACCTTTCCCCCTAGCGACAAGGCAGATGAAGTTCCTCATTGTGGCCATCGAATATTTCACTAAGTGGGTGGAGGCAGAGCCAGTTGCACACATCACCGCACAGAAAGTCGAACACTTCGTCTGGAAGAACATTGTCTGCCGCTTCGGAATACCCAAGAGGCTGGTTTCCGACAATGGCACCCAGTTCACAAGTCATCAGCTGAGGAAGATGTGTGAAGAGTTAAAGATACAACAGGTTTTCGCTTCAGTGGAGCACCCACAAACAAATGGGCAGGTGGAGTCAGCAAATCGAGTGTTGCTCAGGGGGCTGAAGCGAAGACTAGACAAGGCCAAAGGAGGCTGGGCAGAGGAGGTCCCCAGAATTGTATGGTCTTATCACACCACCCCACAGTCCAGCACCCATGAGACACCCTTCAGCCTTGTCTATGGGACAGACGCCATGATTCCTGTAGAGATACAGGAGAGCTCCCCCAGGTTCTCGAACTTCGTTGCTGAAGAGTCCAATGAAGAGCGTAAGGTGAATCTGGATCTGCTAGACGAAGTGCGGGAAGAGGCCAGAGTCAGTGCCGAAGCTGTGAAGAGAAGAGTAGAGCGGAGACACAACTCTAAAGTGAGGCCCAGGCGTTTCCAGGAAGGTGATCTGGTGATGAGAAAGGCGCATCAAAATGACATGCAGAACAAGTTATCCCCAAAGTGGACAGGCCCATACAGAGTGGTGGAGACATTGGAGAACGGAGCCTATCGCCTAGAGACTTTGGAAGGAGGAGCAATCCCCAGAACGTGGAACGCCACCCATTTAAAATTTTATTTCAGTTAAAATTGTACAGTAATGGCATTCCCACGCTAAAAGATACATGCTTTGTACTTCTGGGCATCGCCTCTTCTTCGGGTTCTAACTCTGTTGACGAGCCTGAAACGAGAGGTCGTTCAAATACCATCACCATGCCTCTCTTTGTTTTTAAACTATTATCATAGCACTTTCGGGCTTCTTCCTGGTCTGACTTGATGACTATCACTTTGCCGCTAAGATCTGGCAACTTCATCTTCATGTGGCGAGTGGAAGGTACTGCCCTCAATCTGTTTAGGGCGGGTCTGCCCAACAAAATGTTATAGGTTGAGTTGGCGTTAACCACAAGGTACCGGATACTTTCGGTACGTGACGCCGTTCCATCAGTGAACGTCGTTCTCAGCTCCAAGTACCCACGTACCTCCACTGGGTTATCTGCAAACCCGTACAAGCATCCGGTATAGGGTCTCAAGAGGTCCGGGGACAACTGTAGCTTGTTGAAGGTTGTCCAGAACATGACATCTGCGGAACTGCCTTGGTCGACGAGAACCCTATGTACCTTTCTTCCTGCTGTAACTACTGAGATGACCACGGGGTCATTTTCGTGCGGAACAACATCCCGTAGGTCAGCCCTTATGAATACAAGGACTGATTCCCAAGGGTCGTCTGGAAATTCTTCTGCCACTGAATTTACTGACCTCACATACTTTTTCCGTTGAGAGGCAGTGGGCCCTCCACCAGAAAATCCACCAGAAATGGTGTGAACCTCTCCATGGACTGGCATCTCGTGTGCCTGGCCCTCCTCTTGTACTGCCGTGGCTGCCGTTGTAGGGAACCCTGCTCGGTAATCCTTTAGGAAGCCACTCTTCACAAGTTCATCCAACTGATAGCCCAGCGCCAAACAGTTGTTAATATGATGTCCAAATGCTTCGTGGAATTCGCACCACGACTCCTTGTGGGGCCCCAGAATTTTGTCAGACTTCGCTGGTGGCCTCAACCTGTCCGCTATGTGGGGCACAACGATGAGGTCTTTGAGCTCCACCACAAAGTTGTGCCTCAGTGGTCTACTCCCCTCTCTCCTTCCTTCAGCTCGGGCCCTTGGCGGGGCCCTCCTCGCCTCGTATGTGCACTTTCTGTCTGGGTTCCTTCTCTCTGTGGCAGCTTCGTGGATCCTAGCAGGTTGTGTGCGTATCTGCGCCCTTGGTCGTGCAGGTGCAGCAGGCATGCACTTCTCGTATGCCTCGCCCTGTGAGGCAATGTGCTCCAATGCTCGTCGCCTCACTTCAGCAAAGGTCTTGGGAAGCTTCCAGTTAAGCGACTTGCCAAAAGACCCGGGTCGCACCCCGTTCCTGAATGCGTATAAAATCATGGGTTCACCGGTGGTACCCACCTTCACCACTTGTGCTCCAAAGCGGCTTATGTATTCCTTCAGGGTCTCACCTTGGAATTGTTTCACGTCGAAAAGGTCGTACGAAACTGGGGCTGGGGCCCTGTTGGCTAAATACTGTTCTCTGAACAGCCGCGAGAGCTGGGCGAAAGACGTGATGTGGCCCTCTGGAAGGCTGATGAACCAATCCATAGCCATTCCCGTCAACGTGCTCATGAAAAGCTTGCACCTTACGGCGTCAGAACCACCTACCAGCAACATCTGCGTGTGGAACGCTGTCAGGTGTGCCTCAGGATCCTCCACCCCTGTGAAGGTCACCTTGGGCCCCGTGAACGTACTGGGAATCGCCGTCTCCAGGATTGCCTGCGAGAATGGTGTTGTAAATTCCCTAGGTGGGGATGCGGCCTCAAGTTCATCTCCGTCGCGCCACCCACGGTGCAACTCCTCGTTGGTACGATGGAGTTCATCGTTTCTTGCTTGAGAGGCTGCAAGATTCGCTCGCATGCGCTCCTGCTCCACTTTCGAGGCCGCCATTGCGTCCTGCAGCCCTTGCATCATGCCCATGAGTTGTTGCATGGTCATTTCTTCACTCCAAGCGCGTGCTGGTCTCGTGGTCATGGCTTTCTGGAAACTTTCGTAACTTGTCTAGGTCTTAAGAACTGGAACTGAGAATCTTGTATGGTGGGACTGATGTTTTAGATCGGCCCCACGGTGGGCGCCAAATGTTCCGGCCGGCTGACCGGGATCGTGTACGTACGTGGCTTGTCCTCGCGAGCTAGAGCACCTTCATTTAGCTCTATCCGTGAGTACCTGAAAAGAAGTGAACTAATGGGCGCCCTCGCAGCCGTTTGCACTCCGACGATCAAGTCAGCTAGCGAGAAACATAAAAAAACAGCACTGAATGACTGAAACTTTGTAACTAGAACTGTGTTGCCCTAATTGCCTTGTGCTCATTGTGAGTTTGTCGCGAAGGCAACTAGGGTTTCTCCTTGTGTATTTGTGTGTATTAGGTTAAAACTCAGATCCCCTATCAAATGTCCCAGGTTCCTTTTTATACACATCCAGCATTTAAAGCGCACTAAAGTGTTGAAGATGGTTGCTGCCCCTTCAAGATTGTGTTTGATGAAGACTTATATGTACATTTCATTTGTATTTTGCTTTGCTTTAAGTGTGTCTTAGGTAGTGCTTAGAGGTTGTCTAAGAGTGGGCTTTTTGCTAAGTAACTCACCTCATAACCACTGGCCATGTGATAAGAACAAACATAAGTTTTATTAAACTGTTTTTCACATGTTTTACAAAAAACACGTTTACTGCATAAAAATAAATTTGTTCTTTACTAAATAAACAGATTCATTTTTACACTGATGCCTTGGCTAAGTCTTGTGAAAATTAGATTTTGTGCATCATGTATTTTGACTAAGTCTTCTATCTTTCAAAACGACTGAGTTTTAATTAGTTAAACTTTCTCTGTTTTCGTTTTGAAAAATAAATCTGTTCATCTGTAAATGAATAGATTCTTTTTGTCTCTGGTGCCATGTCAAGCTTAAACGATTTTCAGTTTTATCTCAGCACCAGAATGGTTGACTAAGTCTCCTCACTTAACAAATTCTCTAACTGTTTTTGAAAATAAATCTGTTCATTTTATTTTCAATCTGTTCATTTTATAACAGCTTTAACTGTTTTTCAAAATTCTGTTATAAGTTGGTTTTCTATAAAATGCAAACTTGTTTCTGAGGTTAAGAAACGTTCATACATTTGCAAAAACAAGTTTTACAGCAGAGAATCAAAAGTTTACAAAGGATTAGCATTTGTTCTTCAAAGATTTCGAAAATCACAAAGTGCTTGTTCTTGGTTTGGTTCCAAAAGCTTGGTGTGAGGTGCAGCTACTGTTCTAGCAATCTTGCCTACTGGTTTAAGGCAGATCTTTGTATCCTTAATCAGGTGTAGTCGTTTCACTTCTCATTGCTTGTAATAGTTTGGTTGAACACTCTTCTTGATAGGTTTTCTTGGAGAGTGTGTGTGTGAGCTGAAATAGGCTTTTTCAGCAAGAGTACCTAAGTTCTTGTAGGTTTCAAGAACAGTGGGAATTGTACTTGGTTGTACTGTGTTTTAGTGATTTCCACCTGGTTTTGGTGAAGACTGGATGTAGCTCAGTTGAGTGAACCAGTATAACTGCTTGTGTTCATTCTCTCTCACTCTCTGCAATTTCGTTTATGCATAATTGATAAAACAGCAAAGAAATAAATCTGTTCAATTGAAAATAAATCTGTTCTTTCTGGGCACTGTGCATACTGTTCTTAATTTCTGAAAAAGTTGTTTGATTCTGATAAGAACATATAAAATCTGCTAAAAGCCACTTGAACAGATTGACTGTGATAGGTTGCTCAAGAAATTGTCAAAGCTATTAATTGAACCTTAAACAATTGCTTAAAGTTGAAGCTTGCTGTTCTGTGATTCATTGTTCTTAATTTCTGGAAAACTGTCTGGTTTCAATAAGAACACTGATAATCTGTTAAAGGCTAATAAAACAGGTTGTGTGTGATAGATTGTCTCACTAATTGTCAAGCCCTTAACTGAACCTAAATCACACGAATTGGAATTAAGGTTTGTTGTTTTTGTGTTTCACTGTTTTTCAATCTGATATCTGTGTGTGTGTGTACCGTCCTGGAAGTCGGAAGTGATGACGTGGCACTCAGCTACAGTGTAGGTATGTTGACAAGGCGCCAGATCCGCAGAAGGGAAGGAAGTCGGGGGGTTCGTGTAGTCGCCAGTTGATAAGTTGGCGTGCTCCGACCTCCAGCATTCCAGAATCGGCGATCACCCAGTGAAAGATGAAGTCGCCAGATATAAACTCAGGCGACCACATGTTTGGAGATCGCCAGAACAAGCACATCGCCGAAGATGAAGGTGATGCAGATTATGAAGGCGGCCGGCGAGACCACAGGGAAGGTGTACGAGAGTGCCCTAACTCGCCAATTCCAGTAGAAGATCGCACTCCCAAGTTAGCTATGCACTGGGCAGTACCATGCATAAGTAACTTAGCCAAATGAGAGTAGAAGCAGCGCCCAAGTCAAGGAGCCTCCAGATGATGGCACGTGTACAGTTGGATGCGAGCCACGTGTCCAAGTCTGTAACTGCCAGGAGAGAGAAAGCCACCAGGTATATAAGAGTTCTTAACAAACTTTCTGAGGTACGCACGTTCAGATTACACTCTTTACGCTTGCGAGTTCTAGAGCACACTGTGAGAGAGATATTGCACGGTCCCTTGAGATTTCTTCTTGCTCTTAGTATTTGGTGGTTCTGTCACTGACTTGGGCGTTGGAGTGCGATCGGCCGCAGCGGCGCCGCTCTGTTCTTTTGCAGGTTCTTGAGGTAGATCTTGGGGAAGGACGGAGGTTTGAAGCGGTGCGCACGACGATCCTTTGACGAGGCAGTTTCTAGCGTTCTGGTCAACAGGCAGGATCATCAGGCGCCCACCGTGGGGCCGTGTAAAACTTGCTCCCATCCACGGCGTGAGTTCTTGGAGGTTTCCGAAGTTTCTGCGTGGTTGTGTGCTGGTGCAACCATCGTTCGCTGTTTGCTTGAGATTTGTTCGGTGAATTCGCGTTCTACACCGTTCGTGTGGGTTTTCGATCGGTGAAGTGAGGTTTTCCTGCTGTTTACGCGTATTTCGTTCGGTGGAGTTTGAGTTCTTTCGCTCGTTTGGTTGTCCGTGGGAGAGAGGTGGTTTCTGGTGAAGTTGTGGTTTTCTTTGAAGGTTTACGGTGTTCTTGAGTCTTCTCGCGCCGTTTCGCACAGTTTTCTCCGATTGATCGCTGAATTGATCGTGGCTGAAGTGTCGTTAGCTGCACTCTGTGATTCGCTGAATTTCATGAGAAAAATGAGAAGCAATCGCTCAAGCTCGGTTGCGCCCGTCGCTGCTGAAGGCGCCGCTGCCATGACCATGGCACAGATGGCGGAGATGATGCGTTCGTTGCAGGCAACTGTGGAAGCCTCGCGCATCGAACAGGCGAGAATGCATGAGGACCTGGTCGCCTCTCGCGCCAGGAATGAGGAGCTCAGCAAGGTGACTGAGGATCTGCGTCAAGCCCTTCAGGAGCAGCAAGGGCGATCTACCGCTGAAGAGGTTGTGCCGTCGTCGCCACCTCGTGTTTTTCCCATGCCTTTTATTCAGGCGATCACTGACACGCCTATTCCTGCAAGCGTGGTTCCGGTTAAGGCTGTTTTCACCGGCGTGGAGGATCCTGAAGCTCATCTCACCACGTTCCATACGCAGATGATGCTGTCAGGGGGATCAGACGCTGTGTACTGCAAGATGTTCGTGAGTACGCTTCAGGGGACGGCGTTGGAGTGGTTCGTGAGCTTGCCTAACGGCCACGTAACCAATTTTCAACAGTTCTCGAAGATTTTCGTCGAGCAGTACATCGTGAATAAGGCGCCGCCCAGGGTGTCTTATGACCTGTTCGATATCAGGCAGTACCAGGGAGAGTCCCTCAGAGACTACCTGAATCGCTTTGGAGCGCAGATGGTCAGATCTCCGGCTAAAGATGAAGAAATGCTGGTCTATGTATTCAAGAAGGGCGTGCTGCCGGGACCATTCTGCGAGGCCTTGATCAGGGCTCACCCTGCGACGTTTGCTGAAGTCAGGCGACTTGCAGTGGCTCACATCGCCGACGAGAGTGAGGTCGCCGAGAAGAGAGGAAGCATGGCTCCCGCTAGGCCACCCGCCCAGACCAGGATCCAGCCGCAGAGGGTGCTGGAGACAGCGGCGGCGGCCAGGAAGGACCAGAGGACTCGCCATCCTTATGATAGGAGGAACAAGGGGAGGGGCCAGGGACGCTAGCAACCAGCACGCCGGGAATACAATCGCCCGCCTAAGCACAAGTTTGTCATGGGATTGGCGGACCTGATCACCATTCCTAATATATCTGCTAGGTTGAAAGCGCCTGAGAAGATGGGCGACAAGGTGCTAGGACCAAAGCCAGACGCCTGGTGTGAGTTTCACCAGGGCTTTGGCCACACTTTGGACTCGTGTTTCTCCTCTGGATATCAGCTCGACGATCTGGTTAAGAGCGGTTTCCTAAATGATTACCTGCTGGATAGAAGGAGGGGGGGCGCGTCGAGCTCCCAGCCAGCGGGTGGAGAAGCCCAGCAGCACGAGATGCCTATCCACGGGGAGATCCACACCATTGCAGGAGGCTTCTCGGGTGGTGGATGCACCGCATCGCAGAGGAAGAAGTACGCGCGATCGGTGATGACAGTGGATATGTTTGAAGATCACTCGCCGGAGGTGGACATTACGTTCACCAAGCAGGATCTTCGGGACGTTGTGCCCCATGACAACGATCCCATAGTGATTTCCTTGGTAACGTCAGGAAGGAAGGTCCAAGGTCCACAGAGTTCTGGTGGACCAGGGAAGCTCGGCAGACGTGATGTTCTGGCCGACTTTCACGCAGCTGGAGTTACCCCTCGACCAGCTAAGGCCCTATGGAGGGTGCTTGTATGGGTTCGCTGGTGACCAGGTGGAGGTCAGGGGGTACATTGAGTTGAGAACCACATTTACAGATGAGGCTGGTTCGAGGACGGAGAAAATCAAGTACCTCATTGTGAACGCTCCTTCAGCATACAACATCCTGTTGGGAAGGCCTACGCTTAACAGGATAGGCGCTATACCGTCGACTCGGCATATGAAGGTGAAGTTGCCGTCTATGGAAGGGGTGGTGATCACGATCAAGTCTGATCAGAAAGAAGCAAAAAAGTGCTATGAGAATAGCCTGAAAAACAAGAGGTCGGTGAGTTATGTAACAACCACCCCACCTCCCGGTGTGAAGCCCAGATCGACGGTCGTAGAAGAGACCGCCGGAAGAGATGTGGAGATGGTGGACGCTGAGCTGGGGGAGAGGAATGCTGGTCTAGAGGAGGAAGAGGCGCGGAATCGCCCTGAGGAAGCGAGGGAGCAGGGAATCGCCAGGGCGATGATCGCCAGAGAATCCAGGCCAAAGCCCGTCGAGCAGTGGCTCGAGAGAGAGGTTGGGGGGAAGATCTTCAAGCTGGGAAGATCTCTGGAGGTCAAGCTCCAGAACCAGATCGCCAAGGTGATTGAACGGCATCTGGACGCGTTTGCATGGTCCGCTTCGGACATGCCCGGGATTGACCCCGACTTCTTGTGCCATCATCTGGCGATGGACAATTTGGTGAGACCAGTGCGACAAAGGAGAAGAAAGTTCAACGAGGAGCGGAGACAGGCGATCAAGGACGAAACGCAGAAGCTCCTCGCTGCAGGCCACATCAGGGAGGTCCAGTACCCTGAGTGGTTGGCAAATGTCGTGCTGGTGAAGAAGAGTAGCGGGAAGTGGCGCATGTGCGTCGATTTCACCGACCTGAACAAAGCTTGTCCAAAGGATTCGTATCCTTTACCAAGCATAGACGCCCTGGTAGATAGCGCTGCAGGGTGTAAGTTGCTGAGTTTCCTGGATGCTTTCTCGGGGTACAATCAGATTAAGATGCATCCGATGGATGAAGAGAAGACAACCTTCATGACAGAGAGATCGTGCTATTGCTATAAGGTGATGCCGTTTGGGCTGAAGAACGCGGGGGCCACGTACCAGAGGCTGATGGATCGAGTACTTGCACCGATGCTGGGAAGGAACGTGCAAGCATACGTCGATGACATGGTCGTGACCTCGCCGGAAAAGAGCAAGCACGTAGCAGACTTGGAAGAATTGTTCACAACGATCGCCAAGTACAAGTTGAAGCTGAATCCAGAGAAATGCATTTTCGGCGTGGAGGCTGGAAAGTTTTTGGGTTTCCTCTTGACTGAAAGAGGAATAGAAGCCAACCCAGACAAGTGTGCCGCCATCTTGACGATGAGGAGCCCAGCTACGGTGAAGGAGGTTCAACAGTTAACAGGTCGGATGGCAGCCCTGTCTCGCTTCGTGTCAGCTAGCGGAGAGAAGGGACATCCCTATTTTCAGTGCTTGAAGCGCAACAACAAGTTTGTTTGGACGAAGGAGTGCGAGGAAGCCTTCATCAAGCTGAAGGAATATCTGGCGAGCCCGCCGGTTTTGTGCAAACCGCTGGCGGGGATCCCTCTCAGGTTGTATTTTGCTGTAACTGAGAGGGCGGTGAGTGCGGTGCTCGCCCAAGACCAAGATCAGGCTCAGAAGCCTATTTATTTTGTGAGTAAGGTGCTGCAGGGCCCAGAAATGAGATATCAGGCCCTAGAGAAAGCTGCGTTGGCAGTAGTATTTTCGGCGAGGAGATTGCGCCACTACTTCCATAGCTTCACCATACTGGTGATGACTGACCTGCCCATCCAGAAGGTTTTGAAGAAGCCCGACGTTGCGGGAAGGATGGTGAAGTGGGCAGTAGAGTTGTCGGAGTTCGATATCAAATATGAGCCCCGAGGCCCGATCAAGGGGCAGATCTTCGCAGATTTCGTGGTTGAGCTCTCATCAGAGGCGACACGAGTGGAAGGGGACGACTTCCGTTGGGTGCTCTCGGTGGATGGATCGTCGAACCAGCAGGGTAGCGGTGCTGGAGTCATTTTAGAAGGACCCAACGGCGTGTTGATCGAACAATCTTTGAGGTTTGCCTTCAAAGCCAACAACAACCAAGCGGAGTATGAGGCGCTGATCGCCGGGATTCTGCTGGCTAAGGAGATGGGGGCCACGGTGCTAATGGCTAAGAGTGACTCGCTGCTAGTCACAGGGCAAGTAACAGGCGAGTTCCAGGCTAAAGATCCACAAATGGCGGCTTACTTGGAGTATGTGCAGGAATTGAAGAGTTCCTTTGCCTCCTTTGAAGTGGTGCATGTGCCCAGAGAGCAGAATGCCCGAGCTGACTTGCTAGCTAAGCTCACCAGTTCAGGCAAGGGGGGTAGGCAGAGGACGGTGATTCAAGAAACTCTGAAGACGCCGAGGGCATTCGTGGCAGATCACCTGGTTCTTCAGATAAGCAAGTCGACGAAGAAAGCAGCGAGAAGTCATAAGTCCCTGACGCAAGAAACTCTGAGATCGCCAAGAATTAGAGCATGTCGAGGAGAGAAGGTAAACATGGGGCAGGTCTGCGCTATCCATGAGCCAGACACCTGGATAACCCAGTACAAGCGGTGCCTGGCAGATGGCCTTCTCCCACTGGATCCGACAGAGGCTAGGAAGGTAAAGAAAAATTCTAGCAAGTACACGTTGATTGATGGCGATCTGTACAGGTTTGGGTTCACTCACCCACTCCTGGAATGCGTACATGGCGAGAAGTGCGCGAGGATCATGGCAGAGCTCCACGAAGGTATATGCGGAAGCCACGTTGGGGGTCGAGCTCTGGCCGCGAGGACTCTCCGTGCAGGCTACTACTGGCCAACGATGAGAGAAGACTGTAAGAAGTATGCCCAATGTTGCAAGCAATGCCAACAGCACGCCGATTGGCACAAGGCACCTCCCGAGGAGTTGAAGTCGATCTATAGCCCCTGGCCGTTTCATACCTGGGGAATCGACATCCTGGGACCTTTCCCGCTGGCGATCAGGCAGATGAAGTACTTGGTGGTGGCAATTGAGTATTTCACCAAGTGGATTGAAGCAGAGCCAGTGGCCCAGATCACCGCACATAAGATTGAAGGCTTCGTGTGGAGGAACATTGTGTGCCGGTTTGGAGTGCCTAAGCGCCTGGTGTCGGACAATGGGACTCAGTTTGCAAGTCACCTGTTGAAGAAGCTTTGCGAAGGGGTCGGGATTCAACAAGTGTTTGCATCCGTTGAGCATCCTCAGACGAATGGCCAGGTGGAGTCAGCCAATCGGGTGTTGCTGAGAGGATTGAAGAGAAGGCTCGAGAAAGCTAAGGGAGGCTGGGCTGAGGAGGTACCCCGTATAGTCTGGGCGTACCACACCACCGAGCAGTCAGGAACCCATGAAACCCCGTTCAGCTTGGTCTATGGGTGTGATGCCATGATTCCAGTCGAGATCCAGGAGAGCTCGCCGAGATTCCAGAACTTTGTCGAGGAAGACTCGAATGAAGAGAGAAGGCTGAACCTGGATCTACTGGATGAGGTTAGGGAAGAGGCGAGGTTGAAGGCTGAAGCAGTGAAGAGAAGGATTGAACGAAGATACAACTCGAAGGTGATGCCAAGGCAGTTTCGGGAAGGCGATCTGGTGATGAGGAAGGCTCACCAGTACGAGATGGAGAATAAACTGTCGCCCAAGTGGACTGGACCGTTCAGAATAACCGAGGCGCTCGGGAACGGCGCCTACCGCTTAGAGACGCTGGAAGGAGGGGCGATTCCTCGCACTTGGAACGCCACACACCTCAAGTTATATTACAGTTAAGAAGCTTTGTAAGTAAAGACAAATGTGAAGTTACGTTACAATGTTTCTGTTAAAACAGCTTGAAGGGAGCACTCTTTTTTCCCTAAGGAGGGTTTTTAATGAGGCTACCCAATAAAAGAAGAGTTTTCGAAGTTCGAAGGTGTTTTAGATTGCATGCTTGCTGTTTTCCAAAAGGTTTTGAAGAAAGACCTTGTCACTTATACGTGATTTAAGGCAAGAAAAGATATATCGTATGCTTTCTAAATAAAGTTTTAAAGTCCTCATCATTTTTCGGCGATTGGAGGCACCGGTTAAAGTCTTAAAGTCCTCATCGTTTTTCGGCGATTGGAGGCACCAGTTAAAGTTTTAAAGTCCTCATCGTTTTTCGGCGATCGGAGGCACCAGATAAAAGACCTCAACGCCCTCGCGCGTTCTGAGGCGAGATAAAGACCTCCTCGCCGTCGAGCGAGTGCAGGCGAGGAAAGGTGAAAAGTCCTCAGTGTTTCTGGGGGCGAGGAGATGTAACCCCTGGGGCAATGTAGAGGCAAGTGAAAAGTCCTCAGTGTTTCTGGGGGCGAGGAGATGTAACCCCTGGGGCAATGTAGAGGCAAGCGAAAAGTCCTCAGTGTTTCTGGGGGCGAGAAGATGTAACCCCTGGGGCAATGTAGAGGCAAGTGAAAAGTCCTCAGTGTTTCTGGGGGCGAGAAGATGTAACCCCTGGGGCAATATAGAGGCACGTTTCAAAGACCTTCTCGCCGTTGAGCGAGTTCAGGCAAGTGAAAGACCTTCTCGCCGTTGAGCGAGTTCAGGCAAGTGAAAGACCTTCTCGCCGTTGCACGAGTTCAGGCAAGATAAAATCCTTCTCGTCTCGAACGAGTTCAGGTATGGTGCAGAGGGTGGAAGAAGTTTGGAGGGTGGCTAAGGTAGGTTCGAAGAGAACGCCTATCCACCCGGTCTTTGTTCTGAAGGTGAGGAAGGTAGAGAAGGATCCGAAAGGCGCCTCTACCCCCAGATGAAGGAACAATGGCCAAGGCAAGAAGCCAGAAAGACGCTGATATCGCCAAGAGTCTCTGGCGACCAGGAGAAGTTCAAACAGCGGCGAGAAAGTTAAAGGCCTGTTTTGATGAAGCAGATCGGGAGAAGCAGTGTTTTGAGCCAGTAGTTGAGTTAAAGTTTGAAGAGTAATTTGCGTTAAGATTCATTGCCTTAAGATTGCGAATTGTTAAGTGTTTGTTGCTTAGGGCTGAAGTGATTCGAATCAGTTAAGTCAAAGGTCGTGCCTACAGTTTTCCTAAGTCTTTTCTTTGGAATTCAACAAGCAAGGAAAGTTGAAGCGAAAGCAAGGAAAGTTGAAGCGAGTGAAGAAGTCATGAGAGGAAAAGCGTAGACCTTTGTCATCGACAGTTAAACGGTAAATAACAGTTCAGAACATATATACAAAGGGACATAAAGTTTGTTACAAGTTATTTGCAAAGGAAAGTATAAAGGGTGATGGATGGATTGAATTGGTTAATCTTCGGCGGGCACCACTTTTCCATCCACCACTTCATTGTTCAGCGACACCATGCTGAGATCCAGGTCGGGAAACAGGCAAGCAAATTGTTCCCGCGCAGCTTCGAATCCGGCGGCTAGAATTTGGGCAGAATTCAGTTTGAGGTCTTCAATTTGCTTTTGAAGTTCCTCAATCTGTTTCTCGGTTTGTTCTTTCAGCCCCTTGTTCTGTTGCTCCAGCTCTTCAATCTGCTTCTTGAGTTGTTCGTTAGTCTCTTGAGCCTGGAGAAGGTCTTCAGCAACCTCCTTGGATTCCGCTTGTGCTTGGGCCAATTCGGCAGCTGCCTTTCCTTTCTCTTTGTTGGCCTCGGCAAGATCAGCTATGGCGTCGTCCCTTGCCTTTTCCACTTGCCCCAGGAGTTTCTCGCGGTCGACTGACCTTTGCTCCAATTTCTGCACCTTAGAGGCGTCAGCTTTTGTAAGAGCCTCCAGGTCAGCCACCTTAACGCGATAAGGCACAATCTTGCTCTCCAGTTCGACCTTTTCTTGAGCAAGTTGATGCACCCTATGGCGGAGATCAGTGGCCTCCTTGCGCGCCAATCTGAGCTCGGTGCTCATTGCGTCTTCTACTCGGGAGTGTTCAACCTCCGCGAGTGTCAGATTGGCGGACAACTTCTCCACCTCGACTCTGATGGTGCTGTTTTCGGTTTTGAGGTTGAAGAGGTCGTCTTGAAGCCTCCTGGTTGAGCTCTCCATAGCTCTGGCGATGATGGCAGGGATGTCTTCTGCTATTGTTTTTAGCTTAGCAGACAGCGGCTCCCACATCCTCGTGACCTCAAGGGGAAGGTTTGCTGCTTGTAGAGGCACTAAAGGCGCTGTGGGAGCCTGTTGCTGGTTCTCGTTGCCACCTTCCTTAGCAAGTTCTTCGGTAGGCGCTTGTTGGCGTGGCGACGGAATCGGGGATTCGGTGATCAGAATCGGAGAGGTATGAGCAACCTCATCCCCGATTGGTTCAACCTCTGCAGCTGAGGCGTTTGAAGGGGGACCCCCTCCAGCTGATACGTATGGTGTGGAGGCACTCGGGGGGTCCTCCATGAAGTTTGGCTCTTGGGCCTCCACTGCAGGTGGCGCAGTGGCCAGTGGGATTGCTTGGACAGGGGAAGCGGGAGCTTGTGTAAGTGGCGATGATGGAGGAGGAGCAGGTGTAGATGGTGGCGTTGATGTGGGAAGAGGGGGTGGTGCAGGTGGTGAAGAAGGTGCCACCCTCTTCCTCTTCGTGGCAAGACCATCTTCAGTGGCCTCGTCGTCCTCTTCTTCCTCCTCGTGGATGACCTGAGGAGCTTTCCTCTTAGGCCTTTTTAGAACCAGTTTCTTGCGTTGGGCGGCGGGTTCCTTAGGTGGTGATCATCCGTGGACGATGGCTTTCTCCACCACCGAGTTGGGCACTGTTTGAGAGCCCATCGCCAACCCGTGGTTTCGGGCGAGCGCCTTCAATTCGGCGAGCATGCCTTTGCCCAACATGTTATCTGCATAGAACGAAAATGCATGGGTTAACTCAAGGAGACAATGAGTGCATAAGGCAGTATGCAAAGCAGATGAATGATGCAGAAAGATAAAACCAAAGTTTTGTGCATAATGCACAAGACGCCCAGAAACAGCTAAACAGAAGCAGTATCAAAACAAAGTTCAAGTATCCTAACCTATTCGAATTTCTAGTTGGTCCTCGTAGAATTCGAAGAGTATTAGGGTGGTGGTGAGGAAAGTTATGTTGGCATCCGCCACCCTCTTCCAGAAGAGACAGAGGTCTCTGTCTAGTGCTCCCATGCTGTCAGGACTCCTGGGTCTCCTGAAGCAGCTCTTGGACTCTTTTTTCCCCTTGTCCACCCAGTACAAGGGGAAGCCGTCGAGTAAGGAGGCGTCCTTATCGTTAGGGCGCACTTGGACGAATTTCCCTTTCCAGTCCTTATAGGATTGCTGGAAGATGGAGAAGATCGACCTCCCAGCAATCCCATTCAAGCTGATCCACAGGCGGTCTCCTGGGTGCTTGGCTTCGAAGAGGAACAGGAACACGTCCACCGATGCGGGCAACCCCAGATGGTCGCACATCACTTGAAACGCTCGGATAAACGCCCAGTTGTTGGGATGGAGCTGGGCGGCGGCGACGTTGAGCTCGGTGAGGAGCTCCCTTTCGAAACGAGTGAAAGGGAACTTGAGCTTCACCTTCTTGAATAGGGTTGTGTAAACGAAGCAGAAGGGCCCGTCAGCACTCGCCTTATCATCAGCGCAAACGGGCAGATCGGGGGGGCAAGGTAGCACTATCATTTTCTCATCGTGCTCCTTGTGAAACGTCTGGTTGGGCTCATCCCCCTTTGTCAGCCGTAAAACTGCTCCAGCAGTGTTAACAGAAGATGTCTCCCTCAAGAGGATCGAGTTGGCCCAGGGATACAGGGTTTTGAAGTCTGGTGGGGGAACGGGGGCTCCTCCGGTGGAAGGTGGAGTCGCTTGGGCCAGGTTCGGGCGAGAGGGTGCAGGCCTCTCAGCCTGGGAAGATGAAGCACCGCGCGCTCGCGGTTGCGGGTTGAGTGCTTGAGAAGAAGGGTTTCGCGATGAAGGAGGAGGATTCGGGGTGATCTTTTGGCGAGTCATTCTCGAAGCTGCAAGGGAAGAAGAAAAGGAGAAACGATCAGGGTTCGCAAAGGCTGACTCGATCATAGGAGGAGGGTGAAAAACGAACGAACGAAGGTTCGTTGTAACGATGGACGAAACCCTAAGTAACGAGAAAGGAGAAATGGAAAACAACCCACAGCGTATGCACCAGGCAGTTACAGGATGATGCGAATCGGTCAAAATGCAAGAAAACCCAGCAGAAGAAGGAAAGTAGGTACCTTTTGATGATCAGGGAGACGATGAAGGACGATGATGGTTCAGGATGTTGAAGAGCGCTCAGAGTTTTTGCAGAAGGAAGTTAGAGCGTTTGTGAATACGAAGAAGAGCGATGGAACAGTAGAGTGAAAATGGGTTTACGAGTTTTTTCAAAATGGGTTTTGATCCTGCCTGTTGACCGGAGCGCTGGAGAATGCCTCGTCAAAGGATCGACGTGCGCGCCGCTCCTCAATTCCGTTCCTCCTCTGGATCTATCTCAAGAACCTGCAAAGAAACGATACGGCGCCGCTGCGGCCGATCGCACTCCGACGCTCAAGTCAGTGACGGTATCACCAAATACTAAGAACTGGAACCGTGCAAACTCTCTCTCACAAACAGCTTTGTCACTCGCAAGCGTAAAGTGTATGAACTGAACGTGCGTACCTTAGAAAATCTGTTAAGAACTCTTATATACCTGGTGATTTCCTCTCTCCTGGCAGTTACAGACTTGGACACGTGGCTCGTATCCAACTGTACACGTGCCATCATCTGGAGGCTCCCTGACTTGGCGCTGCTTCTACTCTCATTTTGGCTAAGTTACCTATGCATGGTACTGCCCAGTGCATAGCTAGCTCAGGAGTGCGATCTCTACTGAAACTGGCGAGGTAGGGCCTTCATACACCTTCCCTGTGGTCTCGCCGGCCGCCTTCATAATCTGCTTCTCCTTCGTCTTTGGCGATGTGCTTGTTCTGGCGATCTCCGACTGCCTGGTCGCCTGAGTCTACATCTGGCGACTTCACCTTTCAACCTGGCGATCGCCTATTCTGGTAAACTGGAAATCGGAACACGCCAACTTAATAATCGGCGACCACACATGCCTCCCGACTTCCTTCCCATCTGCCAACCTGGCGCCTTGTCAACATGCCTATACCGTAGCAGGATGCCACGTCATCACACCTGTCCACCAGGGCGGTACACAAGCCCCCCAGTCTTAAGCGAAGACTTGTCTAGCGAAAAGACTGAAAGAGCCCTCGTTAACACCGATCTGCGTGGCACTGACGCAGAATTCCAAGCGATCGTACTTTCTGCTGCTCTGACGCTCCACCAAACCCTTCAGCGATCGCTCGACACGTGGCTTCATCAACGGCTCTCTTCATCTGCCGTTAGCGCTTCCAAACTTATTTCGAAAACCCTTAAACCCCTTACGCTCCTACTGTTCCATCACTTTCTTCACACTTGCATACGCTCTCATTTCCTTCTGCGAAAACTCTCGACGTTCCTCGACGCTCTAGATCACCACTTCCCTTCAACGTTCTCCTGATCATCGAAAGGTAACTACTTTCCTTCATCTGCTGGGTTTCCTTGCATTTTCACCGATTCGCATCATCCTGTAACTGTCTGGTGCATACGCTGTGGGCTGTTTTTCCATTTCTCCTTCTGCGTAACTTAGGGCTTTGTCGATCGTCGCAACGAACTCACATTCGTTCGTCTTTCACCTTCCTTCTATGATCGAGTCACCCTTTGTAACCCTCCTGATTGTTTTTCCTTTCTTCTTCCTTTGCAGTTGCTATCATGACTCGTACAAAGATCACCCCGAACCCCCCTCCATCAGCGCGAAACCCCCCTTCACAAGCACACGACTCAACGCAAGTTCGTGGTGCTCCCTCTTCGCAGGCTGTGAGGCCTGCGTCTTCCCAAATCGCTCTGGCCCAGGCGACTCCACCAAACGCTAGGGGAGCGCCCATCCCTCTGCCAGACTTCAAGGCTTTATACCCATGGGCTAGCCCAACCCTCTTAAAGGAAACCTTGTCGGTGAACACTGCGGGAGCGGTTCTGCGACTGACCAATGGGGACGAGGTCCACCAATCGTTTCACAAGGAGCACGATGAGAGAATGATGGTGCTGCCTTGCCCCGCCGCTCTGCCAGTGTGCGCCGATGACAAAGTGAGCGCCGATGGGCCCTTCTGCTTCGTCTACGCCACTTTCTTCAAGAAGGTCAAACTCAGGTTCCCTCTTACCCGATTTGAGAGGGAACTCTTAACCGAGCTCAACATCGCTGCCGCCCAGCTTCACCCCAACAGCTGGGCGTTTGTCCGAGCCTTCGAGATAACATGCGCCCACCTGGGGTTGCCTGCGTCAGTGGACGTGTTTTTATTTCTGTTTGAGGCCAAGCACCCAGGAGATCGCCTGTGGGTCAGCCTAAATGCCATTGCTGGGAGGTCCATTTTCACCATCTTCCAGCAGTCGTACAAGGATTGGAAGGGGAAGTTCATCCAGGTTCGCGCAAATGACAAAGACACTTCCCTTCTCGACGGTTTCCCCTTGTACTGGGTGGACAAGGGGAAAAAGGAGTCCAAGAGCTGCTTCAGGAGGCCCAGAAGTCCTGATAGCATGGGAGCTTTGGATCGAGACCTTTGCCTATTCTGGAAGAGGGTGGCAGATGCCAACATAACATTCTTGACCCCCACCCTGATTTCCTTCGAGTTCTTTGAGGACCAGTTGGAATTCCAAATAGGTTAGGACGCTACACTCTTGTCTTGACACTGCTTCTGATATTGTTTCTGGGCGTCTTGTGCAACACACACAAGACTTTGGTTTTATCTTTTCTGCATATACCTGTTTTTGCTGTTTCATTGCCTTGTACACTTACCCCTTTCTCCTTTGAGCTAACTTATGCACTTTCATTTTATGCAGACACCATGTTGGGTAAGAACATGCTCGCCGACTTAAAGGCGCTCGCCCGCAACCACGGGTTGGCGACCGGCTCCCAGACGGTTCCCAACTCGGCGGTCGAGAAGGCCATCATTCATGGGCGATCACCGCCTAAGGAGCCCACCCAACGAAAGAAACTGGTCCTTAAGAGGCCAAAACGAAAAGCCCCCCAAGTTGTCCAAGAGGATGAGGAAGAGGACGACGAGGTCACTGAGGATGGCCTCGTTACAAAGAGGAAAAGGGTGGCACCACCTTCCCCACCTGCCCCACCCCCTCTTCCAGCTTCAACACCACCATCAACACCTGCCCCTCCTCCCTCATCGCCAACACCACGAGCCCCTTCACCACCAGTCCAAGCAACTTCACTGGCCACTGCGCCACCAGCAACTGAGGCCCCAGAGCCAAATTTCTTGGAGGACCCCCCGAGCGCCTCTACACCACATATATCAGCAGGAGGGGGCCCTCCTTCCAACACTTCAGCTGCAGGAATCGTTCCAATCGGGGATGAGGTCGCTCACACCTCTCCAATCCTAATCACCGAGTCCCCGATTGCGTCGCCACACCAGGAAACAACCACTGAAAACCCTGCTAAAGAAGGTGGCGGCGAGAACCCTCCGCAAGCCCCCCTGGCGCCTCTCCAGGCATCCAACCTTTCCCTTGAAGTCACAAGGATGTGGGAACCTCTGACCGCAAACTCAAAACCATTGCAGAGGATATCCCATCGATCATAACGAGAGCCGTGGAGAGCTCCACCAGGCGGCTACAGGATGATATCTACAACCTCAAGACCGAAAACAGCACTATGAAGGTCGAGGTGGAGAAGGTGTCATTCAGCCTGACGCTCGCGGAAATGGAACATTCCCGAGTAGAGGATGCCCTAAGCACCGAGCTTAGGCTTGCGCGCAAGGAAGCTGCTGACCTTCGCCGCAAAGTCCATGAACTTGCCCAAGAAAAAGTTGAACTTGAAAGCAAAATCGTGCCTCTGCGCACCAAGGCGAGCGACCTGGAAGCCCACATTCAAGCTAATGCCGATAAGGTACAAAAACTGGAGCAAAGGTCAATCGACCGCGAAAAGCTACTTGGGCAAGTAGAGAAAGCGAGAGACGACGCCATGGCTGATCTTTCCGAGGCAAACAAGGAGAAGGGGAAGATGGCTGCCGAGTTGGCCCAAGTTCAAACTGAATCCAAGAAGGTTACTGACGACCTTCTCCACGCTCAAGAGACTAACAAACAACTGCGAAAACAAGTCGAAGAGCTGGAGCAGCAGAACAAGGAGCTTAAGCAACAGGTCGAAGGATTTCAAAAGCAAATTGAAGAACTTAGACTAAGCTCCGCTCAGATTCTGGTTGCTGGATTTGATGCCGCTCGGGAACAATTCGCATGCCTGTTCCCTGATCTTGACCTCAGCATGGTGTCGTTAAACAACGAAGTAGTAGATGGAAAGGTCGTTCCCGCCGAAGGCTCAACCAATTCTACTCCATCTGCTTCTTTATAAATTCACTTGTGTTTACCTTGTAAAACTCTTGCATATGTGTTTTGAACAGTTACTTATTTCAATAGCGAAACTTGGATATTCTTCCTTCTGACTCCTTTTGAGCGCCTTCAACCTCTTTGTATGTTTAACTTTGCCAAGTTTAACTTAGCGATTATGCAAACACAATCTTTGGCGTAACTGCCTCGAGCCAATTCAAACTTAAGCAATAATCGCTTTAAACAACGTGTACTCTTGAAGCACTAACCTGATCATAAGAAAAGCTTCCAAGCAACGAACTGTAACTTAATCATTGGTTCAAACAACATCCCACTCGACCTGCTTTATCAAACAGGCCTTTCAACTTTCTCGCCGTGTTTGAATTTTTCGCGATCACCAAGACCTCTTGGTAACACCAGCTTTTCTTAGCCTCAGGCTTTGGCGGTCATTTCTTTATCTGAGGCAGAAATGCCCTTTGGGATCTTCCTTTACCCCCCTGAACTTCAGAGCTAAAGACTGGCTGGCTAGGCGTTCTCTTCGAACCTACCTTAGCCACCTTTCAAGCTTCTTCCACCCTCTTCGCCATACCTGAACTCGTTCAAGACGAGAAGGATTTTATCTTGCCTATACTCGCACACAAGCGAGAAGGTCTTTTAACTCGCCTGAACTCGCTCATCGGCGAGAAGGACTTCCACTCGCCTGAACTCGCTCATCGGCGAGAAGGACTTTAAATGGCCTTAACTCGCTCGACGGCGAGAAGGACTTTGTCTGGTGCCTCAACTTGCCCAGGGTGTACATCTCCTCCCCCCTGGATGCACTGAGGACTTTTTCTTTCTCGCCTGCGCTCGCTCAACGGCGAGGAGGTCTTTACCTTGCCTCGACATTGCCCCAGGAGTTACATCTTCTCGCTCCCAGAAACACGGAGGACTTTTTCTCTTTCTCGCCTGCACTCGCTCAACGGCGAGGAGGTCTTTTTAACTTGCCTCAAAACGCGCGAGGGCGTTGAGGTCTTCCATCTGGTGCCTCCGATCGCCGAAAGACGATGAGGACTTAAAAACTTAACTGGTGCCTCCAATCGCCGAAAGACGATGAGGACTTTAAAATTTTTAGAAAGCACGCGATACATCTTCTCTTGCCTCAAATCATGTACAAATGACAAGGTCTTTTTTCAAAACTTTCGAAAATAGCACACATGCAATCTGGAAACACCTTATACTTTCGAAAACTCTTCTATTATTGGGTGGCCTCATTAAAAACCCTCCTTAGGGAAAAAAGAGTGCCCCCTTGAAACTGTTTTAACAGAGACATTGCAATATAACATTTGTGTTTGTCCTTACTTACAAAGCTCTTAACTATAGTACAACTTCAGGTGTGTGGCGTTCCAGGTACGAGGGATCGCCCCTCCTTCCAGCGTCTCTAAGCGGTAGGCTCCGTTCCCGAGTGCCTCGGTTATTCTGAACGGTCCAGTCCACTTGGGTGATAGTTTATTCTCCATCTCGTACTGGTGGGCCTTCCTCATCACCAGATCGCCTTCTCTAAACTGCCTTGGCATCACCTTAGAATTGTACCTTCGCTCGACCCTTCTCTTCACCGCCTCAGCCTTCAGCCTTGCCTCCTCCCTGACTTCATCCAGCAGATCCAGGTTCAGCCTTCTCTCTTCATTCGAGTCTTCCTCTACAAAGTTCTGGAATCTCGGCGAGCTCCCCTGGATCTCCACTGGAATCATGGCGTCACACCCGTAGACCAAACTAAACGGGGTCTCGTGGGTTCCTGACTACTCGGTGGTGTGGTACGCCCAAACTATACGGGGTACCTCCTCGGCCCAACCTCCCTTGGCTTTCTCGAGCCTTCTCTTCAAACCTCTCAGCAACACCCGATTAGCTGATTCCACCTGGCCATTTGTTTGAGGGTGCTCGACGGATGCAAACACTTGCTGAATTCCCACCCCTTCACAAAGCTTCTTCAACAGGTGGCTTGCAAACTGCGTCCCATTATCTGACACCAGGCGCTTAGGCACTCCAAACCGGCACACGATGTTCTTCCATACAAAACCTTCGATCTTGTGCGCGGTGATCTGGGCCACTGGTTCTGCTTCAATCCACTTGGTGAAATACTCGATCGCCACCACCAAGTACTTCATCTGCCTGATCGCCAGTGGAAAAGGTCCCAGGATGTCGATTCCCCAAGTATGAAACGGCCAAGGGCTATAGATCGACTTCAACTCCTCGGGAGGTGCCTTGTGCCAATCGGCGTGCTGCTGGCATTGTTTGTAGCACTGGGCATACTTCTTGCAATCTTCTCTCATGGATGGCCAATAGTAGCCTGCACGGAGAGTCCTTGCGGCCAGAGCTCGACCCCCGACGTGACTTCCACATATTCCTTCGTGGAGTTCTGCCATAATTCTCGTGCACTTCTCGCCGTGTATACATTCCAGGAGTGGGTGAGTGAATCCAAACCTGTACAGATCGCCATCAATCAATGTATACTTGCTGGAATTTTTCTTTACCTTCCTAGCTTCTGCTGGATCTAGCGGGAGGAGGCCATCTGCCAGGCACCGCTTGTACTGTGTTATCCAAGTGTCTGGCTCATGGGTGGTGCAGACCTGCATCACGTCCACCTTCTCTCCTCGACATGCTCTAATTCTTGGCGATCTCAGAGTTTCTTGCGTCAAAGACTTATGGCTTCTCGCTGCTCTCTCCGTCGACCTGCTTATCTGAAGGACCAGGTGATCTGCTACAAATGCCCTCGGCGTCTTCAGAGTTTCTTGAATCACCGTCCTCTGCCTACCCCCCTTGCCTGAACTGGCGAGCTTAGCAAGCAAGTCAGCTCGGGCATTCTGTTCTCGGGGCACATGGACCACTTCAAAAGAGGCAAAGGAACTCTTTAATTCCTGCACATACGCCAAGTAAGCCGCCATTTGTGGATCTTTAGCCTGGAACTCGCCTGTTACTTGCCCGGTGACTAGCAGCGAGTCACTCTTAGCCATCAGCACCCTAGCCCCCATTTCTTTGGCCAGCAAAATCCCGGCGATCAGCGCCTCATACTCTGCTTGATTATTGCTGGCTTTAAAGGCAAACCTCAAAGATTGTTCAATCAGCACGCCGTTGGGTCCTTCCAATATTACTCCAGCACCGCTACCCTGCTGGTTCGATGATCCATCCACCGAGAGTACCCAACGGAAGTCGTCACCTTCAACCCGCGTTGCCTCTGATGAGAGCTCGACTACAAAATCTGCAAAGATTTGCCCCTTGATCGGGCCTCGGGGCTCATATTTAATGTCAAATTCTGACAACTCCACTGCCCACTTCACCATTCTTCCCGCAACGTCAGGTTTCTTCAAGACCTTCTGGATGGGCAAGTCAGTCATCACCAGTATTGTGAAGCTGTGGAAGTAGTGGCGCAACCTCCTCGCCGAAAACACCACAGCCAACGCAGCCTTCTCCAGGGCCTGATATCTCGTTTCTGGGCCCTGCAACACTTTACTCACGAAATAAATAAGCTTCTGAGCCTGATCCTGGTCCTGGGCGAGCACCGCACTCACCGCCCTCTCAGTCACCGCGAAATACAACCTGAGAGGGATTCCCGCCAGTGGTTTGCACAGAACCGGCGGGCTTGCCAAATATTCCTTCAGCTTTACGAAAGCCTCCTCACATTCTTTCGTCCAAGCGAATTTGTTATTGCGTCGCAGACATTGGAAATAGGGATGTCCCTTTTCTCCGCTCGCTGACACGAAGCGAGATAGGGCTGCCATCCGGCCTGTCAGCTGCTGGACTTCTTTCACTGTAGCCGGGCTTCTCATCGCCAAGATGGCGGCACACTTGTCCGGGTTGGCTTCTATTCCTCTTTCAGTCAAGAGAAAACCCAAAAATTTTCCAGCCTCCACGCCGAAAATGCATTTCTCCGGGTTGAGCTTCAACTTGAACTTGGCGATCGTCGTGAACAATTCTTCCAAGTCTGCTACGTGCTTGCTCTTCTCCTGCGAGGTCACGACCATGTCATCGACGTAAGCTTGCACGTTCCTTCCCAGCATCGGTGCAAGTACTCGATCCATCAGCCTCTGGTACGTGGCCCCCGCGTTCTTCAGCCCAAACGGCATCACCTTATAGCAGTAGCACGACCTCTCCGTCATGAAGGCTGTTTTCTCTTCATCCATGGGATGCATCTTGATCTGATTATAGCCCGAGAAGGCATCCAGGAAACTCAGCAGTTTGCACCCTGCAGCACTATCAACCAGGGCATCAATGCTTGGTAAAGGATATGAATCCTTTGGGCAAGCCTTATTATGATCGGTGAAATCGACGCACATGCGCCATTTCCCGTTGCTCTTCTTCACCAGCACGACATTCGCCAACCACTCAGGGTACTGGACTTCCCTGATGTGGCCTGCAGCGAGGAGTTTCTGGGTCTCGTCCTTGATCGCCTGCCTCCTCTCTTCATTAAATTTCCTCCTTCTTTGTCGCACCGGTCTCACCATGTTGTCCATCGCCAGATGATGGCACAAGAAGTCGGGATCGATCCCGGGCATGTCCGCAGCGGACCAGGCAAACGCATCCAGATGCCGTTCAATCACCTTGGCGATCTGGTCCTGGAGATCGACCTCCAGAGATCTTCCGAGCTTGAAAACTTTCCCCCCGATCTCCTTCTCGAGCCACTGCTCGACGGGTTTGGGCCTGGATTCTCTGGCGATCACCGCCCTGGCGATCCCCAGTTCCCTTGCTTCCTCAGGACGATTCCGCGCCTCTTCTTGCTCCAGGCCAGCATTCCTCTCCCTCAGCTCAGCATCTACCATCTCTACATCCCTTCCGGCGGCCTCCTCTATCACCGGCGGTCTGGGCTTCACACCGGGAGGCGGGGTGGTCGTTACATAGCTCACTGATCTTTTATTTTTCAGGCTATTTTCATAGCACTTTTTCGCTTCTTTCTGATCAGACTTTATCGTGATCACCACCCCTTCCATGGACGGCAGCTTCACCTTCATGTGCCGAGTCGATGGAATTGCGCCTATCCTGTTAAGAGTGGGCCTTCCCAACAGGATGTTATATGCTGAAGGGGCGTTTACGATGAGGTACTTGATTTTCTCCGTCCTCGACCCAGCCTCATCTGTAAACGTGGTTCTCAGCTCAATGTACCCCCTGACCTCTACCTGATCACCAGCGAATCCATATAAGCACCCTCCATAGGGCCTTAGCTGGTCAAGGGGCAATTCCAGCTGCGTGAAAGTCGGCCAGAACATTACGTCTGCCGAGCTTCCTTGGTCCACCAGAACTCTATGGACCTTCCTTCCCGCCGTGATCAACGAAATAACAATGGGATCGTTGTCATGAGGCACAACGTCCCGAAGATCCTGCTTGGTGAACGTAATGTCCACTTCCGGCGAGTGATCTTCAAACATGTCCACTGACATCACCGATCGCGCATACTTCTTCCTCTGCGATGCGGTGCATCCACCACCTGAGAAACCCCCTGCAATGGTGTGGATTTCCCCATGGATGGGCATCTCGTGTTGTTGGGCTTCTCCAGCTGCTGGCTGGGAACTCGACGCTCCTCCGGTCCTTCTGTCCAGCAGATAGTCGTTTAGGAACCCGCTCTTAACCAGATCGTCGAGCTGGTATCCTAAAGACAAACACGAGTCCAGGTTGTGGCCAAAGCACTGGTGAAACTCGCACCAAACGTCCGGCTTTGACCCCAGCACCTTGTCGCCCACCTTCTCGGGCGCCTTCAACCTAGCAGATATGTTAGGGATAGCGATCAGGTCCGCTAGTCCCATGACGAATTTGTGCTTAGGCGGGCGATTGTACTCTCGGCGTGCCGGTTGTTGGCGTGCTGGCGGTTGGCGCGCTTGGCTTCTTCCCTTATTTCTCCTATCGTAAGGATAGCGAGTCCTTTGGTCTTTTCTGGCCGCCGCTGCCGTTTCCAGCACCCTCTGTGGCTGGATCCTGGTCTGGGCGCGTGGCCTGGCGGGAGCCACGCTGCCTCTCTTCTCGGCGACTTCACTCTCGTCGGCGATATGGGCCACCGCAAGTCGCCTGACTTCAGCAAACGTCGCTGGGTGAGCTCTGATCAAGGCCTCGCAGAATGGCCCTGGCTGCACGCCCTTCTTGAAGGCATAGACCAGCATTTCTTCATCCTTGGCTGGCGATCTGACCATCTGCGCTCCGAAGCGATTGAGGTAGTCTCTGAGGGACTCCCCATGGTACTGCCTTATATCAAACAGATCATAGGACACCCTGGGCGGTGCCTTGTTCACAATATACTGCTCGACAAAGATTTTCGAGAATTGTTGAAAATTAGTTATGTGGCCATTAGGCAGGCTCACAAACCACTCCATCGCCGTTCCCTGGAGCGTGCTCACGAACATCTTACAATAGACGGCGTCCGACCCTCCTGACAGCATCATCTGCGTGTGGAACGTGGTCAGATGAGCCTCTGGATCCTCCACGCCAGTAAAAACAGCTTTAACCGGGACCACGCTCGTGGGAATTGGCGTGTCGGTAATCGCCTGAATGAAAGGCATTGGGAAAACACGAGGCGGCGTCGACGGTGCCACCTCTTCAGCAGAAGAACGAACCTGCTGCTCCTGAAGAGCTCGACGTAGCTCCTCAGCTACCTTGCTGAGCTCCTCGTTCCTGGCGCAAGAGGCGACCAGGTCTTCATGTATCCTTGCCTGCTCGACGCGCGAGGCTTCTACAGTGGCCTGCAATGAGCGCATCATTTCTGCCATCTGCGCCATGGTCATGGCGGCGTCGCCTTCAGCAGCGACGGGAGCCACGGGACTGGAACGATTGCTTCTCATCTTTCTCATGAACTTCAGCGAACCACAGAAATACAGCAAATAACACTTCAACCACGAACGAATCAGCGATCAATCGGGGAAAACTCAAGAAACTGCGCAAGAACCCAAGAACACCGCAAACCTTCGCAGAAAACCACCAAAGAACTCGAACCTCCACCAGACAGATTGCGCGCAAGCAACAAAAGACCTCACTCCACCGATTGAAAGACAAACAAACGGCACAAAACACAAACTCACCGAACGAAACTCAAAGAAACTGCCAACGACGGTTGCACCAGCACACAACCGCGCAGAAAACCTCGAAAACTTCCACGAACTCACGCTGTGGATGGGAGCACGCTTTACACGGCCCCACGGTGGGCGCCTGATGATCCTGCCTGTTGACCGGAGCGCTAGAGAATGCCTCGTCAAAGGATCGACGTGCGCGCCGCTCCTCAATTCCGTTCCTCCTCTGGATCTATCTCAAGAACCTGCAAAGAAACGATACGGCGCCGCTGCGGCCGATCGCACTCCGACGCTCAAGTCAGTGACGGTATCACCAAATACTAAGAACTGGAACCGTGCAAACTCTCTCTCACAAACAGCTCTGTCACTCGCAAGCGTAAAGTGTATGAACTGAACGTGCGTACCTTAGAAAATCTGTTATGAACTCTTATATACCTGGTGATTTCCTCTCTCCTGGCAGTTACAGACTTGGACACGTGGCTCGTATCCAACTGTACACGTGCCATCATCTGGAGGCTCCCTGACTTGGCGCTGCTTCTACTCTCATTTTGGCTAAGTTACCTATGCATGGTACTGCCCAGTGCATAGCTAGCTCAGGAGTGCGATCTCTACTGAAACTGGCGAGGTAGGGCCTTCATACACCTTCCCTGTGGTCTCGCCGGCCGCCTTCATAATCTGCTTCTCCTTCGTCTTTGGCGATGTGCTTGTTCTGGCGATCTCCGACTGCCTGGTCGCCTGAGTCTACATCTGGCGACTTCACCTTTCAACCTGGCGATCGCCTATTCTGGTAAACTGGAAATCGGAACACGCCAACTTAACAATCGGCGACCACACATGCCTCCCGACTTCCTTCCCATCTGCCAACCTGGCGCCTTGTCAACATGCCTATACCGTAGCAGGATGCCACGTCATCACACCTGTCCACCAGGGCGGTACAGGTTTAGGAAGCGCAAACGACAACTGAAGAGAGCCGTTGATGAGGCCACGTGTCGAGCGATGGCTGAGGGGTTTGGTGGAGCGTCAGAGAAGCAGAAGGTACAACCGCTTGGAATTCTGCGACAGTGCCACGTAGACCGGTGTGGACATGACTCTTTCAGTTTTTTCGTTGGACAAGTCTTCGCTTAAGACTGGGGGCTTGTGTACCGTCCTGGAAGTCGGAAGTGATGACGTGGCACTGAGCTATAGTGTAGGTATGTTAACAAGGCGCCAGATCCGCAGAAGGGAAGGAAGTCGGGGGGTTCGTGTAGTCGCCAGTTGATAAGTTGGCGTGCTCCGACCTCCAGGATTCCAGAATCGGCGATCACCCAGTGAAAGATGAAGTCGCCAGATATAAACTCAGGCGACTACATGTTTGGAGATCGCCAGAACAAGCACATCGCCGAAGATGAAGGTGATGCAGATTATGAAGGCGGCCGGCGAGACCACAGGGAAGGTGTACGAGAGTGCCCTAACTCGCCAATTCCAGTAGAAGATTGCACTCCCAAGTTAGCTATGCACTGGGCAGTACCATGCATAAGTAACTTAGCCAAATGAGAGTAGAAGCAGCGCCCAAGTCAAGGAGCCTCCAGATGATGGCACGTGTACAGTTGGATGCGAGCCACGTGTCCAAGTCTGTAACTGCCAGGAGAGAGAAAGCCACCAGGTATATAAGAGTTCTTAACAAACTTTCTGAGGTACGCATGTACAAATTACACTCTTTACGCTTGCGAGTTCTAGAGCACACTGTGAGAGAGATATTGCACGGTCCCTTGAGATTTCTTCTTGCTCTTAGTATTTGGTGGTTCTGTCACTGACTTGGGCGTTGGAGTGCGATCGGCCGCAGTGGCGCCGCTCTGTTCTTTTGCAGGTTCTTGAGGTAGATCTTGGGGAAGGACGGAGGTTTGAAGCGGTGCGCACGACGATCCTTTGACGAGGCAGTTTCTAGCGTTCTGGTCAACAGGCAGGATCAGTGTGCATCTGGAAAATCTATCTGCATAATCTTGTGATTAACCTTGCTGTATTAAAAGCTTTTCAAACAAAAACAGTGCTGAAATAAATCTGTTCATTTTCACATAAATCGATTTATTTTTTGTAAAACTGTGTTACACACTGTTTCTGCGAGAAAGTTTTAAAAGGTCAATTCACCCCCTCTTGAACTTTGGCACTATTAAACCCAATTATTGGTATCAAGAGCTAGGACTTGTATTTTAATCAAGTTTGTTTGTAATAATGCCTGAGTTTAATGTGCTTTTTGCTGAGGGTTCTGCTGTTAATAGACCACCTATGTTCAATGGACTGAATTATGCATTTTGGAAAGTTAGAATGAGAATTTTCATGGAATCCATTGATGCATTAATTTGGGAAGCTGTGGTCAATGGACCTTATGTGCCAATGCAGGTTGTCAAGGATGAAGAAAAGGTAAAGCCAAGATCAGAATGGAATGAGACCGAAAGGAGGAAGGCTCAACATGATCTTGTGGCCAAGAACATCATAACCTCTGCATTGACAATGGATGAGTTCTTCAGGATATCTCAATGTAAGTCAGCTAAGGAGATGTGGGAAGTCTTAGAAGTGACTCATGAGGGTACTGAAGATGTGAAAAGGTCAAGGAAACATGCTCTCATCCAAGAATATGAACTGTTCAGAATGCAACCCGAGGAGAGCATTGCTGATGTGCAGAAAAGATTCACCCATATTGTGAATCACCTCACTGGCTTGGGAAAAGAATTTGACAGAGAGGAACTCAACATAAAGATATTGAAGTGCCTCGACAGAAGCTGGCAACCAAAGGTGACAGCTATCTCTGAAAGTCGTGATCTGTCAAAGTTGGGAACTGCTGCACTGTTTGGAAAGCTGATGCAGCATGAGTTAGAGCTCAAAAGACTCAAAGAGCAGGAAACAACAGAGAGAAAACCCAAAGGGCTTGCACTGAAAGCAACTGAACTGAATGAGAGCAAGGAAGAAAACGAAGATGCTGAAGATGATGACACAATCAGCCTTCTTACAAAAAGATTCAGCAAATTCCTGAGGAAGAAAAGCAGAAATAGGAATCAGCAGAAAAAAAGGTATCTCAAACCCAATGATTCAAGTTCCTCTAAATATACTTGCTTTGGCTGTGGCAAAACAGGGCATATCAAAACAGATTGTCCAGACAATCAAACAAGGGACAAATCTGCCAGTAAGAAATTTGAAAGGAACAAGGGAAGAAGAGCCTACATCTCATGGTTGGAAAATGAAGCATCCTCAACCAGCAGCTCTTCAACAGAAGATGAAGAGAATAATTTGTGTTTCATGATGAAGGATGAGGAGTCAAGCTCTGATTCAGTAAGTAATTTTTCTGCTGATTCTGATAACTATGATAATTTGCTTGCTGCCTTCAAGGAAACACATGATGAAACAAATAGGCTAGCTGTAATATGCAATAAGCTGCAAAAGGTAAATAATGTGTTGGCACCTAAAGTAAAAACACTTGAGGAAGAATTGCATAAGGCCAAAACAGATTTGGTAAGCCTTGAACTATCTTGTTTGCATGCCTCTATTAAAACCTGTGAAAACTGCAAAAAATTGGAAAAACAAGTGGAGTATTTGCTGAAAACCCTTTCCAATTTCACCAAGGGAAGAGAAAACCTTGAGTCTCTCCTTGGATCACAGAATGCTGTTTTCAATAAGAATGGACTTGGTTATACCCCTGGAAATGTAACCAATGTCAAAAGGCTTTCAAGTTTTTTTGTTCCAGCAAAATCAGCTTTTTCAGCAAAAGGGTACCATTTGTATCATTTTTATTCTGTTTTGTAGATTGACAGCAAGAAAAATCAGTGGTACTTGGATAGTGGCTGTTCCAAGCATATGACTGGAGATCTTACAAAGTTTACCATCTTGAAGCTCAAAGCAGAAGGACATGTAACCTATGGTGATAATAACCGAGGGAGGATTTTGGGCAGAGGCACTGTTGGAACAGGGAACTCAACAACCATTGAGAACGTGCTGTATGTAGAAGGACTCAAGCATAGTCTTCTCAGCATAAGTCAGCTTTGTGACAAAGGATACAAAGTGAATTTTGAGTCAAATGGCTGCACAATCTCAAGTAATTCATCTAGTAAGGTACTGTTTACTGGTAAGAGAGTGAATAACATTTATCTGTTGAATATCATGGAAACTGACTCTTCAAATGAGTGTTTGCTGTCCAGAAGTGATGAGTCTTGGTGGTGGCACAGGAGGTTAGCTCACATACACACAAATCACTTGAATAAATTGAAATCTAAAGATTTAGTTTCTGGTTTGCCTAACATTAAATTTCAGGACAACAGGCTTTGTGATGCTTGTGTGAAAGGTAAACAAATCAAATCCTCTTTCAAGTTAAAGGATATTGTCTCTACAAAAAATCCATTGGATGTGTTACATATGGACTTATTTGGTCCATCTAGAGTTGCTAGCTTGGCTGAAAATTTGTATGCTTTAGTTGTTGTGGATGATTACTCTAGATTTACATGGACTTTATTTCTTGCACATAAACATGATGCTTACACTGCCTTTAAGAAATTAGCAAAAATTTTGCAAAATGAAAATGGTTGCTGCATAAAATCAATTCGAAGTGATCATGGGGGAGAGTTTCAAAATGCTAAGTTTGAGAGGTTCTGTGAGAAGCATGGGATAGCACATACCTTTTCAGCCCCTAGGACACCCCAACAAAATGGTGTAGTTGAAAGGAAAAATAGGTCACTAGAGGAACTAGCTATAACCATGTTAAATGAATCTAAGCTTCCTAAGTATTTTTGGGCTGATGTTGTTTATACTGCAGGTTATGTCTTAAATAGGACCTTAATAAGACCAATTCTTAAGAAAACCCCATATGAATTGTATAAGGGTAGAAAACCTAGTGTGAGCCACCTTAGAGTATTTGGGTGTAAATGTTTTGTACTGAATAATGGCAAAGAAAATCTTGGTAAGTTTGATGCTAAATCTGATGAAGGTGTGCATATTGACTATGCTTTGAATGGTCATGCATATAGAGTCTTCAATAAAAGGTTGCTTATAGTAGAAGAATCAATGCATGCTGTTTTTGATGAAACTGATCATAGCCTATCTAAAACTGCTGATGACCTTGACAGTAATGAATTTAAATCTGTTTTAAATCAAAATGAATCGATTCATTTTGATACTGCTGATACACATGCTATACAAGAATCTACTGCAGCTGCAAGTTTGCCAAAAGAGTGGAAAACCCCAAGAGATTTAACACTTGATAATGTCATTGGTAACATTGAGAAAGGAGTGTCAACTAGAAAATCCTTGAACAATTTCTGTGAAGCAATGGCCTTTGTATCTCAAGTTGAACCCAAGAATTTGAATGAAGCTCTCAAGGACAGCAACTGGATTTTAGCTATGCAAGAGGAACTAAATCAGTTTGCTCTTAATGAGGTCTGGACTCTTGTTCCTAGAATACCTGAGATGAATGTAATTGGAACAAAATGGGTATTTAGAAACAAGATGGATGAGCATGGAGTGATCACCAGAAACAAGGCTAGGCTTGTAGCTAAAGGGTACAATCAAGAAGAAGGAATAGACTATGATGAGACATATGCACCAGTGGCTCGATTAGAAGCTGTTAGACTGCTGCTTGCCTTCTCCTGCATCAAAGGGTTCAAGCTATTTCAAATGGATGTGAAAAGTGCCTTTCTAAATGGCTATATAAATGAAGACGTATTTGTTTCACAACCACCAGGTTTTGAAGACCATCAACATCCAGAATATGTGTTCAAACTCCAAAAGGCTCTCTATGGACTCAAGCAAGCTCCTAGGCAATGGTATGAGAGGCTAAGTGATTTTCTCACCTCACAAGGCTATGACAGAGGCACATCAGATAAGACCTTGTTCTTTAAGAAGAAAGGAGATGACTCAATTCTAGTCCAAGTATATGTGGATGACATCATTTTTGGATCAAACAATAGAGAATTGTGTGAAGCTTTCGTGAAAGTCATGAAAAGTGAGTTTGAAATGTCAATGATGGGTGAGTTGAACTATTTTCTAGGCTTGCAGGTCAAACAACTCAAGGATGGCATTTTCTTAAGTCAAGCTAAATATTGCAAGGATCTGCTGAAGAAATTTGAAATGGACAAGTGTAAACCAATCAACACACCCTTCTCAACAAGCTGTCATTTGGATCATGATGAAGCTGGAATTTCTGTTGATGAAACCAAATACAGAGGACTCATAGGATCACTACTGTATCTCACTGCCAGCAGGCCAGATATAATGTTTGCAGTGTGCATGTGTGCAAGGTTTCAATCTGCTCCTAAAGAATCACACTACAATGCTGTCAAAAGGATTTTGAAGTATTTGCAAGGAACTAAAGAAGTTGGCTTGTGGTATCCAGGTAATATTTCATTAAGCTTAACTGGATATTCTGATTCAGATTTTGCAGGTTGCAAAATTGACAGGAAGAGCACAAGTGGAACCTGTCATTTGCTTGGATCAAGCTTGATCTCATGGCAATGCAAAAAGCAGGCTTGTGTAGCTCTTTCCACTGCTGAAGCAGAATACATTGCAGCAGGGAGTTGCTGTGCTCAAACTATATGGCTAAGACAACAATTGAACGATTTTGGTATCTTACTTAACCATATACCTCTGTTCTGTGATAATACAAGTGCAATCAACTTAACCAAAAATCTTGTCTTGCATTCAAGAACCAAATACATTGAAATTAGGCATCATTTTCTAAGGGAACACATATCTAATGGAACATGTGATATTAAGTTCATTGGTACTGATTTACAACTTGCTGATTTCTTCACAAAACCATTAGCCAAAGATAGGTTTAATTTTCTGCTTAATGAATTGGGTATTATAAATGTCAATTGTGCCTAGCAGTGAAAAATTAAATCTGTTTATTCGCAATTGAATGTGTTTATTTTCTGCACTGATATGCATTGATGACTAGGAAAGAGAAATTTTGATCTTTGACTGCTTGACTGACCTAGTGGGCATTAACCTCTGTACCTTTGACGGTTTTGGTCATGGTTATGTAACCGATTTGATGGTTTGGGTGCTCAATAAAGGCATGAGTATATGCATCGTGACCCTAAATATTTGTTGCACATTTTCAAAGATTCTATGCACAAATTCAGAGCATAAAATCTTCATGCATATCCACTCATAACTGCCATATCAACACATTCATTTCTATATAAATCTGTGTGAATACTTGCTACCCACATTGGCTATTCTTTTTCTGTTCTCACTATTTGAAACCAAGAAAAGAATTCAGGTTCAACCATGGCTTCTTCTTCCAAGAAACAGAAAAATAAGGGGAAGCAAACCACCTTTCAAGGTGTGCTAGAAGGATGGTTCGCTGGAAATGAAGAAGGCATCAATGCCTACATTCACGAGACAAGCAGAAAGCAGATCAACATACCCAAAGTGCTGGATTTCAACTGGCTGAAATCTGAAAAACTGGTAGAAACAAGGGCTGTGTTGAAGCACCAGAAACTGAAAAAGATGCTGGAATTAACGGGTAATGTATATCCTGACTTGGTTAAGGTGTTTTACACTAACCTCACATTGGATGGAAAGAATGTTGTCTCTTATGTGAAAGGGACCAAGATGAAGATCACAAGTGAGGTGTGGAATTCTATGGCTGGAATAAAATATGCTGGATTGAAAGTAGGAAAGGGAAACACCAGTGGAATCCAAGAATTCAACAAGCTGCAATACTATAAAAACTGCATGAGGAATCCTACAGAGAGTATAAACAGGTTCCATGCAGGGCACTTCAACCTCACTTCACGCCTAGTTGCCTACATCATAGCATGGCAACTTATTCCAAGAGGAACAAACCATGTTGTTTTACATGAAGAGGACCTAATCCTCCTATATTGCATCATGAACCAGATTAAGGTAAACTGGGTTTTTATTGTCAATGAACACATGCTCAAGTCAAAAAGGTTGGCTGATTACCGATTTCCCTATGCTATTCTTGTTTCCAAATTAATTGATTACTTTGGTGTCGATGTTACAAATGAGAGAAACGACCCTATCAAAGCTGTAAGTGAGATTGATAATTCAACTCTCACCAAAATGGGTTTTCACAAAATTGAAGACAAGTGGGTGGTTCTCAAGGAGAAGGACCCTCAAGCAGAACATGAGGATGAAGATGAAGCTGTTCCTATGGATGATGACTCACCTGCTACCCAATCTGAACATGAGGAAGTTGTTGCAAATGCCATAGTTGCCTATCAAGCTCCAGAATACCGAGGAGAACCAATGTCTATGTTTGAAAGGCAAGTGATGTATCGTCTTGATGTAATGTCTGCAGAACAAAGGGCATACTTTGAGACTACTCATGCAAGGTTTCAACACCTTGATGATCAAATTGAAGGGGTTCAGGCACAGCTTGCAGAGCTTTACTACAAGGATCAGTAGTCTTCTGTTTTTAATGCTGCTTTTATCATTTTTCAAATGTCTGTAATGCTGAACAATATGGTTTTATTTTTCTGGACTATTATGGTTATGGTTTCTGTTTCATATTTGCTTTCTCTATGCTTATATGCTGTTTGATGAATCCAAAGGGGGAGAAAAATAGCTGCTGAAAACTGAAACAGGGAGTTAATTCTGCACCTTAAAACCATGTCTTATGCTATGCAATACTGCTGTTTTTTTCTGGTTTAAAATCTGGTGCAGTGCAGGTGCTTAAAGCAACAAAGCTATGAGGTTAGCTATGGGGATTTGTCTCCATCAAACAGGGGGAGATTGTTGAAGATGGTTGCTGCCCCTTCAAGATTGTGTTTGATGAAGATTTATATGTACATTTCATTTGTATTTTGCTTTGCTTTAAGTGTGTCTTAGGTAGTGCTTAGAGGTTGTCTAAGAGTGGGATTTTTGCTGAGTAACTCACCTCATAACCACTGGCCATGTGATAAGAACAAACATAAGTTTTATTAAACTGTTTTTCACATGTTTTACAAAAAAAACGTTTACTGCATAAAAATAAATCTGTTCTTTACTAAATAAACAGATTCATTTTTACACTGATGCCTTGGCTAAGTCTTGTGAAAATTAGATTTTGTGCATCATGTATTTTGACTAAGTCTTCTATCTTTCAAAACGACTGAGTTTTAAATAGTTAAACTTTCTCTGTTTTCGTTTTGAAAAATAAATCTGTTCATTTGTAAATGAATAGATTCTTTTTGTCTCTGGTGCCATGTCAAGCTTAAACGATTTTCAGTTTTATCTCAGCACCAGAATGGTTGACTAAGTCTCCTCACTTAACAAATTCTCTAACTGTTTTTGAAAATAAATCTGTTCATTTTATTTTCAATCTGTTCATTTTATAACAGCTTTAACTGTTTTTCAAAATTCTGTTATAAGTTGGTTTTCTATAAAATGCAAACTTGTTTCTGAGGTTAAGAATCGTTCATACATTTGCAAAAACAAGTTTTACAGCAGAGAATCAAAATTTTACAAAGGATTAGCATTTGTTCTTCAAAGATTTCGAAAATCACAAAGTGCTTGTTCTTGGTTTGGTTCCAAAAGCTTGGTGTGAGGTGTAGCTACTGTTCTAGCAATCTTGCCTACTGGTTTAAGGCAGATCTTTGTATCCTCAATCAGGTGTAGTCGTTTCACTTCTCATTGCTTGTAATAGTTTGGTTGAACACTCTTCTTGATAGGTTTTCTTGGAGAGTGTGTGTGTGTGAGCTGAAATAGGTTTTTTCAGCAAGAGTACCTAAGTTCTTGTAGGTTTCAAGAACAGTGGGAATTGTACTTGGTTGTACTTTGTTTTAGTGATTTCCACCTGTTTTTGGTGAAGACTGGATGTAGCTCAGTTGAGTGAACCAGTATAACTGCTTGTGTTCATTCTCTCTCACTCTCTGCAATTTCATTTATGCATAATTGATAAAACAGCAAAGAAATAAATCTGTTCAATTGAAAATAAATCTGTTCTTTCTGGGCACTGTGCATACTGTTCTTAATTTCGGAAAAAGTTGTTTGATTCTGATAAGAACATATAAAATCTGCTAAAAGCCACTGGAACAGATTGACTGTGATAGGTTGCTCAAGAAATTGTCAAAGCTATTAATTGAACCTTAAACAATTCCTTAAAGTTGAAGCTTGCTGTTTTGTGATTCATTGTTCTTAATTTATGGAAAACTGTCTGGTTTCAATAAGAACACTGATAATCTGTTAAAGGCTAATAAAACAGGTTGTGTGTGATAGATTGTCTCACTAATTGTCAAGCCCTTAACTGAACCTAAATCACACGAATTGGAATTAAGGTTTGCTGTTTTTGTGTTTCACTGTTTTTCAATCTGGTATCTGTGTGTGTGCATCTGGAAAATCTATCTGCATAATCTTGTGATTAACCTTGTTGTATTAAAAGCTTTTCAAACAAAAACAGTGCACAAAATAAATCTGTTCATTTTCACATAAATCGATTTATTTTCTGTAAAACTGTGTTAAACACTGTTTCTCTGCGAGAAAGTTTTAAAAGGTCAATTCACCCCCCCTCTTGAACTTTGGCACTATTAAACCCAACATAAAGCGCATTCAAAGCGTATAAAAATGCCCCCTGAAACATTTGATACGTAATCTTAAATTAGCGCGTACCTTAGAAAACTTTCATTGAAACCTTTAATGGGCACGTGTGTATTGCCACGTGACCTTCTGACTTCACTGTTTATTCTGTGCAGAGGGTCCCACTGCGCCGCAACCCAACTTAGGGTTATTCTATTGCGTGAGCTTTCCTTCGAAGTACTCTCTAGCACGTGGGTTGACTTTCTGGGTGTAAACTCGTGCGTCCCAGTCACTAGGCACTCACTCTGGGGGGCGCATCTACCTTGCTCTCGTACCATGCATGTGGTTCTTCCCTGGTCATGGCCCTCTCATGGGTCGTATGTGTCCCAGGGTCTCCCAGCAGTGGCGTGGGTACTTCACGAGTCAGGTTGCCCCCTACCGGTACTAGAACTCATGGCCTTCAAGCCACCTTTCTCTTCTCCTCACTATTGCTCTGTATGATCGAGGCTCGAATCCTCTCTGGCAATGTCTTCACTCGGCGATGACTCTCTCAGGCGACGCCTCTCTTGGGCGACGCCTTTCTTAGGCGATGCTTCTCTTGGGCGACGCCTCAGCGAGGCGACGACTCGAGCGGTCAATCTGTTGACTTCTCTTCCTAGGGTCCCTTGAGGGGTCCCACCATACGTTGACTCAGACTTTTGGTCAATGCCCAGGGACGGGACGGTACAAGTTACATAACCAACTAAAACAAAATAGTTTCAAAACCTCATTGCTAGCTATGTGACAAACAACCGATTATCTCGACAATTCAACCGATTGTTTTCCCTTGCCATGGAAAAACACTTTCTTTCTTTTAAAATTGACTGATCAAGCTTTGTGTAGGAATCAAGGATTGGTCTTAATAAAGATTCTAAATAGCTTAATCTAAACCCAAACCCAGAAAGCAGCACAACTTCAAGCTTCATGTGGATTTGATACATCAAAGCTCCCATCTTCAACAGATTGTGGTTGACCTGAAAAAAGGTACTCCGACGATCGAGTAAGTACTTTGTGTAAATTGTGTATGTTTGTAAACTAATTAAAGCGTACCTTACACCTCAGCAAAAGGGTTTATTTATATTGTTGGTCATAGACCCTGTACCGTCCCGTATCCAGGCGTTGACAAAGTCAAGGTCAAAGTCAACGTCGGGGGTCAAAGTCAACATAAGGCGTCGCCTAGGTGAAGAGACGCCAAGTGCCAGCGTCGCCAAGAGGGAGCGTCGCCAAGGTCAAGGCGTCGCCTAGTTAAGGCATCGCACAGTTAAGGCGTCGCCCAACTAGGGCGTCGCCAAGGTCAAATGTCACAAAGGCAAGGCGATCAGAGTGTGGCTCCCCGATACCCATGGGTAGGAAAGACCATGGAGGGAGCGACGCCGTGGGAAGGCCTCAAATCCCGATAATCCAGGGTAGTAATAAAGAGAAGAGAAAGGTGGCTTCAAGGCCATAGTGATAGCGCCTGTGTAGGGCAGCTTGACTCGTGAAGTGCCCATGCCGCCCCAGAGACGCCCTTGGGATAGATACGACTCAAGAGGAGGGTCACGCCCAGGGTAGCCAGATACGATCCCAACATGTTCGCGGGGCCCAAAGTGATTTTCACTGGGATGGAGGATCCCGAGGCGCATCTCACTGCATTCCACACGCAGATGGTATTAGTAGGCGGCTCCGATGCCGCGAGGTGCAAGCTCTTCATGAGCACGTTGACAGGGATGGCAATGGACTGGTTCATCAGCCTTCCAAATGGCCATATCACCTCCTTTCGGCAGTTGTCGCAGCTGTTTAGGGAGCAATACTTGGCAAACAAGGCCCCTCCGCCGGTCTCCTACGATCTGTTTGAGGTGAAGCAGTATTAAGGGGAGACCCTAAAGGAATACATCAACCGCATCGGGGCCCAGGTGGTGAAAGTTGGTACGTCAGAGGAGCCCATGATTGTGTACGCCTTCAGGAAAGGCGTGTGTCCCAACCCTTTTTGCGAATCTATTATTCGCAATCGGGCGGTGGAACATATCGCTTCCGAAGGAGAAGTGTGTGAGAAGCGAACCAGCGTATTGTCCTCCCGCCCGAGGGCGCAGACGCGGATTCAGCCTTTTAGGGTCAACGAGACCACGACGAGAAGGAAGAAGCCAGAGGGGAGGCGCCCCTACGAAACCAGAAAACCCCAGCCCCGGGGTCCACAGGAGGCGATCGCCCGGCTAGGGAGAGGGCAAGGCCGGCGAGATACAACTTTGTAGTGGAGTTGAAGGACCTGATCGTCGTGCCTAACATAGCTGAGAGGTTTAGGCGACCGGCGAAGACTGACAAGGTGTTGGGGCCGCGGAAAGACTCTTGGTGTGAGTTCCACGAGGCTTTTGGTCATCACATCGCACAAACGAAGCACTCTTCAGTGGCCTCCGGAGTCGGCACGGGAGGAAGACGAAGCCCCACTCTCAGCCCGCAGAGCCCGGGTAAGTTGTGACCTCCGCTCTTGGTTTATCTTCGAACCTGCACCAAGGGAGATGAACGTGTCAGAGACACCATGAAGCAAAACACACACAGATTTAGAAAGCATCAAAGGCGGAAGTTTCTAGGGCAGCGACTCATACATATATACTTCTCTAGGGTTCCGGCGTTGAACTCCAAACTGATTAAGGTGGCAGAGTCGAAACCTCCCGCCTCAGCAAGGATCCGACAAACCACCTGGTCATTCGGGGCTAGCTTCTTGAAGGGTTTGGACTTGAGGGCACTCGTCTCCCTCACCCAGTACAGTGGAAAACCATCTAGGGCGGAGGGAACGAGATAAGACCAACAGATTTTGAAGAACCTGCCCTTCCACCCAGTGAAGGAGTTTTGGAAGGGGGTCAGGAGAACCCTGTCAGGAACATTACTGAGGGTCACCCAGAGGTTATTCCTTTGCCTCTTCACCTCAAAGAAGTGAAGAAAGATATCAACCGAGGGTGCACAACCCAGAAAACCAAAAAGTATGTCAAAAGCCTTGACGAAAGCCCAGCTATTAGGATATAACTGGGCCGGAGCAGCATTGATCTCTGTCAACAGTTCCCTCTCAAACCTGGAGAAGGGCAGGCGCACGCCGATGGTCTTGAAAACCACCTGATAGAAATAAAAGAAGGGGACCCCGTCGTTGGCCCGTTCGTCTCCGCATACTGGCTCCCCTAAAGTGCAAGGGAGCACAGCAATATCGTCGTCGTGCCTCTTCGCGAAGGCACGGTGATCATAGGAGCACGAATCCCCTTTGTGTTCCCTTATGGCCCGGGTAGAAAGCAAGCACGAGCACTAGTCAAGGAGCTCGCTCGAAGCCCAAGTATACAGGTCCTTGGGGTTAACCCTGGGGGAGGAACACGAGAAGACATGCTAGAACAGTATCTGGGAGGTTTGGAGGAGAGTGACCTGCTGGAAACGCGGGGGTAAAACGCTGGGTAGAACGAACGCTAGAAGAACTCTTCGTGAGAAGAGAAAGGGTGCAGGTAGGTTATGAAAGCGCAGAAATGATGAGGACAGGTTCAAGATTTTGAAGAGCTAAATATTGCGGTTAGAGCGCCAAACGACGCAAATGGAAGTGTTGCAGTTATAGCGCCAAACGATGCAAATGGATGCACCGTGTGATCGAGCCACGTGGCAGAGGATGGGAGGATGACCCTGGCACCACTGGTTAACACTCAGAAAACGTTGTATCGACAGAATGCCCGAGGGTACGATACGCCGTCGAGAGTGGGTCAAAGGCTCAGAAAAATGTCAGGACCAAGTCAAGTGGCTGAACGTCCCATCAGCCATACGAGAAGCGCCACGTGGATGGCACAGGCGAGACCTTGAGCTCTTCGCTATCCCCAGGCATCGACTAGGGTCAAAGTTAAAGTCAATGCCAAGGTAAAGTCAATGCCCAAGGCGACGCCAGCATGAGACGCCTAAGGCGTCGCCAGGGAAGGCGTAGAAGGCGCCGCCAGTATGAGACGTTGCGGGCGTTGCCAATCCAAGTATCAACAGTGTCGCCTCCCCGATACCCACAGGTAGGAAAGACTGTGGTGGGAGATGAAATCGAAGAAGTCAAAACTAGTTACTAGCGGCGTCGCCTCCCCGATACCCACAGGTAGGAAAGACTGTGGAGGGAGACGAGATCGCCAAATGCTGAGTGAACCGCTGGCAGGGTTGTTCCCCGACACCCATGGGAAGGAAAGACCATGGAGGGAACGACCCCCTGGAGGGCTCCGAGATTTCCCAGCACTCGACGTTTTTAGACACCCTGAGGACGATACGACGCTGCTGTAGCAGGCACCGGGCACCAAGAATCAAGGGACAGATCGCTTTGGTGTCTGAGACACCCCATGGACGATACGGCTTCGTTAGGCAAGCCTCTCCATGGGTGTCGGCATCGACGCGTGACCTTATCCCAAGTGTTTAGGACCCAAAGTAGGTCTCAACTTTTGCGTTGCGGCAATAGTAAAGCCACTGACGCCTTCACGAGACAAAGGCCTCATAGATACGAAGGCGGGACAGTTTTCGAGGAACACGAGAGGGGCAAGGCACCGGGCAAACAGGGTCGCCCAACGCAGCGAAAGAAACGGGTAAAGTATAGGCAAAACAGTCGAAGCACGTGAAGGCGAAAAATGAAGGTAAAATCATACAGACGGAATTCGATAACTCAAAGGTACAAAAATTGTCATCCATAGTTGTGACGAAAGGACCGATAGTTCAAAGAAGTTACAAGTTCATCAAAGGTGGACAAAAACAAGTATAAAGTGCAGAGGAGTAAGGTGGTGGTCGAGGGCGGCGGTTCAGTCATCCAGCTCCAAGGGCACAACCTTCCCGTCAACGATGTGATGAGTGGAATCGCAGTTGGAAACGTCGATTCCCGGGTTCTCACAAACGGCCTGGGCCAGAGCCTCTTTGAACCCCTCCTCGAAGGTGCCCGCCATGTCATTGATAAGGGTTTTCTTGTCCTTCTCCAACTCCTCGATGGTGCGTCCCCAAAAGCTACCTGTTTCTCCAAAGCCTCCTTCTCCACACGGAGCCGGCTGACCTCGATCTGCAGTTTGTCGTGGTCAACCTGGAGAAGGCCCAAATCCTTGGCCTGAGTAGCCATCTCCCCCTCCATCCGCTCCAGTTCATCAGCTTGCTCACAGCATCGGTCCTTCAAGTCCTTCTGAACTTCTTCGTAAGCTTCGACTATGTCTTGGAGGCTTGTTACCTGAACTTGGAGGGTGACTTCCCGAGCGTAGAAGTCGGTTTGTAGCTCCATCGCCTCACCCAGCTGCTTTTCAGCCTCCTCCTTGGCCTCTTGCGCCAACTTCAGAAAGGCCTGGTAGGCCTCGTTTTGGCGTCCCAGAGTCTTCTTTTCCGCCTCCAGAGCAGCCACCCTTTCTTCCAGGGCCTGGAGGGTTTGTGTCTGCAAAACAGCATTTCTAGCTTGGGCACGCCAGTCAAGGGCCACGGCCAAGAAGGCTCCCAAGTAGAAGGGCATTCCCTCCCTCCTGTCAGAGCCTTCTGGCATTGATCCCCACTGAAGCCCCTCATCAGATGCATAATTGGAGGAGGGATGGCAATGAGATCTGGGCGGCGGCGACGGAAGCGGGAGAAACAGAGACCTCTGCCGGTGGCGGGGGTGGAGCAGATTCGGCCCCTTTGCCTGTTTCCTCTTGGACCATTGTGGGAGGAAGAGAAGTAGCACTTGGAGGGTTGTCCCTGAAGGAATCCCCTCCCTGGGGCGATGCCGCTGGTAGAATGGGAACCCGAGCACCCTTCCTCCTCTTGAAGGGTGCCACGCCATCAGAATCCTCATCATCGGTTATAATCTCCAAAACCTGTTTTCATTTGTCAAGGGGGGTTAGAGCCGGTGATGAAGCCACAGCCAGAGGGACGACGGCGATGGGCGGAGGAGAGCCGGGTGTTGGAAGCACCTCGGGGCTATGGGAGGATGGCGAAGATAAGCCCAGTGGGGCTTCGGTAGTGGTTGGTGGTGGTAAGGGCAAGGTTAATGAGGGGTTCGAGTCAGCATCAGGGGCGGAGGAGGCGCCAGCCTTGGCGGCACGAGCAGCCTTCATCGCTTTCGCCAAAACCATCCTCTTGGAAGCATCCATCACTGATCCTACATTCAGACAAACCCAATAGCAGAAGTTAAGGCCAAAACAGTTATACAAACTCACAAAGTGCGCAAATGAACGAGACGTAAGGCACTTAGCACAAAGGAAAACAGGTGGAAGAGGCCAGTAGAGCGAGCATGATGCAGTAAAATACAGATAACAAAAGACAATAAGAGAGGAGTCTCCCTACCAAAGTAGGTGGTCAGGGAGTGGGCGTTGTACTCGCTTGCGATGAGTTTCAGCGTGTCGAAGACGATCCCCAGGCCAGCCAAGGCCTTGCATACCTCCCTATCAGCAGGGGATAGCTCATCCAGGGCCTTGGCCTTGAGCAGCTTGGGGTGCTCTGTCCAATACAGAGGGAAGCCGTCCAAGGTCGTGGGGTCGTGCTTGGCGCAGCACACCCTGAAGAATTTTCCCTTCCAGCTTTTGTACGAGTTCTGGAAGAGAGAAAGAAGGATCCTACCTGCGATCCCGGAGAAGCTTACCCAAAAGCTTTTCCCCTGTTTCTTCACCTCGAAGAAGTGTAAGAAGACATCCAAAGAGGGGAGGATGCCTAGATATCCGCAAAGAATTTGGAAGGCCCGAACGAATGCCCAGCTGTTGGGATGTAACTGGGCCGGGGCTGTGTTGATTTCTGTGAGAAGTTCCCTCTCGAAGGGTGTGAACGGAAGGCGCACCCCGATGCGTTTAAATACCATTTGATACATGAAGAAGAAAAGATCCCCTTTCCTGGGTCTGTCATCCATGCAAACAGGTTCCCCAGGCCTACCGGGACGAACAGAAATATGCGAATCATGGGTGCGGCAGAAGGCATTAAAATTGTACAAGTGGGGATCACCGCGATGGTTCTCCAAGTCTTGAATGGTTGTCAGAGTGGTGCATTCGCTTAAAAGCTCGTCAGGGGACATGAATAGAAGGCTTTATAGTTGGTCTTGGGGGGAGAACCGGACCTTGATTTCGGGCGCACCCTTGATGCGGATAAATAATTGGAGAAAGAGGAAAGGAAAAGGGTTTTAACAAGCGATGCCAAGGCAGAAAAGGGGACAAAACCCTAGAAAAATGCCACCCACGCGAGAAAACCCAGAAAGGAGGAGAAGGGAACGGAGAAGAACGGAGGAGCGGAAGAACACAGAAATGCAGAAACATAAACAGTCCCAAGCAGTTCAATACGCAGTGATGCAATGCAACGAAGAAGAAGAGTAATGGAGGTGGAAAAATCATACCTTTGATGTCGAGGTGCGGAAGGAAGGGAAGTGCGAGGGAAAGAGCAGTGATTGCAGAGAAAGGGCTAGGAGGCGATGAACAGTGCAGAAATGCAGAGAGAATGGATGAAACCGTGGTTTGAGCGCAGGGTTTTGGGTAACTTGAACGTTACATTTGCAACCCAAGAGGCGCTAATTGGGGACCGTGTGATTGTGCCGCGTGTCAAAGGATTAAGCGCTCAAGGGGAGCGCAAGGGACTCTAGAGGCTGGCCGTGTGATGAGCCACGTGGCACGCGATCAAGCGTGGCCCCAAAAGGTGTTACTTTTCCCGCTTCAGAGGATGTCCAATCAGCCATTAAGGGCCCCTATGGTTCAGAGAGTGTCACGTCAATAATTCGAGAAGTGTTGAGTCAGCAGGGAATGACACGTCACCGGGGTGACATGTGAACGGCGTGGGCGAGGCCTTAGTCTTTGCGCTGAAGACAAGTCTTCAGCTTAAGACTGGGGGGCTTGTGTACCATCCCGTATCCGAGCGTTGACAAAGTCAAGGTCAAAGTCAACGTCGGGGGTCAAAGTCAACATAAGGCGTCGCCTAGGTCAAGAGACGCCAAGTGCCAGCGTCGCCAAGAGGGAGCGTCGCCAAGGTCAAGGCGTCGCCTAGTTAAGGCATCGCCCAGTTAAGGCGTCGCCCAACTAGGGCGTCGCCAAGGTCAAATATCACAAAGGCAAGGCGATCACAGTGTGGCTCCCCGATACCCATGGGTAGGAAAGACCATGGAGAGAGCGACGCCGTGGGAAGGCCTCAAATCCCGATAATCCAGGGTAGTAATAAAGAGAAGAGAAAGGTGGCTTCAAGGCCATAGTGATAGCGCCAGTGTAGGGCAGCCTAACTCGTGAAGTGCCCCTGCCGCCCAGAGACGCCCTTGGGATAGATACGACTCAAGAGGAGGGTCACGCCAAGGGTAGCCAGGTGCAGGGTACGAGAGGAAGGCATATACGCTCTCAAAGCGAGTGACTAGATGTTTGGGGGCATGAGTTGGCACCCAAAAAGTCACCTCTAGCGCAGATGCACTCCCAGGTAGGAGGACTCACACGAAGAAATGCCCCTAGATGGGGTCACGGCGCTGTGAGGCCCTCCACGTGTACAACAGCCAGGTCAGATTAGAAACGCCATTTTGTCAGGTACAAGGTAATTAAGGTTATTTAATACAGTTTCCGTTTCGAGCGTTTAAGGTACTATAAATGCTCCCAATCGGTTTAAACGTCTTAAATGCGCTACGTTTTATAATTAAATGCGCTTTAAGGCGCTTTGAATACGGGAGTAGCTTAAATAGCGCCTTCAATGTTGGAAACGGGGTTCGAACTTTTGGCTAATTTTCCAGAAACACTCTTGTACCGTCCCGTATCCGGGAGTTGACAAAGTCAAGGTCAAAGTCAACATCCGGACTAAAAGTCAACATAAGGTGTCGCCCAGGTGAAGAAACGCCAAGTGCCAGCGTCGCCACGAGGAAGCGTCGCCAAGACAGGGCGTCGCCTAGGTGAAGGCGTCACCCAACCAGGGCGTCGCCAAGATTAAATATCACTAAGACAAGGCGATCACAGTGTGGTTCCCCGATACCCATGGGTAGGAAAGACCATGGAGGGAGCGACGCCGTGAGAAGGCCTCAAGTCCCGATAAATCCGGAGTAGTGATGAAGAGAAGATAAAGGTGGCTTCAAGGCCATAGTGGTAGCACCAGTGTAGGGCAGCCTGACTCGTGAAGTACCCCTATCGCCCCAGAGACACCTTTGGGACAGATACGACTCAAGAAGAGGGTCACGCCCAGGGTAGCCAGGCACAGGGTACGAGAGGAAGGCAGATACGTCCTCAAAGTGAGTGACTAGGGGATTGGGGGCATGAGTTGTCACCCAAAATGTCACCCCTTGCGCAGTAGCTCTCCCAAGCAGGAGGACTCACACGAAGAAACGTCCCCAGATGGGGTCAGGGCGCTGTGAGGCCCTCCACGTGTACGACAGCCAGGTCAGAATAGAAACACCATTTAGTTAGGTACCAGGTAATTAAAGTCATTTAATACATTTAAGGTACTATAAAGGCTCCCAAGCGTTTCAACGTCTTAAATGCACTACGTTTTCTAATTAGACGCGTTAATTAAGTGTGTTACGTTTTATGATTAAAAGCGCTTTAAGGCGCTTTAAATGCTAGGGTAGTTTAAATAGCGCCGAGAATGTTGGGAACGGGGTTCGAACTTTTGGCTAATTTTCCAGAAACACTCTAGTTGCTTGCTCGAGCCTTGGGGTTTTGCACAAGGGACTAGGGAAGGGTTTTGGCCAGAACGAGAAAATATACACTAGACACAGTTTCCTTTTGATCACCTTCAGAGTGCCATACGCGGTGCTCCGATACGGAGGTGCTTAGTTTTTTTATGTTTCTTGCTGACTGACTTGAGCGTTGGAGTGCAAACGGCCGCTAGGGCGCCCTTTTTGTCCTTCTTTGCAGGAATCCGCAGGTAACCAGTGGGAAGGAGTTCCTAGCTGACGGTTGAGGTCGTGCACGAAGACGTCCCAAGTCAACCGGACAGAACATTTGGCGCCCACCGTGGGGCCCGATATAAAACATCAGTCCCATCGCAAGTTTGAGAAGATCTATCAAGTTATAGTAACGTTGGAGGAGGTTTGAAGAGACCGTGAAAATGGCCACCACAAGACGAGGTACTGCACGCGCGGCCCCAACAGAACTGTCCATGCAACAGGTCCTAGAGATAATGCGGGGGCTGCAAGATGATATGGCGGAGTCGAAGCTGGAACAGGAACGCATGCAAGCAGATCTCGAAGCCTCGCATGTGAGGAATGAAGAGGTCCATCGTATAAATGAGGAGTTGCGCCGGGGTATACGGAATAATCGGGGGCAACGTGAACATGACGAGATGGAGAACCTCTCCCCGCCAAGGGAGTTTTTCACTCCCTTCTCGCAGGAGATTCTGGATGCAGTGATCCCAAACACGTTCACGGGGCCCAAGGTGATCTTCACCAGGATGGAGGACCCTGAGTTGCATCTCTCTGCATTCCACACACAGATGGTCCTGGTAGGCGGCTCCGACGCTGCCAAGTGCAAGCTCTTTATGAGCACCTTGACGGGGATGGCTATGGATTGGTTTATCAGTCTCCCGGACGGCCATATCACCTCCTTCCGACAACTGTCACGATTGTTCAGGGAACAATACCTAACAAACAAGGCCCCGCCGCCGGTTTCCTACGATCTGTTTGATGTGAAACAGTATCAAGGGGAGACCCTAAAGGAATACATCAACCGCTTCGGGGCCCAGGTAGTAAAGGTTGGTACGTCAGAGGAGCCTATGATTGTGTACGTGTTCGTGAAAGGTGTATGCCCTGGCCCTTTTGGCGAATCCATCATTCGCAACCGCCCCAGAACTTTCGCTGAACTACGACGTCGGGCGGTGGAACATATCGCTTCTGAGGGAGAGGTGTGTGTGAAGCGCACCAGCGTCGTGCCCTCGCGCCCGAGAGGACCGACGCGAACACAACCCGCCAGGGTCAACGACACCACGACGGGAAGGAAGAAACCAGAGGGGAGGCGCCCCTATGAGGCCAGAAAGCCCCAGCCCCGGGGTCCCGCGGGAGGCGATCGCCCGGCCAGAGAGAGGGCGAGGCCAGCGAGATACAATTTTGTGGTGGAACTGAAGGACCTGATCGCTGTGCCTAATATAGCTGAGAGGCTGAGGCGACCGGCGAAGTCTGATAAGGTGTTGGGGCCTCGGAAAGACTCTTGGTGTGAGTTCCACGAGGCTTTTGGTCACCACATTGATAACTGCCTGTCGCTAGGTTACCAGCTAGATGAGCTGGTGAGAACCGGGTTTTTGAAGGATTATGTCGCGGAACCCGCCACGACCGCCGCCCTGCCGCCGCCAGCGGAAGAACAAGCACATGAGATGCCGGTTCTCGGCGAGGTCCATATCATAGCTGGAGGTTTTTCCGGCGGAGGACCCACCGCCTCCCAGCGAAAGAAATACGCGAGGGAGGTCAACTCGATCGAAGAAAGGATCTCGGGTGAGCCGTGGGAATCGGACCTCGTGTTCACGAGAGGAGACCTTCGAGACGTGGTGCCGCATGACAATGACCCCGTGGTCATTTCGGTTGTCACAGCTGGAAGAAAGGTGCACCGAGTTCTTGTCGTCCAGGGAAGTTTAGCAGACGTCATGTTCTGGTCGACATTCAATAAGTTACGGTTGTCCCCCGACCTTTTGAGGCCCTACACAGGGTGCCTGTATGGGTTTGCGGATAACCAGGTGGAAGTCCGAGGCTACCTGGAGTTGAGGACTACGTTCACGGATGGAGAAGCCTCGCGTACCGAAAGCATCCGGTACTTGGTCGTGAACGCCAACTCCGCCTACAACATTTTGTTGGGCAGACCGGCGTTGAACAGGCTGAACGCAGTAGCCTCCACGCGCTATATGAAGATGAAGCTGCTAGACCTCAGTGGCAAGGTGATAGTCATCAAGTCAGACCAGGAGGAGGCGAGGAAATGTTACGAGAACAGCCTGAAAACGAAGAGAGACGTGTTCATGGTGTATGAGCGTCCGCCGAGTGCAGAAACGACGATGGTTGAGGCGCGCCCGCTGGGTCGACGCCTAATGAGGCCATACCCGTGAAGGCGATGCCCGAAGCAGATACACCCATGGAAGAAGGCCCTGACGACGCGGCGCCCGTGGAAGAGGCGGCGCCCGTCGAGAATGATAACAGGGATCAACAGGCGGCTAATGCCGTGGAGAGGGAGATTGGCGGCAAAACGTTTAAGTTAGGGCGTTTGCTGAGCCAGGAAGAACAGGGGGGTAGCAGGGGTGATTTCACGCCACTTGGATGCTTTCGCATGGTCCGCCTCGGATATGCCCGGCATCGACCCTGATTTCCTATGCCATCACCTCAGCATGGACGCCACGGTCCGCCCCGTCCGCCAAAGAAGGAGGAAGTTCAACGAAGAAAGGCAGATGGTGGTAAGGGAGGAAACGCAGAAGCTACTTAATGCTGGCCACCTCAGGGAGATCCAATACCCAGAGTGGCTAGCTAACGTCGTCCTAGTAAAGAAGGCGAATGGAAAGTGAAGGATGTGCGTGGACTTCACGGACTTAAATAAGGCGTGCCCGAAAGACTCGTACCCACTGCCCAGTATCGACGCGTTGGTGGATAGTGCATCCGGCTGCAAGGTGCTAAGCTTCCTGGATGCATTCTCGGGGTACAACTAGATTAAAATGCACCCGAGAGACGAGAGCAAAACTGCATTCATGACAGAGACTTGCAGTTACTGTTACAAGGTGATGCATTTTGGGCTAAAAAACGCGGGCGCCACCTACCAAAGGCTGATGGACAAGGTCCTAGCGCCCATGCTAGGGAGGAATGTATACGCCTACGTGGATGACATGGTAGTGGCGTCGCAGGATAGGGCACAGCACATGGCAGACCTGGAGGAGTTGTTCGTCACTATATCCAAATATCACCTCAAACTAAACCCTGAAAAGTGTGTTTTCGGGGTAGAGGCCGGTAAGTTCTTGGGTTTCATGCTCACAGAGAGGGGGATAGAGGCGAACCCCGACAAGTGCGCGGCAATCATCGCCATGCGATGCCCGACGTCGGTAAAGGAAGTGCAGCAGTTGACGGGGCGAATGGCGGCGCTCTTAAGGTTTGTTTCCGCCGGAGGAGAGAAGGGGCACCCATATTTCTAGTGCCTCAAGAGAAATAGTCGTTTCGCATGGACTGACGAATGCGAAGCGGCTTTCGTCAAGTTGAAGGAGTACCTGGCGACGCCACCAGTCCTCTGCAAACCGGTGGCGGATGTGCCCCTCCGGCTGTACTTCGCAGTGACAGAGCGAGCTATCAGCTCAGTGCTGGTCCAGGAGCAAGACCAGATTCAAAAGCCCATCTATTTCGTAAGCAAGGCCTTAAAAGGCGCGGAGACGAGATACCAGGCGTTGGAGAAGGCAGCATTGGCGGTGGTGTTTTCAGCCAGGAGGCTCCGTCATTACTTCCACAGCTTCATGGTGGTAGTGATGACGAACCTCCCTATACAGAAGGTGCTGAAGAAGCCTGATGTGGCTGGAAGGATGGTACGCTGGGCGGTGGAGTTATCGGAATTCGACATCCAGTATGAGCCTAGAGGATCCATCAAGGGGCAAGTGTACGCGGATTTTGTGGCAGAACTCTCGCCCGGAGGTGAACAAGAGGTTGATGTGGGCTCCCAGTGGCTGCTCTCGGTTGATGGCTCTTCCAACAAACAAGGGAGTGGTGCGGGAATAGTCTTGGAGGGACCCAATGGCGTGCTAATTGAGCAAGCTCTGCGCTTCGCCTTTAAGGCAAGTAATAATCAGGCGGAATACAAAGCTCTGATCACAGGAATGCTCCTGGCCAAGGAGATGGGCGCACAGAACCTCTTGGTGAAAAGCAATTCCCAACAGATTACGGGGCAGGTGACGGGTGAGTTCCAGGCGAAGGACCCACAGATAGCGGTGTATTTGAGATACGTCCAGTTGTTGAAGGGAGCATTCAACGCTTTTGAGCTGATACATGTCCCAAGGGAACAGAATACCAGAGCCGACCTGCTTGCGAAGCTGGTCAGCTCAGGCAAGGGGGGTAGACAGAGGACAGTGATCCAAGAGACGCTCAAAGCTCCGCGTAAATTCGTGGAAGATAACAGGGTGGATGTCCTCCAGATTTGTACAACGAGAGGAAGGCCAAGGAGTCATCGCTCTTTGACCCAAGACACGCTGAAGATGCCCCGCATTAGCACGTACGCGGATATGTCCAAAAAAGGAAGGCAAATGCAGGTATGTGTCCTAGCCGAGGGAGACACCTGGATGACGCCATACAAACGGTACCTGACGGATGGGGCTCTCCCAGTAGAACCTGAAGAGGGTAAGAAGGTCAAGATACATTCTGGTGGACGTAGTGTTGTTCAGGCACGGTTTCACTCACCCTATCTTAACGTGTGTAAGTGGCGTCGAGTGTACCAGAATAATGACGGAGCTCCACGAAGGCATTTGCGGGAGCCACGTAGGGGGAAGGGCATTAGCCTCCAAAGTGATACGCGCATGTTTTTTCTGGCCAACGGTAAAAGAGGATTGCGCGCGACACGCCCAGCGCTGCAAGCAATGCCAAAAGCACGCTGACTAGCACAAGGCGCCGCCAGAAGAACTGCGATCCATATATAGCCCGTGGCCTTTTCATACCTGGGGAATTGACATCCTAGGCCCGTTCCCACTGGCGATAAGGCAGATGAAGTATTTGATCGTTGCCATCGAGTACTTCACCAAGTGGATAGAGGCAGAGCCCGTGCCACATATCACTGCGCACAAGGTACAACACTTTGTGTGGAGGAACATTGTGTGTCGCTTTAGCGCACCTAGGCGCTTGATATCCGATAATGGGACCGAGTTTCCCAGTCAGCAGTTGAGAAATCTGTGCGCTGAGGTAGGTATCAAGCAAGTGTTCGCATCAGTCGAACACCCCCAGACCAACGGGCAAGTAGAGTCAGCAAACAGAGTTTTGCTGAAGGGGTTAAAGAGAAGGTTAGAGAAGGCCAAAGGGGCGTGGGCGGAGGAAGTACCAAGGATCGTATGGGCATACCACACCACGCCCCAATCTTCTACCATGGAGACACCTTTCAGTTTGGTGTATGGGTCGGATGCGATGATCCCAGTAGAAATACACGAAAGCTCGCCACGCTTTCAAAACTTTGTGGTTGAGGAATCCAACGAAGAAAGGCGGGTAAACCTGGATCTACTAGACGAAGCCAGGGAGGAAGCCAGAATAAAAGCCCAAGCGGTAAAGAGGAGAGTAGAGCGGCAATATAGCTCTAAGGTAAAGCCACGACAGTTCCAGATTGGCGACCTAGTTATGAGGAAAGCCCACCCATACGAGCTGGAGAATAAGCTGTCTCCCAAGTGGAGCGGACCCTTCAGAGTTACCGAGGCTAAGGGCAACGGCTCGTACAACCTAGAGACCTTGGAAGGGGGTCCCATCCCGCGCAGTTGGAATGCAGCCAACCTGAAGTTTTATTTTAGTTGACTTATGTAAAGTAGCTATGTAACAGTCTTGTTAAAGGGGACGCTCTTTTTCCCTTTCTGGGGTTTTTTAATGAGGTCACCCAAATAAAAGAAAAACAAGTTTGAGAAAAAACCTTGCCTTGGTTTTCAGTCTTTATTTTTTCCCCGTTTGAAATGGCGAGAGGTGTCGCTAGTAAAGGAGGCGTCGCCAGTAAAGAAGAAAGGCGTCGCCAAGAAGAAAGGCGTCGCTAAGAAGAAAGGCGTCGCCCAAGCGCAGGCGCCGCTAAGAAACATGACGGAGGAAAAACGCACAATATATGCGATGTATGCAAAAGTAAAGCGGCGTTACAGAAACCAAGTATGGTATAGTAAAGTTGATTTTACAAGTAATGTTCGATACAAATGGGAGTAATGCGAATAGGGCAAACATTACAACTCATACAAAAACACAAACGAACCACTCTTCAGTGGCCACCGGAGTCAGCACGGGAAGAAGACGAAGCCCCGCTCTCAGTCCGCAGGGCTCGGGTAAGTCGTGACCTCCGCTCTTGGTTTATTTTCGAACCTGCACCAAGGGAGATGAATGTGTCAGAGACGCCAAGAAGCAAAACACACACAGATAGAAAGCAATTAAGGCGGAAGTTTCTAGGGCAGTGACTCATACATATATACTTCTTGAGAGTTCCAGCGTTGAACTCCAAACTGATCAAGGTGGCGGAGTCAAAACCTCCCGCCTCAGGAAGAATCCGGCAAACCACCTGGTCATTCGGGACTAGCTTGTTGAAGGGTTTGGATTTGAGGGCCCTCGTCTCTCTCACCCAGTACAGTGGAAAACCATCTAGGGCGGAGGGAACGAGATTAGAGCAGCAGATCTTGAAGAACCAGCCTTTCCACCCAGTGAATGAGTTTTGGAAGGGGGTCAGGAGAACTCTGCCAGGAACGCTACTAAGGGTTACCCAGAGGTTGTTCCTTTACCTCTTCACCTCGAAGAAGTGAAGAAAGATATCAACCGAGGGTGCACAACCCAGAAACCCGAAAAAGGTGTCAAAGGCCTTGACAAAAGCCTAGCTGTTGGGATATAATTGGGCCGGAGCGGCATTTATCTCCGTCAGCAGTTCCTTCTCAAACCTGGATAAGGGCAGGCGCACACCGATGGTCTTGAAAACCACCTGATAGAAGTAAAAGAAGGGGACCCCGTTGTTGGCCCGTTCGTCTCCGCATACTGGCTCCCCTAGAGTGCAAGGGAGCACAGCAATATCGTCGTCGTGCCTCCTCACGAAGGCACGATGATTATAGGAGCATGAATCCCCTTTGTGTTCCCTTATGGCCCTGGTGGAGAGTAAGCATGAGCATTCGTCAAGGAGCTCGCTCGAAGCCCAAGTATACAGGTCCTTGGGGTTGACCCTGGGGGAGGAGCACGAGAAGACATGCTTGAAAAGAATCAAGGAGGTTTGAAGGCGTGTGGCCCACTGGTAACGCAAGGGTAAAACGCTGGTGGGAACGAACGCTAGAAGAACTCTTCGCGAGAAGAGAAAGGGTGAAAGTAGAAAGGGTGCAAGTAGGTTATGAGAAGCGCAGAAATGATGAGGACAGTTTCAAAGTTTTGAAGAATTAAATATTGCGGTTAGAGCGCCAAACGACGCAAATGGAAGTATTGCAGTTATAGCGCTAAACGACGCGAATGGATGCACCGCACGATCGAGCCACGTGGCAGAGGATGGAAGGATGGCCCTGGCACCACCGGTTAAATTCAGAAAACGTCGTATCGACAGAATGCCCAAGGGTACGATGCGCCGTCGAGAGTGGCTCAGGGGCACAGAAGGTGTCAGGACCAAGTCAAGTGACTGAACGTCCCATCAGCCATGCAAGAAGCGCCACGTGGATAGCACAGGTGAAACCTTGAGCTCTTGGCTATCCTCAGGCGTCGGCAAGGGCCAAGGTTAAAGTCAGTGCCAAGGTAAAGATAACGCCCAAGGCGACGCCAGCATGAGACAAACGAGGCGTCGCCAGGAAAGGCGCAGAGGGCGACGCCAGCATGAGACGTTGCAGGCGTCGCCAACCCAAGTAGCAGCAGTGCCGCCTCCCCGATACCCACAGGTAGGAAAGACTGTGGAGGGAGACGAAATCGAAGAAGTCGAAACTAGTTACTAGCGGCGTCGCCTCCTCGATACCCACAGGTAGGAAAGACTGTGGAGGGAGACGAGATCGCCAAACGCCAGCGGATCGCTGACAGGGTTGTTCCCCGATACCCATGGGAAGGAAAGACCATGGAGGGAACGACCCCCCCCAGAGTACTCGGCGTTTTTAGACACCCTGGGACGATACGGCGCTGCTGTAGCAGGCCTCTCCTTAGGAGTGGGCGCTGGGCACCAAGAATCAAAGGACGGATCGCTTTGGTGTTTGAGACACCCCGTGGACGGTACGACCCCGTTAGGCAAGCCTCTCCATGGGCGTGGGCATCGAAGCGTGACCTTTCCCGGGCATACAGGGTCGCCCAACGCAGTGAAAGAAACGGGTAAAGTACAGGCAAAACAATCGAAGCACGTGAAGGCAAAAATGAGCGTAAAATCATACATGCGGAATTCGATAGCTCAATAGCACGAAAATTGTAATGCAAACCCCAAAGTTGTGACGAAAGTGCAAACAGTTCAAAGAATTACAAGCTTGTCGAAGAGGGTCAAAAAACAAGTGTAAAGTGTGAAGGAGAAGGGTGGCGGTTGAGGGCGGCAGTTCAATAATCCATCTCCAAGGGCACGACCTTCCCGTCAACAATGTGATGGGTGGAATCACAGTTGGAAATGTCGATCCCCGGGTTCTCACAGACGACCTGGGCTAGAGCCTCTTTGAACCCCTCCTCGAAGGTACCCGCCATGTCGTTGACGAGGGTCTTCTTATCCTTCTCTAACTCTTCAATGATGGCGTCCCCCGAAGCCACTTGTTTCTCCAAACCTTCCTTCTCCACACGGAGTCGGCTGACTTCGACCTGCAGTTTGTCGTAGTCAACCTGGAGAAGTCCCATAGTCTTGGCCTGGGTAGCCATCTCCCCCTCCACACGCTCCAGTCTGTCAGCCTGCTCACTGCACCGACTCTTCAAGACCTTTTGGACTTCGTCGTAAGTTTCGACCATGCCCTGGAGGCCTGTTACTTGGACTTGAAGAGTGACTTCCCGAGTGTAGGAGTCAACCTGCAGCTCCACCGCCTCTGCCAGTTGTTTTTCAGCCTCTTCTTTAGCCTCTTGCGCCTGCTTCAGGGTGGTTTGGTAAGTTTCGTTTTGGCGTCCCAAAATCTTCTTTTCCTCCTCCAGGGCAGCTACCCTTGTTTCCAAGGCCTGGAGGGTTTGAGTTTGCAGAACAGCGTTTCTGGCTTGGGCGCGCCATTCAAAGGCCATCGCAAAGAAGGCCCCCAAGTAGAAGGGCATGCCCTCCTTCCTGTCGGAGCCTTCTGGCATTGATCCGCCGCTGAAGCCCCTCATCAGATGCATAATTGGAGGAGGGATGGCGATAAGATCGGGGGCGGCAGCGATGAAGGCAGAAGAAGCAGAGACCTCTGCCGGTGGCGGAGGCGGAGCAGATTCGGCACCTTCGCCTGTTTCCTCTTGGACCGTTGTGGGGGGAAGGGAAGTAGCGCTTGGAGGGTTGTCCCTGAAGGAATCCTCTCCCTGGGGCGACGTCGCTGGTAGGAGGGGAACCCTCGCCAAAGCCAAAGCAATTATACAAAACCACAAAACGCGTAGATGCGTGAGACGTAAGTCACATGACACAATGGAAAACAGGTGGAAGAGGCCAGAGGAACAAACATTCGGTAGTAAGGTACAGATAACAAAAGATGGTAAGGGGAGAGTCTCCCTACCAAAGTATGTAGTCAGGGCGTTGGCGTTGTATTCGCTCGCGATAAGCTTCAACGTATCGAAGACAATCCCCAGGCTAGCCAAGGCCTTGCATACCTCCCTATCAGCAGGGGATAGCTCATCCAGGGCTTTGGCCCTGAGCAGCTTAGGGTGCTCCGTCTAGTACAGGGGAAAGCCGTCTAAGGCTGTGGGGTCGTGCTTGGTGCTGCACACCCTAAAGAATTTTCCTTTCCAGTTTTTGTAGGAGTTCTGGAAGAGGGAGAGGAGGATCCTACCCGCGATCCCGGAGAAGCTTACCCAAAAGCTTTTCCCCTGTTTCTTCACCTCGAAGAAATGCAAGAAAAAATTCACAGAGGGAAGGATGCCCAGGTGCCCGCAGAGAATTTGAAAGCCCCTTACGAATGCCCAGCTGTTGGGGTGGAGCTGGGCGGGGGCTGTGTTAATCTCGGTGAGAAGTTCCCTCTCGAAGGGCGTGAATGGGAGACGCACCCCGGCGCGTTTAAACACCGTCTGGTACATGAAGAAGAAAGGATTCCCCTTTCTAGGTCTGTCATCCACGCAGACAGGTTCCCCAGGTCTGCCGGGACGAACAGAGATGTGCGCGTCATGGGTGCGGCAGAAAGCATTAAAGTTGTTCAAGTGAGGATCCCCACGATGATTCTCCAGGTCCTGGAAGGATGTCAGGCTGGTACACTCGTTCAAGAGCTCGTCGGGGGCCCATGAATAGAAGGCTTTATAGTTGGACTTGGGGGTCTTGGGAGGAGAACCAGACTTTGAGTTCGGGCGCGTCATGGTGTGAATAAATAGTTGGAGAAAGAAGAAAGGAAAAAGGTTTTTAACAAGTGATGCCAAGACAGAAAAGGGGGTAAAACCCCAGGAAATGCCACCCACGCGAGAAAACCCAGAAAGAAGGAGAAGGGAACAGAGAAGAAAGGAGAAGCGGAAGAACACAATAATGCATAAACGTAAACAGTCCCAGGCAGTTCAATAAACTATGCAATGCAACGAAGGAGAAGAGTCGTGGATATGCAAAAATCATACCTTTGCTGTCAAAGTGAGGGAGGAAGGAGAGCAGGAAGGAAAGAACAGAAGTTGTAGACAAAAGGGTTGAAGGCGATGAACAGTGCGGAGACGCAGAGAGAATGGATGGAACAGTGGTGTGAGCGCGGGGTTTGGGGTAACTTGAACGTTACATTTGCAACCCAAGAGGCACTAATTGGGAGTCGTGAGATCGTGCCGCGTGTCAAGGGATTAAGCGCCCAAGGGGAGCGCAAGGGACTCTAGAGGCTGACCGTGTGATGAGCCACGTGGCGCATGATTAAGCGTGGCCCCAAAAGGTGTTACTTTCCCAGCCTCAGAGGATGTCCAATCAGCCATTAATAGCGCCCCTACGGTTCAGAGAGTGTCACGTCAATAATTCGAGAATTGTTGAGTCAGCAGGGAATGACGCGTCATCAGGGTGACACGTAGACGGCGTGGGCGAGGCCTTAGTCTTTGCACTGAAGACAAGTCTTCGGCTTAAGACTGGGGGGCTTATGTACCGTCCCGTATCCGGGCGTTGACAAAGTCAAGGTCAAAGTCAACATCCGAACTAAAAGTCAACATAAGGCGTCGCCCAGGTGAAGAAACGCCAAGTGCCAGCGTCGCCACGAGGAAGCGTCGCCAAGACAGGGCGTCGCCTAGGTGAAGGCGTCACCCAACCAGGGCGTCGCCAAGATTAAATATCACTAAGACAAGGCGATCACAGTGTGGTTCCCCGATACCCATGGGTAGGAAAGACCATGGAGGGATCGACACCGTGAGAAGGCCTCAAGTCCCGATAAATCCGGAGTAGTGATGAAGAGAAGATAAAGGTGGCTTCAAGGCCATAGTGGTAGCACCAGTGTAGGGCAGCCTGACTCGTGAAGTACCCCTGTCGCCCCAGAGACACCTTTGGGACAGATACGACTCAAGAGGAGGGTCACGCCCAGGGTAGCCAGGCACAGGGTATGAGAGGAAGGCAGATACGCCCTCAAAGTGAGTGACTAAAGGATTGGGGGCATGAGTTGGCACCCAAAAGGTCACCCCTTGCGCAGTAACACTCCCAAGCAGAGGACTCACACGAAGAAACGTCCCCAGATGGGATCAGGGCGCTGTGAGGCCCTCCACGTGTACGACAGCCAGGTCAGAATAGAAACACCATTTAGTTAGGTACCAGGTAATTAAAGTCATTTAATACAGTTTCTGTTTCGAGCGTTTAAGGTATTATAAAGGCTCCCAAGCGTTTCAACGTCTTAAATGCGCTACGTTTTCTAATTAGACGCCTTAATTAAGTGCGTTACGTTTTATGATTAAAAGCGCTTTAAGGTGCTTTAAATGCTAGGGTAGTTTAAATAGCGCCGAGAATGTTGGGAACGGGGTTCGAACTTTTGGCTAATTTTCCAAAAACACTCTAGTTGCTTGCTTGAGCCTTGAGGTTTTGCACAAGGGACTAGGGAAGGGTTTTGGCCAGAACGAGAAAATATACACTAGACACAGTTTCCTTTTGATCACCTTCAGAGTGCCATACGCGGTGCTCCGATACGGAGGTGCTTAGTTTTTTGGTGTTTCTTGCTGGCTGACTTGAGCGTCGGAGTGCAAACGGCCGCTAGGGCGCCCTTTTTGTCCTTCTTTGCAGGAATCCGCAGGTAACCAGTGGGAAGAAGTTCCTAGATGACGGTTGAGGCCGCGCATGAAGACGTCCCAGGTCAACCGGACGGAACAACTCTAGTTGCTTGCTCGAGCCTTGAGGTTACGCACTAGGGACTAGGGAAGGATTTTGGCCAGAACGAGAAAATATACACTAGACTCAGTTTCCTTTTTACCACCTTCAGAATGCCATACACGGTGCTCCGATACGGAGGTGCAGAGTTTTTGGTGTTTCTTGCTGGCTGACTTGAGCGTCGGAATGCAAACGGCCGCTAGGGCGCCCTTTTGTCCTTCTTTGCAGGAATCCACAGGTAACCAGTGGGAAGGAGTCCCTAGCTGACGGTTGAGGTCGCGCACGAAGACGTCTCAGGTCAACCGGACGGAACAGACCCTTGTTGTGATTGGTTGAATATCAGTTGCACACTGATGTATATCGTGATCCCTAACTTATAGGGAGATATATTGATATATAGGTGTACCGTCCCGTCCCCAGGCGTTGACCAAAGCCAAAGTCAAACATATGGTGGGACCCATCAAGGGGGCCCAAGAAGGAAAGTCAACGGGTTGACCGCTTGAAGGAAAGTCAACGGGTTGACCGCTTGAGGCGTCGCCAGGTGGAGGCGTCGCCAGGTTGAAGCATCGCCAGGATGAGGCGTCGCCGGGTGGAGGCATCGCCAGGTTAAAGCATCGCCAGGATGAGGCGTCGCCAAGTTCAGACGTCGATGGTGTGTCACCCCCAGATACCCGCGAGTAGGAAAGACTGTGGAGGGAGCGACACCATAAGAGGCCACGGTACGGGCAAGGAGGCCTCGGGCTCTGGTACCTCAAAAGAGTAATGAAGAGAAGAGAGAGGTGGCTTCAGGGCCATAGTTCTAGTACTAGTAGGGGGTAACCCAACTCGTGAAGTACCCACGCCACCTTTGGGAGACCCCTGGGACAGGTACGACCCATGAGAGGGCCACTCCCAGGGGCGAACCATGTGCGTAGTACGAGAGGAAGGTAGATACACTCCCAAGGCGAGTGACTAGAGGCTGGGGCGCATGAGTTGACACCCAGAGAGTCACCCCTTGTGCCAGATGCACTTTGAGGAAGGAGGACTTACACGATGGAATATCCCTAAGTTGGGTTACGGTGCTGTAAGGCCCTCCACCTAGAGTAACGATCAAGCCAGAAGGACACATGGCAGTAAGCACTGAAACATCAAGGTGTATAAGTTTCTCTGAAAGTTAACTAAGGTACGTTTTTACTCAGTTTACGTTTTGAACGCTTTAAAACACTTTAAACGCCTTAAATGCTTTAAACGTTTTAAATGCTTTAAATGTTTTAAACGCTTTAAACGTTTTCAATGCGCTTTTAAACTCTTTAAATGCTTTAGGCGTTTAAAAGGGGCTTTAGACGTTTGAGACAAGGGGCCAGACCCAGTCTTTCACACACGCTCTAGTTGCTTGCTCGCGGACCCACTGTACGCACAGGCAATTAGAGAGAAGTTAGTTACTCGATCATTCGACCACCTTCAGAGCATCCATTCACGGTACTCCGATACGGAGGTGTATTCTTTTGATGTTTCTCGCTTGCTGACTTGATCGTCGGAGTGCAAACGGCCGCGAGGGCGCCCCTTTGTTCACTTCTTTTCAGGTGCTCACGGCGGAGGAAGGCGGAGATCCGAGTTGAAGAAGAAGGTGCCGTAGCTCGCGAGTAGAAGCTACGCAAGAAGACGTTCCCGGTCACCGGCATGAACATTTGGCGCCCGATCTAAAACATCAGTCCCACCACAAGTGTTCAGTTCTCCAGTTGCAGTTTCCGATTCAGTTCCTTCGAGATTTTACCAAGATCCACCGTTCGTTGTGAAATTGGTGCAGTTTCACCGATTGCCTTCGGTTTAGTTTGCTGTTTGATTGTGTTTGTTTGAGTTCGAGTTCCCAACGCTTTCTTCATCCCTTGGAGTTGCACGACAACTAGAAGAAGTTCCTGAAACCACAGAAGATGAGGTCCACAAGGCAAGGTTCGACGCGCGCTGAGAGCAAAGACCTGACCATGCAGCAGGTCATGGATATGATGCAGGGACTGCAGGAGGCAATGGCAGCGTCGAAGGGTGAGCAAGAGCGCATGCAGGCGGATCTCGCGGCGTCTCAGGCGAGAAATGAGGAGCTCCGCGGCGCAACAACTCAGGGGTACGCGACGTGGATGAGCCCGACGGTTCCACTCCACCAAGGGAGTTCTCTACGCCGTTCTCGCAACCGATTCTGGAGACGGTGATCCCCAACACATTCGTGGGGCCCAAGGCAACCTTCACGGGGATGGAGGACCCCGAAGCACATCTCACTACGTTCCACACGCAAATGATGTTGGTAGGCGGCTCCGACGCCGTAAGGAGTAAGCTCTTCATAAGCACTTTGACTGGGATGGCCATGGACTGGTTCATTAGTCTTCCGAATGGCCATATCACCTCCTTCGCACAGCTCTCGCAGCTGTTCAGGGAGCAGTATCTAGCAAACAGGGCTTCACTAGCGGTCTCGTACGACTTGTTCGATGTAAAGCAGTATCTGGGTGAGACCCTCAAGGAATATGTTCCGGCCGGTTGACCTGGGTCGTCTTTACGAGTGGCTTATAATCACGAGCCAGAGCACCTTCGTTCTCTTTTGTATATGAGTACCTGAAAAAGCAGAACAAAGGGGGGTCCTCGCGGCCGTTTGCCCTCCGACGCTCAAGTCAGCTAGCGAGAAACACCAAAGTGACTGAAAATTGTATGATTATCTCAATAACTAGAACTGTGTGGCTAAACTGTGTTGCCCTAATTACCTTGTGCTCACAGCTGGGTGCGCCGTCAAGAACAACTAGGGTCTAATGTTCCGAGTAACTTTATGAGAACTAGATTAAAGCTTGTCAACTGTAAAGGACGTACCTTACTAGGGTTCTTCGTGCCCTTTATATAGGTGAAAACTAGGGTTTACCTTTGTATTGCTGCTATTATCTAGGGTTCCTTGGAGAAGGTCCTTGCGCCGCTATCCTTAGGATCTTAGCGTATCTGGCCCATGGACTTTCCTTATCTGGAGTGCAATGATTAACCTTGCGGCCCCTTGAGCTCTAACTTAGGTACTGTATATCTCATGCCATCATACTGTTCGAGTGCCCTAATTAAACACGTGTCATGCATGCAGTCTTCCTTGGAGGTCTTTAACGAGCACGTGGGCATTATCACGTGCCCCCTTTGACTTGATCGTTTACTCCGTGCAGAGGGTCCCACAGCGCCGCCACCCAACTTAGGGTTATTCCATCGTGTGGGCCCTCTTCTCTGCGAAATGCTTCTGTCACGCGGGTTGACTCTTCGGGCGATGTCTTACTGGGGCGACGTCTCGTTTGGGCGATGTCTTGCTTAGGCGATGTCCTTCTCTTGGGCGATCACTCATCTTGACGGTAACCGGCTATGTATACTGCAGAACGCCGCTTCTACATACGGCGACTATGTTGACTTCTGGACCACCTACTTTTCTTTTGTCCATGTCATCACACCTGATGACCTGGTCGGTACACAAGCCCCCCAGTCTTGAGCTGATAACTTGTTTTCAGCAAAAAGACTAAGCCCTCGCACTGCTGCCCCCGCGGCGTCCTGATGATGTGTCGCCTCTTGACCGTTTGACTTGACATTCTCTGCGTCGCCGGCGCAGCGTACCCTTAAGGACTCTGACGATGTGATATTCTCTGAGCGAGAAAAGTGACACTTGAGTTCGCACCTTAACTCCGTGACACGTGGCCCAGTCGTGGGACGTTTGATTTAATTGTAGCGTTCGGATCTTTGGAAACCCCGTACCTTAACTCACTGTCTTTACCTCTTTTGTATCTTTCTTGCACTATTCATCTTTTTCTCAAGAACTTTCCCTGTGTTCTTTCTTTGCCTTCTTCTTCCCCTACACTACTGCTGAGCCCTTCCTCTTTGGTCTTTAGCTCCTTCACCGATAGCACGTTCTAAAATGCCTGCCAACCCTGCTTCTTCCAGAGTGGCTCATAAAGATCTTTACCCTTGGGCTTCGAGTGAACTCCTTGACGAGTATTCTTGCTTACTTTCTACTAGGGCCCCGAGGGAACACGTGGGGGAAGCGTGTTCCTATAACCATCGCGCCTTCGCAAAGAGGCACGATGATGACATCGTCGTGCTCCCTTGTTCCATGGGGGAGCCGGTGTGCGGTGATGAACGATCCAACAACGGGGTCCCCTTTTTCTATTTTTACCAAGTAGTCTTTAAGTGCGTCGGCGTACGCCTTCCCTTTTCCAGGTTCGAGAGGGAGCTCTTAACGGAGATGAACACCGCCCCAGCCCAACTGTACCCTAACAGTTGGGCCTTCGTGAAGGCCTTTGATATCCTGTTTGGCTTTCTTGGATGTGCACCCTCCGTAGATATTTTCCTTCACTTCTTCGAGGTGAAGAGGCAGAGAAGCAACCCATGGGTAACTCTTAGCAACATCCCTGGCAGGATTCTTTTGACCCCTTTCCAACAAACCTTCAGAGAATGGAAAGGTAGTTTCTTCAAGGTGTGTTGTTCCAGCCTTGTGCCTGCTGCTCTAGACGGGTTTCCTTTGTATTGGACAAAGGACGCCCGAGCCTTGAAAGCTAAGCTTCTCAAGAAGTTGTCCCCAAGGGATCAGGAGGCTTGCAAGATCCTGGCGGGTGCTGGAGGTCTCGACGCGGCTGCCTTGATAAGTTTAGAGTATAATGCCGAGCTCTTGGGGAAGTACATATGTGCGTGAGGCTTTCCTCATGACTCTCCTTCTTTATGTTATTGCTGGATTTTTGTACGATTTCGCACGGAAATACCTTGTTTCACGTCTGTCTCTTACTGTGTTTTACTCCTTTTCTTTTCCTTTTTTTATTTTTTTACGTAGGTTCGAAGATAAATGATCATCAGAGAGCGCTGCTGACTCAGGCTTTGAGGTTCGGGGACAGGGCTTCTTCGTCGTATTGCTCAAACTCTGGGGGCCACTGATGACTCGACTGAGCTTGTTTGAGCTCTCTCACTTGAACCTTTGGCGTTTTCGCCCCGAGCTTGTCCCGAGCTTATCGGGATAGTTGGTGATGTGCTGCTTGTAGCAACGTCAGACCGCATGGTCTTTATCTGGCGGCGATCGCACACATGGCAGACCGCCCCCTACACGACCGGTGATCATATGCAGTTCTCGATTATGTCATCGCCCCTGATGACTCGACTGATATACGGGCTGCGATTCTTCTGGCGAGGAGGATAAGTTAAACCCCGGCGATCTACGTGGCTTCGCGCGCTAATGCCCACACTGGTAACTGATTTGACATTTCACCAACCCCTCCCCCATCAACTGACACATGGACTCATCGATGGTTACTATCTTACGTCGTTTGCGCTTCTCGTAACATTCGAAACTCTAAAAGTTATCGCGCCACTACACTGTTTCATTATCTTTCTTCTTCACTTTCAAACTTTCTATATGCTCTGGCGAACGCTTCGACTCCCCAATCATCGTTTCTCCGCGCGCTCCTTCGATCATCAAAAGGTGAGCTTTTTATTACTCTTGCTAATGCTTACTGCATTTTAATCGGCTTGCATCATCTATTAACTGCTTGGAGCATACGCTGTGGGTTGCTTGTTTCCTGTCTTGCATTTTCCTGCGTTTTAGGTCTTCCTTTTCCTCTCTACGACCTCCTTTGTTCATGCTGTTTCCCTTTTTCGTCTTTCAATTGAGTCATTCTGTTTTATCAACCCTCTATTTTCTTGTCGTCTTCCCTGCAGTTTCTTGATGGCTCATGCAGGGACCACACCAAACAACCCTGCCCTCTCTCGAAACCCTCCTCCAAAGGCACGTAAACAACCTACTTCAGGAAACCCCTCCACATCTCGCAACCCACCTAGAGAACCGTTGTCCTTTCAAATCGGGCTCAGAGGCTTGTGCCCTCTCAACCTAACCAACTGCAGTCAACCTCCCCACAAGCCAATGCCATTGTACGCCCCATTCCTGACTATAAACTGTTGTACCCATGGGCTCCTCCAGCCTTGTTGAATGAGACTTCCTCGATCAATACTGAGGCCGCCATTCACCGTTTGAGAGATAAGACCCATCTTACCTTTCATAAGGAGCATGACGACAAGGTTGCCATTCGTCCTTGTCCTCCTGGGGAACCTGTCTATACTAATAATGATGGTAATGACGACCACCCTTTATGCTTCATCTATGCAACTGTATTCAAGAAGATTAGGCTCAGGTTCCCTTTCACTCGTTTCGAGAGGGAGCTTTTAACTGAGCTTGATATTGCCCCTGCCAGCTGCACCCCAACGGTTGGGCGTTCATCAGAGCATACCAAATTGTTTGTGCCCACCTAGGCCATCCAGCCTCCGTAGATGTGTTCTTGTTTCTGTTCGAGGCCAAAAACCCATTTTCGGAAAGCTAGGAGTCCAGAGAAGATGGGGGAGCTTGATAGAGACCTGTGCAACTTCTGGAAAGGAGTTGCCTCCACCAATACCACCTTGTCCACCCCCTCAATCATCCAGTTTGAATTCTATGAGGATCAACTAGACTTTTACATAGGTCTGCCCTTCTACTCTATTTGGATCTCTCTTCCTGCGCCAAGTCCACTTTGCTCTTTATCAAACTCATTTGCATTACACGGTCCCCTGTTTATTCTTGGCTGCTTGGTCCCTGTATTACCGATTACCTGAAACTGGATTGATTTGTAAACATGGATCTCTTTGTGCAGATACCATGTTGGGAAAAGATCAGATGGCCAGGCTATGCTCCTTAGCCAAGCGCCATAATCTCGCAGTAGGTCTCAGACTGTCCCGAATTCTATCGCAGAAGCTGCTGTTGCTCGGGGCGAGCTCCTTCCCATGGGCTCACCTTCCCTCATCACCCCTCCTGCCCCTGTGAGAAAGAAACTGCCACCAAAGAGGGCCAAGAGGAAGATTCCCACAGTGGTGTCGGACGATGGGGAGAACGAGAGTACTGAAGATGGGCTTGTCTGTAAAAGGAACAGGGCGACCACCATTGAGCCGCCAGCAATCGAACACGCCGGCCCAGATTACGCGGAGAATCCCCCCAGTGCCTCCACACCCTTTGAGAGCGCTGAGGATACTCTGCCGTCAAATACTTCAGCCGCCGGAGGCATTCCGAACCAGACTGTGGATGTCCAATCGTCCCCCCAACCTGTAGTGGAACCAAACTCATCGCCGCCGCGTCCCGACGCCTCCTTGGTCGTTCACTCCTATGAGGGTGGTGGCGAGAACCAACCCTCAACCCCTCTCCCAATTCCTGCTCTTCCAGCCCCTGTTGAAGAGGTTTTGAAAACTCATGTCGCTTACCTCAGTGCTATGACCACTGAGTGTGTAGAGAAGCGCCTTTACAAGATGATGGGCGAGGCTCTAAAGGACTCCTTAAATCAGTATGAATCCGAAGCCGGTGCAGCGAAGGACCAAGTCCAACAACTTAAGCGTGACCTTACGATGCGAGGATTGGAATTTTCGCGGTTAGAGAATGCTCTGAAGGACAAGCTGCGGAACGAACGCAAAAATGGCGCTGAGCTACACAAAAAGCTGAACGATAAACTCTTAGAGGTCGCTGAACTCGAAAGCAGGCTCGTGCCTCAGCAGGAACAGATAGCGGACCTGGAGGAGGCTCTTGAGGCGAAAAAGGCCTACGTGAATGAGCTCGAATCCAAGTCTGTGGAGAGGGAGAACTTACTGGGCAAGATCGAAGCCGAGAAAGACCAAAAGGCCAAGGAACTGAGTGAGAAAGATAAGGAGTTGAACGAGTCTGCAACAAAGCTTGCCCAGGCGATCGAGAAGAATGAAAAACTGAAGAAACAAATTGAAGAACTCGACCTCAGTGCTGCAAACGTCCTGACTTCCGGGTTTGGCGCGACCTTGGAGCAATTCGCTTGCGCTTATCCTGACTTGGACCTCTCTCAGTTCTCGATTTGCCATGAAGTGGTGGACGGCAAAATCGTACCCTCAGATTAACATTCCCATTTGCCGTTAACAACATCCTGAAAGATTTATATATTCGCCCTTAGTTTATGTGTAACGAATCTATTTGCAATGACTTTCTCTTTATTCAAAACTGCTTTAATATACGCACATGACCTCGCCTTTATCTGTCGTGTAATCATCTGATCTGATATAACCGACTGACTTTTGCTTTGAAGAAATCGACTTAGCGCCCCTGGGCAATAGGCGTGGGTCAATCTTAGTATCTGAAATCTAGCTCGCCTGATCTACCAAGTGACATGCGTACTTCTATGTCATCGCCTCAAACTCTGCTAACTTAGTTCTCGCCGTGTACTTCTTCTTTCGAGCTTTAATCACAAAGCCGTGGGCTTCTTTGGATGCTATTTTCCTTTTTATTTGCTAAGGCATCTTCTGGGGAGCGGCCTCATACCTTGAGCTATCAATTCTGCTCATTCTGGGAGGAGAGTTGCCTTTGACGGATCCCCCTCTGCCTTCCCTGAGCCTTTAATCTGAAACAACTTGATCTGAGTAGCGAGGTGTTTTTTACGAACCTACCTCAGCCACCCTTGACTTCTTCCACCCTGATAACTTATCTGTTGTGCGATCACATGATAACTTGGTTGGTTTTTACTCAACCCAATTAACTTAACACAAACTGATACTTAATTTCCTGGAAATCAATTTAGCTTGAACAAACGGTTAGTCTATAGCAATAACATTTGACACGAAATTACATACTGAGCAGTAGGCGGGAGTCATTTTTAGTATCTGAAATCTCGCTTGCCTGAACTCACTAGAGGGTGAGGCGGACTCTTTCTGGTGCCTCAATTTGCTTAAGCAAAGAGGTCTTGTATCTGTTCTGGCCTGCACCCGCTCTAGGCGAGGAGAATTTATCTCATAACTATTTAACTGACCTCAGCTTCACTCGAGGGAGAGGAAGATTTAACTGATACTGACCTCAGCTTCGCTCGAAGGCGAGGACAATTTAACTGATAACTGACCTCAGCTTCGCTCGAGGGCGAGGAGGATTTTCTCTGATAACTATTAACTGACCTCAACTTCGCTTGAGGGCGAGGAGGAATTTCTCTGGTGCCTCAACTTGCTCAGGGGCTACCTTTTCCCAGGATGCACTGAGGGCGTTTAATCTCATCTTGCCTGAACTCACTCGAGCGTGAGGAGGACTTTCTCTGGTGCCTCAACTTGCCCAGGGACTACTTTTTCCCTGGATGCACTGAGGACCTTTAATCTCATCTTGCCTGAACTCACTCGAGGGTGAGGAGGACTTTCTCTGGTGCCTCAACTTGCCCAGGGGATACCTTTTCCCTGGATGCACTGAGGACCTCTAATCTCATCTTGCCTGAACTCACTCGAGGGTGAGGACGACTTTCTCTGGTGCCTCAACTTGCCCAGGGGATACCTTTTCCCTGGATGCACTGAGGACCTTTAATCTCATCTTGCCTGAACTCACTCGAGGGTGAGGAGGACTTTCTTTGGTGCCTCAACTTGCCCAGGGGCTACTTTTTCCCTGGATGCACTGGGGACCTTTAATCTCATCTTGCCTGAACTCACTCGAGGGTGAGGAGGACTTTCTCTGGTGCCTCAACTTGCCCAGGGGCTACTTTTTCCCTGGATGCACTGAGGACCTTTAATCTCATCTTGCCTGAACTCACTCGAGGGTGAGGAGGACTTTCTCTGGTGCCTCAACTTGCCCAGGGGATACCTTTTCCCTGGATGCACAGAGGACCTTTAATCTCATCTTGCCCGAACTCACTCGAGGGTGAGGAGAACTTTCTCTGGTGCCTCAACTTTCCCAGGGGCTACTTTTTCCCTGGATGCACTGAGGACCTTTAATCTCATCTTGCCTGAACTCACTCGAGGGTGAGGAGGACTTTCTCTGGTGCCTCAACTTGCCCAGGGCCTACTTTTTCCCTGGATGCACTGAGGACCTTTAATCTCATCTTGCCTGAACTCACTCGAGGGTGAGGAGGACTTTCTCTGGTGCCTCAACTTGCCCAGGGGATACTTTTTCCCTGGATGCACAGAGGACCTTTAATCTCATCTTGCCCGAACTCACTCGAGGGTGAGGAGGACTTTCTCTGGTGCCTCAACTTTCCCAGGGGCTACTTTTTCCCTAGATGCACTGAGGACCTTTAATCTCATCTTGCCTGAACTCACTCGAGGGTGAGGAGGACTTTCTCTGGTGCCTCAACTTGCCCAGGGGCTACTTTTTCCCTGGATGCACTGAGGACCTTTAATCTCATCTTTCCTGAACTCACTCGTGGGTGAGAAGGACTTTCTCTGGTGCCTCAACTTGCCCAGGGGATACCTTTTCCCTGGATGCACTGAGGACCTCTAATCTCATCTTGCCTGAACTCACTCGAGGGTGAGGACGACTTTCTCTGGTGCCTCAACTTGCCCAGGGGATACCTTTTCCCTGGATGCACTGAGGACCTTTAATCTCATCTTGCCTGAACTCACTCGAGGGTGAGGAGGACTTTCTTTGGTGCCTCAACTTGCCCAGGGGCTACTTTTTCCCTGGATGCACTGAGGACCTTTAATCTCATCTTGCCTAAACTCACTCGAGGGTGAGGAGGACTTTCTCTGGTGCCTCAACTTGCCCAGGGGCTACTTTTTCCCTGGATGCACTGAGGACCTTTAATCTCATCTTGCCTGAACTCACTCGAGGGTGAGGAGGACTTTCTCTGGTGCCTCAACTTGCCCAGGGGATACCTTTTCCCTGGATGCACAGAGGACCTTTAATCTCATCTTGCCCGAACTCACTCGAGGGTGAGGAGGTCTTTCTCTGGTGCCTCAACTTTCCCAGGGGCTACTTTTTCCCTGGATGCACTGAGGACCTTTAATCTCATCTTGCCTGAACTCACTCGAGGGTGAGGAGGACTTTCTCTGGTGCCTCAATTTTCCCAGGGGCTACTTTTTCCCTGGATGCACTGAGGACCTTTAATCTCATCTTGCCTGAACTCACTCGAGGGTGAGGAGGACTTTCTTTGGTGCCTCAACTTGCCCAGGGGCTACTTTTTCCCTGGATGCACTGAGGACCTTTAATCTCATCTTGCCTGAACTCACTCGAGGGTGAGGAGGACTTTCTCTGGTGCCTCAACTTGCCCAGGGGATACCTTTTCCCTGGATGCACAGAGGACCTTTAATCTCATCTTGCCCGAACTCACTCGAGGGTGAGGAGGACTTTCTCTGGTGCCTCAACTTTCCCAGGGGCTACTTTTTCCCTAGATGCACTGAGGACCTTTAATCTCATCTTGCCTGAACTCACTCGAGGGTGAGGAGGACTTTCTCTGGTGCCTCAACTTGCCCAGGGGCTACTTTTTCCCTGGATGCACTGAGGACCTTTAATCTCATCTTTCCTGAACTCACTCGTGGGTGAGAAGGACTTTCTCTGGTGCCTCAACTTGCCCAGGGGATACCTTTTCCCTGGATGCACTGAGGACCTTTAATCTCATCTTGCCTGAACTCACTCGAGGGTGAGGAGGACTTTCTCTGGTGCCTCAACTTGCCCAGGGGATACCTTTTTCCTAGATGCACTGAGGACCTTTAATCTCATCTTGCCTGAACTCACTCGAGGGTGAGGAGGACTTTCTCTGGTGCCTCAACTTGCCCAGGGGCTACCTTTTCCCTGGATGCACTGAGGGCCTTTAATCTCATCTTGCCTGAACTCACTCGAGGGTGAGGAGGACTTTCTCTGGTACCGGGGCTAGCTATTCATACTTGAGGAGGGGGCGTCCCGAAGGAATCCCTTAACCCCTGCTCAAGGGCTAGGCGCTCGGGTTTTATACTGGACATTTCTTTCAACTTGCTTTAGACTCTCGCTTATACTCGATTTGTTCTCGCCTACGCTCGTTCTAGGCGAGTAGTACCTTTAATCTATTCTTGCCTATACTCGTACTAAGCGAGTAGGACTTTTTGTTCTGTTCTCGCCTATACTCGTTCTAGGCCAGTAGGACTTAAAACTTAATTTTCACCTCCGATTGCCAGGTGGCGATGAGGTTTTGGAACTTAACTTGTGCCTCCGATCGCCAACTGACGATGAAGACTTGAAACTTGACTTGTGCCTCCGATCGCCAACTGGCGATGAGGACTTGAAACTTGACCTGTGCCTCCGATCGCCAACTGACGATGAGGACTTGAAAAAATTTTAACTTTCAAATTTGCACTAAACTATGTAAAGGCAACAAGGGCTCTCTTCAAAAACTTAATAAGCGTACATCTAAATAACTCTGGGAGCTTTGATAAACTTCGAAAACTTTTTAATAGGTGGCCTCATTAAAAAACCCTTTTCGGGGAAAAAGAGTGCCCCCTTGAAAATGTTTTAACTGTAATAAAACTTGAGATGGGTGGCGTTCCAAGTGCGGGGAATCGCCCCTCCTTCCAATGTCTCTAGGCGGTAAGCGCCGTTTCTGAGCGCTTCGGTTATTCTGAATGGTCCCGTCCACTTGGGCGACAATTTATTCTGCATCTCATACTGGTGGGCCTTCCTCATTACCAGGTCGCCGTTTCTGAATCGCCTTGACTTCATCCGGGAGTTGTACTTACGTTCCACTCTTCTTTTTACTGCTTCGGCTTTTACCCTCGCCTCCTCCCTGACTTCGTCCAGAAAATCCAAATTCATTCTCCTTTCAGCGTTCGAGTCTTCTGCTACAAAGTTCTGGAATCTTGGCGAGCTTTCCTGGATTTCGACTGGATCATGGCGTCGCACCCGTATACCAAGCTAAACGGGGTTTCGTGTGTTCCCGATTGTTCGGTAGTATGATATGCCCACACTATGCGAGGGACTTCCTCAGCCCAAGACCCCTTGGCTTTCTCCAACCTCCTCTTCAGTCCTCTGAGCAAAACCCGATTGGCCGACTCCACTTGTCCATTCATTTGTGGGTGCTCCACAGAAGCAAACACCTGTTGTGTCCCAATATCCTCGCACAGTTTCTTCAATAAGTGACTCGCGAACTGGGTGCCATTATCTGATACCAAACGCTTTGGTACACCAAAACGACACACGATGTTCTTCCACACGAAATTCTGAATCATGTGTGCGGTAATCTGGGCTACTGGTTTCGCTTCAATCCATTTCGTGAAGTACTCGATTGCCTTGACCAAGTACTTCGTTTGCCTAATCGCCAACGGAAAGGGCCCCAGAATATCAATTCCCCACGTATGAAACGGCCAGGGGCTATAGATCGACTTTAGCTCTTCTGGGGGCGCCTTGTGCCAATCAGCATGTTGTTGACATTGTTTGCAACGTTGTGCGTATTCCTTGCAATCTTCCCTCATGGTTGGCCAATAATAGCCCGCGCAGAGAGTTCTCGTTGCCAGGCCTCGACCTCCGATGTGGCTTCCGCAGATTCCCTCGTGGTGTTCAGTCATAATTCTTACGCACTTCTCTCCGTGCACACATACTAATAGGGGGTGTGTAAATCCGAACCTGTATAGTTCCCCATCAAGGTGAACTTGCTGGAGCTCTTCTTTATCTTTCTGGCCTCTGTTGGATCTACTGGGAGGACGCCGTCTGCTATGTATCGCTGGTATGGCGTTATCCACGTGTCTGGTTGGTAAACAGTGCAAACTCGCGTTGTCTTTGCTTCCTCCGCTGGGTGCGCCCTAACTCTCGGCGCTCTCAAGGTTTCCTGAGTTAATGATCGATGACCCCTTGTTATCTCTTCCATTGACTTACAAACTTGAAGAACCTGGTGATCTGCTGCGAATGCCCGAGGTGTCTTTAGAGTTTCTTGTATAACGGTCCTCTGCCTGCCCCCTTGCCCGAACTGGCGAGCTTGGCAAGCATGTCAGCTCGGGCATTCTGCTCCCTTGGCACGTGCACCACTTCGAACAAGGCGAAAGAACTTCTTAGCTCCTGTACATACTCTAAGTAGGCCGCCATTTGCGGATCCTTGGCCTGGAATTCGCCTGTTACCTGCCCGGTGATCAGCAAAGAGTCGCTCTTGGCCATCAATGTCTTCGCCCCCATTTCCTTTGCTAATAGAATACCGGCAATCAATGCTTCGGATTCCGCCTGATTATTGCTGGCTTTGAAGGCGAATCTCAGGGATTGTTCTATTAATACGCCGTTGGGACCTTCCAGAATGACTCCAGCCCCACTACCCAGTTGGTTGGACGATCCATCAACCGAGAGTATCCACCGATCATCGTTTCCGGCACTACGCGTTGTTTCGGCGGACAGCTCGACCACAAAGTCAGTGAAGATTTGCCCCTTGATCGGTCCTCGGGGTTCATACCTGATGTCGAACTCGGACAACTCCACTGCCCATTTCACCATCCTCCCGGCCACATCTGGTTTCTTTAGGACCTTTTGGATGGGCAAGTCAGTCATCACCCATATCGCGAAACTCTGGAAGTAATGTCGTAGCCTCCTCGCCGAAAACACGACCGCCAGGGCCGCCTTCTCCAAGGCTTGGTATCTTACCTCTGGACCTTGTAACACTTTACTGACAAAATAGATAGGTTTCTGAGTTTGATCTTGCTCCTGGACGAGCACTGCACTCAACGCCCTTTCGATGATGGCGAAGTATAGTTTGAGGGGCGCTCCTACTTGGGGTTTGCACAGAACCGGCGGGCTCGCCAAGTAATCCTTGAGCTTTACGAAAGCCTCTTCACACTCTTTCGTCCAGACAAACCTGTTATTCCTCTTCAAACACTGGAAATACGGGTGGCCCCTTTCCCCACTGGCAGATACGAATCGTGACAGAGCGGCCATCCGACCTGTAAGCTGTTGTACCTCCTTGACAGTAGCAGGGCTCCTCATCGCCAGGATGGCAGCACACTTGTCAGGGTTCGCTTCAATTCCTCTTTCAGTTAAGAGGAAACCCAGAAACTTCCCCGCTTCCACGCCGAAAATGCACTTCTCAAGATTTAGCTTCAGCCTGTACTTGGCTATTGTAGCGAATAATTCTTCTAGATTGGCGACGTGCCGATTCTTTTTCGGGGATGTCACGACCATGTCGTCGACATAAGCTTGGACGTTCCTCCCTAGCATGGGCGCGAGCACTTTATCCATTAGCCTCTGATACGTAGCTCCCGCGTTCTTCAGCCCAAAGGGCATCACCTTGTAACAATAGCACGACCTTTCCGTCATGAAGGCAGTTTTTTCCTCGTCCATGGGGTGCATCTTTATCTGGTTGTACCCCGAGAAGGCATCCAGGAAGCTTAACAGTTTGCACCCTGCTGCATTGTCTACCAAGGCGTCTATGCTGGGCAAAGGGTAGGAATCCTTTGGGTACGCGTTGTTTAGATCTGTGAAATCGACGCACATTCGCCATCTCCCGTTGCTCTTCTTTACCAACACAACATTGGCGAGCCATTCCGGATACTGCACTTCCTTGATGTGACCTGCGGATAGGAGTTTGTGTTTCCTCCCTGATCGCTTGTCTTCTTTCTTCATTGAACTTCCTCCTTCTTTGACGGTCCGGCTTGACTTGGGGGTCCATTGCCAACCGATGGGACAAGAGGTCGGGATCAATCCCCGGCATATCTGAGGCGGACCATGCAAACGCATCCAGATGTCTACTTATTACCTTGGTGATTTGATCCCGCGTTTCGTCGTCTAGGGCCTTTCCCAGCTTGAATGTCTTTCCGCCGATCTCCTGCGTGAGCCACTCCTTGACCGGCTGGGGCCTCCTCTCATTGGTGATGATCGCCTTTCGATTCCTAACTCCCTGGTGGCCTCCAGGCGGTCGCCTTCTTCCTCTATCTCTGCGATGCTCGCGACATCTTCCCCAGCGATTACTTGGAGCGTTGTGCCCACTCGCCGGTCCTCCTGGCCGGGACCTGCACCAGGGGGTGGCGTTGTGCTTACATGGTACACTGATCGCCTATTTTTGAGGTTGTTTTCATAGCATTTCTTTGCCTCCTTTTGATCGGAGCGGATAGTGATGACCACCCCTTCCATTGAAGGTAGTTTAACCTTCATATGTCTAGTGGAGGGCACAGCTCCTATCCTGTTGAGCATTGGCCTTCCTAGCAGGACGTTGTACGCCGAGGGGGCATTCACAACCAGATATCTGATCTTCTCTGTTCGCGACACCGCCCCGTTTGTGAACGTCGTTCTTAACTCGATGTACCCCCTGACCTCCACTTGGTCACCAACAAAGCCGTATAGGCAGCCCCCATACGGCCTCAGACGGTCTGGGGACAATTGTAACTTTTCGAACGTTGTCCAGAACATCACATCTGCCGAGCTCCCTTGATCGACCAGTGCTCAATGAACCATCCTTCTTGCCGTGATAAGTGAGATCACGATGGGATCGTTGTCGTGAGGCACGACATCCCTGAGGTCTTCTTTAGTGAACGTGATGTCTACATCGGGCGAATGATCCTCAAAAGCCTTCACTGACATTACGGATCTAGCATACTTCTTGCGTTGCGATGCCGTACATCCGCCGCCCGAGAACCCACCCGCTATGGTGTGGACCTCGCCGTGGATGGGCACCTCGTGCTACTGTCCCTCGCCGCTCGCCGGCTGTGGGACCGACGACTGTCCTGCCTGCTTCTCCACCAAGTAGTCCTTCAGGAAACCATTCTTCACGAGTTCGTCTAATTGGTGACCCAACGCTAAACAATTGTTAATACGATGTCCGAATGCTTCGTGGAACTCGCACCATAATTCCTTGTGGGGTCCCAGCATTTTGTCGGACTTCTCAGGTGGCCTCAGTCTGTCGGCTATGTTAGGCACCGCTATCAGATCTTCGAAGTTCCATTACGAAGTTGTGTCTCGGTGGCCTGTTCCCTTCTCTTCTATCCTCTGCTCGACCCCTAGGCTGGGTCCTCCTTGGCTCGTAGGCACGCTTCCTGTCCAAATGTTTCCTCTCCGTGGTGGCTTGGTGAACCCTAACGGGTTGTGTTCGTATCTGTGCTTTGGGCCGCGTGGGCGGCTTGGTGCACTTCTCATACGCCTCATCTTCTGAGGCAATGTGCTCTACTGCTCGTCGCCTTATTTCAGCGAAAGTTTTTTGGGCGACTGTAGTTGAGCGTTTTACTAAAAGATTCGGGTCGTACCCCCTTCCTGAATGCATACACGATCATGGGTTCTTCCGAGGTGCCTACCTTCACCACTTGTGCCCCAAAACGGCTTATGTATTCCTTCAAGGTTTCGCCTTGGAACTGCTTGACGTCGAAGAGATCATGTGAGACTGGGGCAGGAGTCTTGTTGGTTAGATACTGCTCCCTGAATAGTTGTGAGAGTTGGGCGAAGGACGTGACGTGGCCCTCTGGGAGGCTGATGAACCAATCCATAGCCATCCCTGTCAAGGTGCTCATGAAAAGCTTGCACTTCACGGCGTCTGAACCGCCTACCAGCAACATCTGTGTGGAACGCCGTGAGGTGTGCCTCGGGATCCTCTGCCCCTGTGAAGGTCGCTTTGGGTCCCGTGAACGTGTTGGGGATCGTTGTCTCCAGAATTACCTGTGAAAACGGTGTTGTGAATTCCCTGGGTGGGGACGCAGCCTCAGGCTCGTCTCTGCCACGCCATCCACGGCGTAATTCTTCATTGGCGTGGTGGAGCTCGTCGTTTCTTGCTTGGGAGGTTGCCAGATCCGCCTGTATGTGCTCCTGTTCCACCTTTGAGGTTGCCATTGCGTCCTCCATACGTTCCTGCTCCACCTTTGAGGCTACCACTGCGTCCTGCAGCCCTTGCACCATACCCATGAGTTGTTGTAGGGTCATCTCTTCGCTCCTGGCGCGTGGTGGTCGGGTGGTCATGGCTCTCTGGAGATCCTCTCAGTTTATCTGGGTTTTAAAAACTGAAATTAAAACTTGTGTGGTGGAACCGGTGTTTATATCGACCCCACGGTGGGCACCAAATGTTCCGGCCGGTTGACCCGGGTCGTCCTTACGAGTGGCTTATAATCACGAGCCAGAGCACCTTCGTTCTCTCTTGTATATGAGTACCGGAAAAAGAAGAACAAAGGGGCGCCCTCGCGGCCGTTTGCACTCCGACGCTCAAGTCAGCTAGCAAGAAACACCAAAGTGACTGAAAATTGTATGATTATCTCAATAACTGGAACTATGTGACTAAACTGTGTTGCCCTAATTGCCTTGTGCTCACAGCTGGGTGCGCCGTCAAGAACAACAAGGGTCTAATGTTTTGAGTAACTTTATGAGAACTAGATTAAAGGTTGTCAACTGTAAAGGACGTACCTTACTAGGGTTCTTCGTGCCTTTTATATAGGTGAAAACTAGGGTTTACCTTTGTGTTGCTGCTATTATCTAGGGTTCCTTGGAGAAGGTCCTTGTGCCGCTATCCTTAGGATCTTAGCATATCTGGCCCATGGACTTTCCTTATCTGGAGTGCAATGATTAACCTTGCGGCCCCTTGAGCTCTAACTTAGGTACTGTATTTCTCGCACCATCATACTGTTGGAGTGCTCTAATTAAACACGTGTCATGCATGCAGTCTTCCTTGGAGGTCTTTAACGAGCACGTGGGCATTATCACGTGCCCCCTTTGACTTGATCGTTTACTCCGTGCGGAGGGTCCCACAGCGCCGCCACCCAACTTAGGGTTATTCCATCGTGTAGGCCCTCTTCTCTGCGAAATGCTTCTGTCACGCGGGTTGACTCTTCGGGCGATGTCTTACTGGGGCGACGTCTCGTTTGGGCGATGTCTTGCTTAGGCGATGTCCTTCTCTTGGGCGATCACTCATCTTGGCGGTAACCGGCTATGTATACTGCAGAACGTCGCTTCTACATACGGCGACTATGTTGACTTCTGGACCACTTACTTTTCTTTTGTCCATGTCATCACACCTGATGACCAGGTCGGTACAGAATACATCAATCTCTTTGGAGCGCAGATGGTGAAGGTTGGCACCACAGAGAAGCCTATGATCGTCTACGCGTTCAGGAAAGGAATGTCCCCTAGACCCTTATGTGAATCGATCATACGAAGCCGCCCCAAGACCTTTGTTGAGATAATGCGTCGCGTGGTGGAACACATCGCCTTTGAGGGCGAGGTGTGCGAGAAGCGCACAAGTGTCGCACCCGCACGCCCAAGAGCGCAGTCGCGTGCACAACCCGTCAGGGTCCACGAGGCCACGACGGGAAGGAAGAACCAAGACAGGAAGCGCCCATAGGAGGCGAGGAGGCCTCAGGAAAAGGGGGCAGCAGAAGGGAACAGGCAGGTGAGGAAAGGAAATAGGCCGTTAAGGCACAATTTCGTGATGGAGCTGAAGGATCTTATTGTTGTGCCCAACATAGCTGACAGGTTGAGGCCACCAGTGAAGTCTGACAGGGTGCTCGGACCTCGTAAGGACTCGTGGTGCGAGTTCCACGAGGTGTTTGGGCACCATATCAACAACTGCTTGGCGCTAGGCCATCAGTTGGATGAGCTCGTGAAGAATGGCTTTCTGAAGGATTATCTTGTTGGGCCTACTACGACCACAACCCTAACAGTGCCAAAGGAGGATCAAGCGCATGAAATGCCAATCCATGGAGAAGTGCACACCATCTCTGGTGGCTTTTCTGGAGGAGGACCCACTTCCTCTCAGCACAAGAGGTATGTGAAGGCAGTGAACTCAGTTGCTGAGGAGGGTTTGGATGATCAGTGGGATTCAGACCTTGTGTTCACAAGGGCTGACCTACGAGATGTTGTCCCACATGACAATGACCCTGTGGTCATTTCGGTTGTCACAGCTGGGAGAAAGGTGCATAGGGTTCTCGTCGACCAGGGCAGTTCTGCAGATGTCATGTTTTGGTCGACGTTCAATAAGTTGCAGTTGTCCCCTGACTTGCTGAGGCCCTACACTGGATGCTTGTATAGGTTCACATAGGACCAAGTTGAGGTGCGTGGCTACCTGGAGCTGAGGACGACGTTTACTGATGGAACGGTGTCGCGTACCGAGAGCATCCGGTATCTAGTCGTGAATGCTAATTCAGCCTACAACATCCAGTTGGGAAGGCCAGCGCTGAATAGACTAAGAGCGGTGGCCTCCACGTGCCACATGAAGATGAAGTTCCCGATCTTAGTGGCAGGGTCATTGTGATCAAATCTGATCAAGAGGAGGCCCGGAGATGCTATGAAAATAGCTTAAAGACAAAGAGAGGCGTTGGAGAAGGCAGCGTTGGCAATAGTGTTCTCGGCCAGGAGGCTCCGCCACTATTTTCCCAACTTCATAGTGGTGGTGATGACGAACCTCCCCATTCGGAAAGTACTTCAGAAGCCAGATGTAGCTGGAAGGATGGTTCGCTGGGCGGTGGAGCTGTCAGAGTTTGATATCCAGTACGAAGCCCGGGGATCCATCAAAGGGAAAGTCCACGCAGATTTCGTCGCAGAGCTCTCACCAGGAGGTGCCCCCCAAGAGGTGGAGTTAGGATCACAGTGGATGCTCTCAGTGGATGGGTCCTCCAATCAACAGGGGAGTGGCGCGGGAATAGTTTTGGAGGGGCCTAACGGGGTGTTGATCGAGCAAGCCCTACGCTTCGCCTTCAAAGCAAGCAATAACCAAGCTGAGTACGAGGTGCTGATTGCTAGAATGCTTTTGGCCAAGGAAATGGGCGCGCAGAGCCTCTTGGTAAAGAGTGATTCACAGTTGGTCACAGGGCAGGTAACTGGGGAGTATCAGGCAAAGGACCCGCAGATGGCAGCATATCTAAAGTATGTCCAAGTGTTGAAGGGAGCTTTCGCTACGTTTGAGCTGGTGCATGTCCCTAGAGAGCAAAATGCCAGAGCTGACTTGCTCACGAAGGCAGAGGACAGTCATTTAAGAAACGCTCAAAGCACCGCGAAAATTTGTGGAGGATAATAGGGTGGATGTTCTTCACATTAGCGCAGCGAGAGGAAAGCCAAGGAGTCATCGCTCTCTGACTCAAGATACGGCGAGGACACCACGCATCAGCGCCCATACGGCCTCGCCCGAGGAAGAGAAGCGTGTGCAGGTGTGTGCCTTGGAAGAAGGGGATACGTGGATGACACCTTATAGGCGATACATTGCAGATGGGATTCTCCCAGCAGAGCCTGGAGAGGGAAAGAGGATAAAGAAAAACTCTGCAAGGTACACTCTCATTGGTGAAGTGATATTCAGGCATGGGTTCACGCACCCAATTCTAACATGTGTGAGTGGCGACGAGTGTACGAGGATCATATCGGAACTCCACGAGGGATTTGTGGAAGCCACGTAGGGGGAAGATCACTAGCTTCCAAGGTGATTCGCGCGGGGTTTTATTGACCATCAGTGAGGGAAGACTGTGTGAGGTACGCCCAGCGATGCAAGCAGTGCTAGATGCACGCTGACTAGCACAAGGCGCCTCCAGAAGAGTTGAGGTCGATTTATAGCCCGTGGCCTTTCCACACATGGGGGATCGACATTCTGGGGCCTTTCCCTCTGGCGATAAGGCAGATGAAGTATTTGATAGTCGTCATCGAGTACTTCACGAAGTGGATAGAGGCAGAACCAGTGGCACAGATCACTGCGCACAAGGTATAACACTTTGTTTGGAAGAACATTGTGTGTCGTTTCGAGGTGCCAAGGCGTCTCATCTCAGATAATGGCACTCAGTTTGCGAGCCAACAGTTGGGGAAGCTGTGTGCAGAGGTAGGAATCAAGCAAGTGTTTGCATCAGTCGAACACCCCCAAACGAATGGGCAGGTAGAGTCAGCAAATAGAATTTTGCTGAGGGGATTGAAGCGAAGGCTTGAGAAAGCTAAAGGGGTGTGGGCAGAAGAAGTACCAAGGATCGTGTGGGCTTACCACACCACGCCTCAATCTTCCCCCATGGAGACGCCGTTCAACTTGGTATATGGGTCAGACGCCATGATCCCGGTGGAGATTCACAAGAGCTCACCTCGCTTTCTGAGCTTTGTGACAGAGGAGTCCAACGAGGAAAGAAGGGTAAACCTAGAACTATTGGACGAGGCCAAAGAGGAAGGGAGGATAAAGGCTGAAGCTGTGAAGAGGAGAGTGGAGCATCAGTATAGCTCTAAGGTGAAGTCGAGACAGTTCCAAGTAGCTGACTTGGTCATGCGGAAGGTCATCCTTATGAGTTAGAGAACAAGTTGTCTCCCAAATGGACCGGACCTTTCAGAGTAACCGAAGCCAAGGGAAATGGTTCGTACAAGTTAGAGACTCTAGAAGGGGGGCCCATCCCACGCAGCTGGAATGCAGCCAATTTAAAATTTTATTTCAGTTGAAGAACATTATGAAGTACACAGTTTTAAAGGGGACACTCGTTTTCCCTCTCGGAGGTTTTTTAATGAGGTCACCCAAGTAAAAAAGAAGTTCAAGAAAACTTTGTCTCACCCTTTCCTTTTCTCACAATGTAAAGCAAAGACTAAGAAACAAAAACAAAGGCTCAAGGCGTCGCCAACCGTAGGCGTCGCCTGGGGCAGGCGTCACCAAACGTAGGCGTCGCCAGACGTAGGCATCACCAGGTGAAGGCATCGCCAGATAAGGGAGCGGGCGTCAAAATCAAAGCAAGTAACGGGAGCACACGCTCATACGCAAGGATCAAGGTACACTCAGTATAAGCTAAAATCCGGGTGTCTAGTCCATGAGCAGGGGTTAAGGGATTCCTTCGGGACGCCCCCTCCTCAGGTAGGAATAGCTAGCCCCGGTGTCTGAAGTTTAGACACCTCGTAAGGAAGTGGCGGGGGGCGTTTCCTTTGAGCGTGGGCATCAGACAGTAAGAAGTTCGGAGCAGTGGAGAACCAGGTCACTTGGTGCAGATACACGCAATTAAGGAGAAGCATCGTCCTTCGGGAAACCTCCTCCTTAGGCGTAATCACTAAAATCCCTGGTCATCTTGGTGTTTAGACACACCAGGGACGATACGACGATGTTTCCGACACGCCTCTCCCTAGGCGTGGGCACCAAGAACACTGATCGCCTTGTAGTTTTCAGACACCCTGGGGACAAAACGGCACTACCCCCGGGTAGGCCTCTCCTCAAGCGTGGGCACCAAGCGTGCAGAGATAAGGGCTAAGTTGCCTTGGTGTTTAGGCACCCCGTGGACGATACGGCGCTGCTGTAATAGGCCTCTCCACGGGCGTGGGCACCAAAGCGTGACTTTGTCCCAAGTGTTTAGACACGCTAAGGACAATACGACCTCGCGTTCAGCAGGTCTCTCCTCGAACGTGGACACCCAGTACAGATAAGATAAACCCTCCTCGCCTTCGAGCGATGTCGAGGCCACAGAGGAAGAGATAAAGCCCTCCCTCGCCCTTGGGCGATGTCGAGGCCATAGAAGAGACGAGACCTCTTTTCATCTTAAGCGATCACAAAGCTAGCAATACCCTTGGCAGTAAGCGCCCTGGGACGCAAGGAAAGTGAGCAAAAAAGAAAGTTGAAAATTTTTGCAAGTTAAAAAGGCAAGAGAAATTCGAAGAGCAAAATGAGAGCGTAGATCAAAGCAGGTAGAGGTGATGGGGAATAAAGCATAAATACGAGTGATCGAAGGCAGTAAAGACAGAAAAGAACACTCAAGAGTATGAAACCAGAACGATCAGTTATATTTAAAGTATGCAGATGACATTGTTCATGGAGATTACAAAGATTAGCTATGTGCAAAATGGGTAGCAGAAAATGTTCACAGTAGTTACAAAGTACAATGATTGGCTAGTCTTCAGGGGCCTCCAAAGGCACAAGCTTGCCATCGACCACTTCGTTGAAGGGGCTGCACTCTGAAATGTGGATGCCAGGGTTCGCGCAAGCCGCTTGAGCAAGGGCCTCCGCAAACCCATCAACAAAACCCGTTACAGCCTCTTCGCTCAGCTTTTCCTCTGTGGCTTTGAAGTTCTCAGCTTGTGAAGCCATCTCTTGCTCTTTGGCTGATAAGGCAGCGATCAGCTCTTGAACCTTGGCCTGCAGAGTCGTGTTTTCAGTGGCTAGCAGGGCGTAATCGTTAGTTTTGGCCTCGAGTGCTGCCTCAGCTTTTCCCAACTTTTGTTCCCAGTCAGTGCAATGGTCTTCAAGCTTCTTCTGCTGCGCCACAGAGGTCTTGGCTGCGTCTTCAAGCTCCACGATTTTCACTCGGAGGGGCACGACTTGGTTAAGGAGTTCAGCATGCGCCTGCCCCACATCATGTAGTCGTTTGCTAGCCTCCTCCTTGGACTTTTGAGCCACCTTCAACGAGACCTTGTAGGCCTCCTCTTGATGTTCCCAGTGGCGGGCTAACCTTTCCTTCTCCTCTTTCAACGAGGCGTTCTCCTTCTCCAAAGCTTGGAAGGCAGAGGCTTCGATCGCTCTGGTTTTAGCTTGGGCCCGTCAGGTGTTAGCACAAGCAATGAAGGCGCCCATAGAGTAGTTCATGCCTTCCTTTTTGGGCCCTTCGGTTTGGCTGTTGGGAGACATCTTCTCTAAGTATCCCCTCAGCGTTTCTTGAAGAGGTAGGGGAAGTTCTGGGGCAGGTGGTGGAGCTGATGTGGGCTCAGCTTCAGTCTCACCCTCCAAGGCCAATGGTTGAGGGGGTGAGGTGGCACTTGGAGGGTTCTCCCTAAGAGACTCAGCCCTGTGGGAGGAGGAGGTGGTGGAGGTAGCAACTTCAGGTGTCGCTCGGGTAGTCCTTCTTCTTTTGAAGACTTGCCCTTCAGCAGAGTCTTCCGCGTCTTCAGAAGGCACCACCACCACCCATTTGCCTTTATCAAAGGGGGGCTGGTGCGACGGTAGTCTCAGCCAAAGCAAGTGGAATGGCTGCTGTACCGATCAGGTAATCGGAAGTGATGACGTGGCAGTAAGCGATAATATAGGCGTGTTGAACGAGACACTTGGTCGACAGGAGGGAAGTACGTCGGGAAGTCTGTGTAGTCGCCAATCGTTGAGTTGGCGTTCTCCGATCACTGGTATGTTTAACCGGCGGTCACCAGGTTTGCGTCATAGTCGCCGTATGTGAGTTCTAGGAGATCAGGTGGTTAGAGACCGCCTAAAGGGGCACATCGCCGAAAGATCAGGAAGGCTTACTTAAGGCTTTCAAGGGGTACAAGTACGAAGGACAAGGCTATCAGATGATCACTCCCTAGCCAGAGGTCGAGGCAAGGGAACAGTTTACCAGAACATGCATAATGTGCAAGTGAAGCAGATCGTGATAGCGGCAGGCGAGAGCACAGAGAAGGTGTGCATGGTGACACCCCGTACTCGCCGCTTAAGGGGTCGCGCTCCAAGGAAGCTGTAGTTACTCCTCGCATGGGTAACTTAGTCGAATAGCTTGAAGAAGTAGAGGTGACGCTCAAGTAGAAGGGGGCTCCAGATGGTGACACGTGTACAGCTGGATACGAGCCACGTGTCCAGAGGTGTGACCGTGAGGAGAGAGAAACGCTCAGGTATATAAGGAACTCTTAACAGATTTTGAGGTACGCTTTCTGAGAACACTAGAGTACGTTTTTCAGAACACTTGAGTACGTTGAGAGAATACTTGCACGGTTCCTTGAGTTTAGATTTTGTCTCTTAGTATTTGGTGATTCCGTCACTGACTTGAGCGTCAGAGCGCGATCGGCCACAGCGGCGCCACTCTATCTTTTTCAGGTTCTTGCGGAGAATTGTGGTGTGAAGGACAGTAGCTAACGTGGTGCGAAGCTGATCCAGAAGGAGAAACCTTTGATGTGGCAAGGCTCTTGCACTCAGATCAACCGGCAGGATCATCAGGCGCCCACCGTGGGGTCGTGTAAAACGTGTTTCCCATCCACAGCGTGATTTCTTGAAGTTTCTGCGATTCTTGTGTGGTTGTGTGCTGGCGCAACCATTTTCGGCGTTTTTCACCGTTTGTTCGAGCTTTCAATCGGTAGTTGAAGTTTTTCACCGTTCGTTTGAGCTTTCAATCGGTGAATCGAAGTTTTTACCGTTCGTTCGAGTTTCTGATCGGTGAATCGGGAGTTTTGGTGAAGTGGTAGGTTCGTGTTGACATTGCAAGTTTCTGTGAAGGTTTTTGCATCCGAATCAATTCCGTGCTGTTGTGGTTGCGTTCTTGAAGGTTCTTTGTAGTTTAAGAGGTTTTGACCGATTGATTGCTGGATCGATCGTTCCGCTGGTGAAGGTTTTGGTCGTTGAAGTTTGATTCGTTGATTTTTCATGAGAAAGATGAGAAGTACGCGTTCCAGTCCCGTTGTGCCAGCTACTGCAGAAGGCGCCATGACCATGGCGCAAATGATGGAGATCATGCGCGCGTTGCAAGAAAATGTGGAGGCATCGCGCATAGAGCAGGCGAAGATGCATGAAGACCTGGTCGCCTCTCAGGCCAGAAATGAAGAGCTCAGCAAGGTCACTGAGGAATTGCGTCAAGCTCTTCACGAGCAGAGAGGACGCACAAATGTGGAGGAAGTTGTACCGTCATCGCCACCGCGCGTTTTCCCGATGCCGTTCGCTCAGGCGATCGCAGACACGCCGATCCCTACGAGCGTAGTACCTGTGAAAGCTTCTTTCACCGGCGTGGAGGATCCTGAAACACATCTCACTGCGTTCCACACGCAGATGATGTTGTCAGGAGGCTCAGATGTTGTCTATTGCAAGATGTTTATGAGCACGCTCCAGGGAACAACGCTGGAATGGTTCGTTAGCCTGCCTACAGGTCACATAACCAATTTCCAGCAGTTTTCGAAGCTTTTCGTCGACCAGTACATTGTGAACAAGGCGCCACCTAGGGTGTCTTATGACCTGTTCGACGTGAGGCAGTATCAGGGAGAGTCCCTCGGGGACTATTTGAATCGTTTTGGAGCACAGATGGTCCGCTCGCCCGCCAAAGACGAGGAGATGCTGGTATACGCCTTCAAAAAGAGCGTGTTGCCTAGACCTTTCTGCGAGGCGCTAATTAGGGGCCACCCCGCCACGTTTGCTGAAGTTAGGCGACTTGTTGTGGCCCACATCGCCGACGAAAGTGAAGTCGCCGGGAAGAGAGGGAGCGTGGCTCCTGCTAGGCCACGGGCCCAGACTAGAATCCAGCCCCAGAGGGTGCTGGAGACGGTGGCGGCTAAGAAGGATCAGAGGACTCGCCATCCTTACGATCCAAAGAAAAACAAGGGAAGGGGCCCAGGGCGCCCCAGGGAGTTCAATCGCCCACCCAGGTACAAGTTCGTCATGGGGCTGGCAGACCTGATTGCCATTCCCAACATAGCTGTCAGGGTTAAGGCGCCTGAGAAAGTTGGCGATAAGGAGTTCGGGCCAAAACCAAACGCATGGTGCGAATTCCACCAGAGTTTTGGTCACACCCTTGACTCGTGCTTGGCCCTGGGTTACCAGCTCGACGATGTAATGTTCTGACCGACTTTCACCAAGTTGCAACTACCCCTCGACCAGTTAAGGCCCTATGGAGGATGCTTATATGGGTTCGCTGGCGATCAGGTGGAGGTCAGGGGGTACATTAAGCTGAGAACAACGTTCACGGATGAGGTGGCCTCGAGGACGGAGAAGATCAAGTACCTCGTCGTGAAGGCCCCCTCGGCGTATAACATTCTGTTGGGAAGACCGATCCTCAACAGAATAGGAGTTGTGCCCTCAACCAGGCACATGAAGGTTAAGTTGCTCTCAATGGAGGGGGTGGTGATCACCATAAGATCCGACCAAAAGGAGGAAAAGAAGTGCTACGAAAACAGCCTCAAGAGTAAGAGGTCGGTGAGCTACATCACCACGACGCCGCCTCCCGATGTGAAGCCCAGGCCAACAAAATGGCGAGTTGTTGATGCGGCGATGGAAGTGACCGCCGGAGGCGATGGAAGTGACCGCCGGAGGCGATGTCACCATGGTATACGCTGAGGTTCAGGGAAAGAGCGTCGGACGGGAAGAAGAAGCGAGAAACCGCCCAGAGGAAGCGAGGGAGTCGGGAATCGCCAGGGCGGTGATCGCCAGGGAAACCAGACCCAAACCCGTCGAGGAGTGGCTCGAGAGGGAGATCGGGGGCAAGGTCTTCAAGTTGGGAAGATCTTTGGAAGGTGAGCTCCAAGACCAAATCGCCAAGGTGATAGAACGGCATCTGGATGCTTTTGCATGGTCTGCTTCAGACATGCCGGGAATCGACCCCGATTTCTTGTGTCACCATTTGGCAATGGACATACAGGTAAGACCAGTGCGACAGAGGAGAAGGAAGTTTAATGAGGAGAGGAGACAGGCGATTAGGGATGAAACGCAAAAGCTCCTCGCCGCAAGCCATATCAGGGAGGTCCAGTACCCTGAATGGTTAGCTAATGTCGTGCTGGTAAAGAAGAGCAACAGGAAGTGGCGCATGTGCTTTGACTTCACAGACCTAAACAAGGCTTGTCCAAAGGATTCATACCCTTTGTACCGCCCTGGTAGTCGGAAGTGATGACGTGGCAGCAAGCTATTATGTAGGCGTGTTGAGCAGGGCCCATGGCTGGCAGAAGGGAAGGAAGTCGGGGGGCTCGTGCAGTCGCCAGTCCTTAAGTTGGCGTGCTCCGATCCCTAACATACCTAAACCGGCGGTCACCAAGTTTGTGATGAAGTCGCCGGAGGCGAACCCAGACGACCAAGTGATCAGAGATCGCCGAAAAGAAGGACATCGCCAAAGGATCATAGAAGCTTGTTCAGGCTTTCGAAGCAGAGGATAAAGTCGTCAGATAGTCATTCCCTAGCTAGCCAGAGGTTGAGGTCGGGGAACGGCTTACCTTGAACATGCAAGACGAAGCAAGAGAGGTAGATCATGAAGGCGGCCGGCGAGACCACAGGGAAGGTGTGTATGAAGGCACCCGTACTCGCCACGCAGAAGGGATCACGCTCCAAGGCAGCTATGCGCTGAGTTGTTTCATGCATAAGTAACTTAGCCAAAAGCCTGAAGAGTAAGAAGTGGCGCCCAAGTCAAGGATGCTCCAGATGGTGACACGTGTACAGCTGGATGCGAGCCACGTGTCCAGATGTGTAACTGTCAGGAGAGAGAAAGTGCACAGGTATATAAGAGATTCTAACGAACTTCTGAGGTACGCGCGTTTCAGATTACTTCTTTTACACTTGCGAGAACTTGAGTACGCTGAGAGAGAATTTTGCACGGTTCCTGAGAGTTCTTAAGTTTTCTCTTAGTATTTGGTGGTTCAGTCACTGACTTGGGCGTCGGAGCGTGATCGGCCGCAGCGGCGCCGTTCCGTCTTTTGCAGGTTCTTGAGGTGAATCAAGGCGAAGGACCGAAGCTAACACGACGCAAAAGTCGATCCAGATTTAGGCGCAGCTTGGGAGCCCGCCGCAAGCTTGTGGGATCGGGCGATCGCCCTCAGTTCTGCCAATTTCCCTTTTCCCAACATGTTATCTGCACAAGGTAAAAAATAGATCAGCAACCAAGGCAGAAGCAAAACATGAAAGTGCATTCATACAGAAATGACACAAGTGGTACATGGATGAAAGATCAAGGTCAACACAGAATCATAGAATGCCAAAATAGAGTGAAGGACTTGGTGTGGAGGTAGGAGCTAACCTATGTGTATTTCGAGTTGGCTCTCGAAAAACTCGTAGGGAATGATTGAGGTAGTGGGGAAGGTGATGTTGGCGGCAGCCACGCTCTTCCAGAAGAGACAAAGATCTTTGTCTAACTCCCCCATGTTGTCAGGGCTCCTTGGTCTTCTGAAGTTGTCCTTAGAGTCCTTGTTCCCCTTGTGTACCCAATACAAGGGGAAGCCGTCGAGCAGTGAGGGGTCTTGGTCGTTTTGGCACACCTTCACGAACTTCCCTTTCCAGTCTTTGTAAGACTGCTGGAAGATTGAGAAGATGGATCTCCCAGAAATCCCGTTCAAGCTGACCCAGAGGTGATCTCCGGGATTCTTTGCCTCAAATAGGAAGAGGAAGACGTTGACTAAGGCCGACAGCAACAGGTGCGCACAAAGAATTTGGAACGCCCTTATAAACGCCCAGCTATTGGAATGAAGCTGGGCGGGGGCGATATTGAGCTCGGTTAGCAGCTCTCTCTCGAAACGGGTAAAAGGAAGCCTAAGCTTCACTTTCTTGAACAAAGTGGTGTAGATGAAGCAGAACAACTCGTCGTTGTTCCCCTTTTCGTCCGCACAGATCGGTTCACCCGGGAAGCAGGGCAGCACGACCACTTTGCTATCATGCTCTTTATGGAAGGAAAGGTCGGGCTGATCTCCTTTCCTCAATCGGTGCACGCCCAACTCGGTGTTTATCGAAGAGGTCTCTTTCAGCAGAGTTGGGGTGGCCCAGGGATAGAGTTCTTTATAGTCTTGCGGAAGAAGGGGGGCTCCTCCGGCGACTGGTGGAGTTGCCTGAGTAGGGTTGGCGTGAGAAGAGGTAGGCCTCTCAGCCTGATTAGAAGGAGCACCAGAGGCTCGTGATGGGTTGCGCGCTGGTGGAGGATTTGCCCCAGGGGCAACCCTGCGAGGTTTGGGTAGAGGGTTTCGCGATGAAGGAGGAGGGTTAGCAGTGGACTTCGTGTGAGCCATCGCAGGAACTGCAAAGGAAATAGAAAGGGATGAATGAGGATAACAGAGAACGACTCGATTGAGGACGAAGAAGACAGAACAAACGAATAAGGGTTCACTGGGATAAACGTTATGAAGGACAAAGCCCTAGGTTATGAGAAAAAGAGAAAACAGCCCACAACATATGCTTCAGACAGATAATGGATGATGCGAACCGATTAAAATGCAGCAAGTATCCATAGAAGGAGTAAAAGGGTTACCTTTTTGTGATCGGATGAGCGTTGAAGAAAGTTGAGGATTGAGAGAGACGAGAAGCTTCGTGGTTCGCAGAGAAAATGCTTGGAGTGCTTGAGAGTGAAGAAAGATGATGGAACAGTGAAAAGCGCGAAGGTTTTAAGGGTTTTCGAACGTTTTAGGAAGCGCAATCGTTATTTAAAGACGACCGTTGATGAAGCCACGTGTCGCGTGATTGAAAAGGGGTTGGTGGAGCGTCAGAAAGGCAGAGGGTACGAACGTACGGAAATCCGTACCAGCGCCACGTAGATCGACGATGACGTGACCTCTTAGTCTTTTCGCTGGACAAGTCTCAGCTTAAGACTGGGGACTTGTGTACCGATCAGGTAATCGGAAGTGATGACGTGGCAGCAAGCGATAATATAGGCGTGTTAAACGAGACACCTGGCCGACAGGAGGGAAGTACGTCGGGAAGTCTGTGTAGTCACCAATCGTTGAGTTGGCGTTCTCCGATCTCTGGTATGTTTAACCGGCGGTCACCAGGTTTGCGTCATAGTCGCCGTATGTGAGTTCTAGGAGATCAGGTGGTTAGAGACCGCCTAAAGGGGCACATTGCCGAAAAATCAGGAAGGCTTACTTAAGGCTTTCAAGGGGTACAAGTACGAAGGACGAGGCTATTAGATGATCACTCCCTAGCCAGAGGTCGAGGCAAGGGAACAGTTTACCAGAACATGCATAATGTGCAAGTGAAGCAGATTGTGATAGCGGCAGGCGAGACCACAGAGAAGGTGTGCATGGTGACACCCTGTACTTGCCGCTTAAGGGGTCGCGCTCCAAGGAAGTTGTAGTTACTCCTCGCATGGGTAACTTAGTCGAATAGCTTGAAGAAGTAGAGGTGATGCTCAAGTAGAAGGGGGCTCCAAATGGTGACACGTGTACAGCTGGATGCGAGCCACGTGTCTAGAGGTGTAACCGTCAGGAGAGAGAAACGCTCAAGTATATAAGGAACTCTTAACAGATTTTGAGGTACGCTTTTTGAGAACACCAGAGTACGTTTTTCAGAACACTTGAGTACGCTGAGAGAATACTTGCACGGTTCCTTGAGTTTAGATTTTCTCTGTTAGTATTTGGTGATTCCGTCACTGACTGTAGCGTCGGAGCGTGATCGGCCACAACGGTGCCACTTTGTCTTTTTTCAGGTTCTTGCGGAGAATTGTGGTGTGAAGGACAAAAGCTAACGTGGTGCGAAGCTGATCCAGAAGGAGAAACCTTTGACGTGGCAAGGCTCTTGCACTCAGGTCAACCGGCAGGATCAGCTGCTATGGGGGGTGGTGAGTTTGGGGGGTGGATTGGAGAGGTATAGCTGGGGAAGATGCAGCTGTAGGTGGGTGTTGGGGGCGAAGGTTAGGAGAGTTAAGAGCGGTTTCAGAGGTTGGAGTTATGGGATCCCCAGCCCCCTTTGAGGAAGCCTCGCCTTAGGACTTCAAAATCTGGGCAAGCTTCAATCGTCTTTGTTTGTCCATTTTTTAATCTGCACCAAGAAGAATAAACACAGTAGGGGTTAGGCACAAGCTAAGTTACTACACAAGAAGAGCAGATAAATCATACACCAAGCAGAAAACAAGCAAAAGTAGAGAATAGAAGGCTAGGAGGGGTAACTCTCATACTTATGTATTTAGCAAGAGCCTCAACATCGTACTCGCGACTTATTAGTATAGAGGTGTCAAGAGTCCCCACACTGGCCAGGATTTGGCAAACCTCTCGATCAGTCGAGGGTAGCTCGTCTAAGGATTTGGGCTTCGTCAGCTTGACCTCCTCCACCCAGTATAGGGGAAAGCCGTCCAAGGCTGCGTGGTCATAATTGGAGCAGCACACCTTGAAGAACTTCCTTTTCCATCCTTTGTATGATTGCTGGAAAAGGGAGAAGATGACCCTCCCAGCAATGCTGCTCAGGCTCACCCACAAGCTCTTCCCCTTGTTCTTCACCTCAAAGAAATGGAGGAAGATATCGACTGAGGGTGGCTGGCCAAGGTACCCGCACAAGACGCCGAACGCCTTTACGAAAGCCCAGCTGTGGGATGTAGCTGGGCTGGGGCGACGTTGATCTTTGTGAGTAGTTCTCGTTCGAACGCCGAAAAGGGCAAGCGCATCCCGATGCGCTTGAATACGGTCTGGTAAAAGTAGAAGAAGGGAACGCCATTGTTGGCCCTCTCATCCCCACATATAGGCTTGCCTGGAGTACAGGGAAGCACATCGATATCTTCATTGTGCCTCCTAGCAAAGGCACGATGCTGATAGACCCATGATCCTTCGATATGATCCCTCCAAGCCTTCATGGTGGTCAGGCTAGAGCACTCGGTGAGCAGCTCGTCGGGAGCCCAGGGGTAAAGGGCCCTATAGTTGATCTTTGGGGGTGGAGGATTGGCTGTTGTTTTGGTACACGCCACTGAGAGAGCTGAAGAATGAAGAAAGGAAAAAGGTTTAGCAAATGGGGTTAAGGCAGAAAGGGGGAGAGAAACCCTAAGAAAACCTCTACCCACGCGAGAAGTTCAGAAAGGGAGAAACAGAGAAATGAGGAAGAAGAACGCGAATGCAAGAAAAATAAACAGGCCCAGACAGTTATATCAGTACAAAAGTTAAAGGGAAGGGTCATCGAAGGAGAAAAATAATACCTTTTTGAGTATCAGGTTTGGTGGAGATTAGAAGTGCGAAGAAGGATTGCAGAGAAAATTGGAGAAGATGAACAGTGAGTAGAATACGAAGAAGTGATGAAACAGTGATTTGGAGCGCTCGTTTTTGAAAGGTGTATCGACCAGGTAGTCGGAAGTGATGACGTGGCAGCAAGCGATAATATAGGCGTGTTGAGCAGAACACCTGGCTGATAGAAGGGAAGTACATCGGGAAGTCTGTGTAGTCGCCAATCGTTAAGTTGGCGTTCTCCGATCTCTAGCATATCTAACCGGCGGTCACCAGGCTTGTGTCATAGTCGCCGTATGTGAGCTTAGGCGACCAAGTGGTCAGAGACCGCCGAAAGGAGGACATCGCCGAAGGATCAGGAAGGCTTGTTTAGGGCCTTCAAGGGGTACGAGTACGAAGGACGAAGTTATCAGATGATCATTCCCTAGCAAGAGGTCGAGGCAAGGGAACAGTTTACCAGAACATGCACGATGTGCAAGCAAAGCAGATCGTGATAGCAGCAGGCGAGACCACAGAGAAGGTGTACATGGTGACACCCCGTACTCGCCGCTTAAGGGGTCACGCTCCAAGGAAGCTGTAGTTACTCGTCGCATGGGTAACTTAGTCGGATAGCTTGAAGAGTAGAGGTGACGCTCAAGTAGAAGGTGCCTCCAGATGGTGACAGGTGTACAGTTGGATGCGAGCCACGTGTCCAGAGGTGTAACCGTCAGGAGAGAGAAAATGCTCAGGTATATAAGAAACTCTAACGAACTTCTGAGGTACGCGCGTTTAGAACACTTCTTTACGCTTTTGAGAACACTTGAGTACGCTGAGAGAGCATTTGCACGGTTCCTTGAGTTTAGCTTTTCTCTCTTAGTATTTGGTGATTCCGTCACTGACTTGAGCGTCGGAGCGCAATCGGCCGCAGCGACGCCACTCTGTTTCTTTCAGGTTCTTGCGAGGAATCGAGGCTTGAAGGACGGAAGCTAACGTGGTGCGAAGCTGATCGAGAGAAGATACCTTTGACGTGGCAAGACTCTTGCACTCGAGTCAACCGGCAGGATCAAAAGGTATAACGTTAACTTGAGAAGCGCGAGAGGCACTAAGTTGTGGCCGTGTGATTAGGCCACGCGTCGAGAGATTAAGGAATGGCTTAAAGTGTCACGTCACCAACGCAGAAAGTCTCATGTCAAATTGCGCAGAGAATGTCATGTCATCAGAATGCCACGTGGACGATAGGGCGAGGCCTTAGTCTTTCCGCTAAAAACAAGTTGTCAGCTCAAGACTGGGGGGCTTGTGTACCGTCCCGTCCCCGGGCGTTGACCAAAGCCAAAGTCAAGGCCAAAGTCAAACATATGGTGGGACCCATCAAGGGAGCCCAAGAAGGAAAGTCAATGGGTTGACTGCTTGAGGTGTCGCCAAGTGGAGGCATCGCCAGGTGGAGGCGTCGCCAGGTTGAAGCGTCGCCAGGATGAGGCGTCGCCAGGTTGAAGCATCGCCAGGATGAGGCGTCGCCAGGATGAGGTGTCGCCAGGATGAGGCGTCGCCAAGTTCAGACGTCGACGGTGTCACCCCCCGATACTCGCGGGTAGGAAAGACCGTGGAAGGGGCGACACCATAAGAGGCCACGGTACGGGCAAGGAGGCCTCGGGCCCTGGTACCTCAGAACAGTAATGAAGAGAAGAGAGAGGTGGCTTCAGGGCCATAGTTCTAGTACCAGTAGAGGGTAATCTGACTCGTGAAGTACCCAGGCCACCTCTGGGAGACCCTTGGGACAGATACGACCCATGAGAGGGCCACGCCCAGGGGCGAACCATGTGCGTAGTACGAGAGGAAGGTAGATACACTCCCAGGGCGAGTGACTAGAGGCTGGGGGCGCATGAGTTGGCACCCAGAAAGTCACCCCTCGCGCCAGATGCACTTCGAGGAAGGAGGACTTACACGATGGAATATCCCTAAGTTGGGTTACGGCGCTGTAAGGCCCTCCACCTAGAGTAGCGATCAAGCCAGAAGGACACATGGCAGTAAGCACTGAAACATCAAGGTGTATAAGTTTCTCTGAAAGTTTACTAAGGTACGTTTTTACTCAGTTTACGTTTTGAACGCTTTAAAGCACTTTAAACGCCTTAAATGTTTTAAACGCTTTAAACATTTTAAACGCTTTCAATGCCTTTTAAAACTCTTTATATGCTTTAGGCGTTTAAAAGGGGCTTTAGACGTTTGAGACAAGGGGCCAGACCCAGTCTTTCACACACGCTCTAGTTGCTTGCTCGCGGACCCACTGTACGCACAGGCAATTAGAGAGAAGTTAGTTACTCGGTCATTCGACCACCTTCAGAGCATCCATTCACGGTGCTTCAATACGGAGGTGTGTTCTTTTGATGTTTCTCGCTTGCTGACTTGATCGTCGGAGTGCAAACGGTCGCGAGGGCGCCCCTTTGTTCACTTCTTTTTAGGTGCTCACGACGGAGGAAGGTGGAGATCCGAGTTGAAGATGAAGGTGCCCTAGCTCGCGAGTAGAAGCTACGCACGAAGACGTTTCCGGTCACCGGCAGAACAATAGGTATGTTGGTATATCTGAAGAATAACTTTAATATCTTTCCGTTAATAAATATTTAGCTGATTTCTCGGAAATATTTCCCGTATAATCTAGGACGTAATTATGACTTATAAAATACTTTGGTAACTGTCGTTACTGTCATTTATTAAGTGCCTTAAAGTTTGCTTTGACACGGTCGGTCAATCATCCGCTACATGGTACAATTAGTAAAATAAAATAGGTGAAGAAGCATAACCATTTGGAATAAATAAATAAACAAATGTCTTCGCAAGGCATTTTCTCTTTAAAGGTGGCCAATATATACGGGAAATATTTTATATGCCAGCTAGCTATAACGATGTACGTTGAACATTTATAAAATATCTGAAAAGTGTAAGAGGTATTTATATATTTTGGCATAATATTCGAAAATGAAATTTCTTGTACGTCCATTGCATAACATAATTAATTTTATCAATCCATGTGACTCCCATGCAGCCATGTTCTGTTCGACTCTAGTACTAAGATATTTTGTCTTTGGTTTACATGCATTCATAAAATAATACGTCATTTAGATCAATCCACATCTTCATCCATATATTTGCAAATTGTGTGTTTGCAAATTGTGTGTGCTTGGGTGGTGGAATATTGCAAAACTGATTTTGGGTAACATTGATTATGTGAAATTAAGTCTTTTTAACTCTAAATTAATTTTTGATATATTCAGTTAATTTTTAATCCAACATGAAGCTAAACACAGTTTATATATTATATAATCCAATAAATTTACGTTGGTAACGTCGCTTCTAGTTCAACAACAAAAGACAAAACAAGCACGGCAAGAAAAACGGTAATATTCATATATTTTGTCTTCTTTTAGATAAGGTTTGGTGTAAGAAATGGTTAAATAATTTTTTGAAAAACACTTGGAAATAAAAGCATCTTATTTTTTATAAACGAATTAATAATAACTTTAAGAATGAAATATTCTAAGAAATGTTCATAAATGAATAAATAGAAATTAATTTTTCTGATCTTCAAAACTAGAAATAAAACTTTCTCAAGATAAATGAGTCCATCATTACTAATCTTTTCAGAATAATTGACGGTAAATATATTACTTTAGAAAAGAAAAAAATATATATTTTCAGTTTCATAATTTATTTTCCAACATTTAAAATTAATATTTTAATTCATATAATTTGAATATTTATTTCAATGTATCTATGATTCACAACTCGTATTTAAGATAAAAAATTATTTCAATTTTACATTCTTATTATCAAAAACTCAATCTTTATATTCTCATAAAAAAATGACTAAAAATGTTTAAATGTCAGTCTCAAAAAATGTTAATTATAAATAAAATAATTTCCCGTTGATGAAAAGCTACCTCAACGGTAAGAGCTTGCATAATGAAATAATACCTAGCGTTCAGGCTGATCCACTGAATGGAAATTGTCGTCATAATAATATTGACAAAACTGCAATGATTTATATCAGCATTATATGAATGTGGTAGGGTCTTTGTTTTGAATAATCTAAATTTTCATGGTTTCAGATCGGAAGCTACCAAAAAAGTCCAAACGTGAATTAGAGGGGTCGATATCAAAACGCGTAAAATGCAATAAAAAAATCTTGGTCTTCACGATAAGGTAGCCTAATATTTCATCATTTGTAGCAAACCAGCATTTTACAAAATCAACTTATACCTTATGACTATGTTTACTTTGAACGGTGCAAGCGTTGAAGTTTATATCTCTGACCACTCTATTGTCTGCATTCTGTTTTCAAAATACTTCATTCTAATCTAATTCACTTAACCTTCTCTGCACTCTACCCGTATTCAACACAACTTTTACACTTTTTGACCTAGATTCCTTGCAAAAATTTAGAAGAGTTTAAGAAGATAAAAGAGAGGAGAACACGGGGCACGAGGGTCTTGTTCATGGGTATTAAACTTTATGAGACCACCATCTGTTCCTTCCCTTCTTCACTGTTGTGTTGTTTGATTGTCCCTCAGAGTAGACACCAATGAGAATCACACTAGTTTCATTGCTTTCTTTCTTTCTCTGCTACTTAATATATCTCAGTATCTACTTATCTGCCACCACTGGCAAATGTCTAGAGGATCAACAATCATTGCTGATTCATCTGAAGAACAACCTCACATTCGAGCCTGAAAATTCCAGCAAACTTAAGTTGTGGAATCAAAGCATTGATTGCTGCAATTGGAGAGGTGTAACATGTGACGACGAGGGACGTGTCATTGGCCTTGACCTGAGTGGAGAATTGATCGGTGGTGGATTTGATGATTCGAGTGTTGTTTTCAGTCTTCAACATCTTCATAAATTGAATTTGGCTGGTAATAACTTCAGTACTGTCATTCCATCTGGATTTAACAAGTTGGAAAATTTGACTTATCTGAATTTGTCATGTGCGGGCTTCATGGGTCAGATTCCAATAGAGATTTCTCAAATGACAAGGTTGGTTACTCTTGATATCTCTTCTCAATCCTCTTTAACTGGCCACGGGCTGAAGCTTGAGAACCCAAATCTACGAAAGCTTGTCCAAAATCTCACAAGTATTAGGCAACTATATTTGGATGGCGTAAGTATATCAGCTGCAGAACATGAATGGTGCAGCGCTTTGATGTCACTGCATGACCTGCAAGAAGTTGGCATGTCACAGTGCAATCTCTCAGGACCCCTGGAGCCTTCCCTGGCAACACTTTCGAATCTATCAGTCCTTGTTCTTAATGGGAACAATTTCTCATCCCCGGTGCCAGAAGCATTTTCCCATTTGAAATCTCTGAGCATTCTACGTCTTTCTTATTGCCAGTTGACCGGAACATTTCCACAGAAGATCTTCAACATTGGAACATTGTCAGTTGTTGACGTATCCTTCAACAAAAATCTTCAAGGTTTCTTTCCAGACTTCCTACCAGGATCTCTTCAGACCTTAAGAGTAGGTAACACAAGCTTCTCTGGAGCACTTCCACACTCTATTGGTAACATGAGGAACTTAACTGAATTGGATTTTTCTTGTTGTCGATTTAACGGAACGCTTCCCAATTCACTGTCAAACCTCACAGAACTCAGTTACCTGGACTTGTCATATAACAACTTCACAGGTCGAATTCCATCATTTGAAATAGCCAAAAATCTTACCTACTTACACCTTTCTAATAATGGTTTGAGTGGTGCAATTCCATCATTTTCTCACTTTGAAGGACAGAAAAATCTTGTTAGCATTGACCTGCGTTATAACTCGATTAGTGGGAGCATTCCTTCATCCCTTTTTACACTCCCACAGCTGCAAAAAATTATGCTTTCCCATAATCAGTTTGGTCGACTAGATGAATTCACAAATGTGTCTTCTTCTAAGTTAAACGTCCTCGATTTAAGTTGCAACAATCTATCAGGGTCTTTTCCAGCATCTATATACCAACTCAGTAGACTCTCTATCCTCATACTTTCTTCAAACAAGTTAAATGGGACAATGCATCTAAATAAGCTTTCGGGGATCAGAAATTTAACTACACTAGATCTTTCATACAACAACTTATCAGTCGATGTGAATGTTACAAATTCTGACCCATCATACTTTCCCAGCATTAACAATCTAAGGTTGGCATCCTGCAACTTGAAAACTTTCCCTGGTTTCTTGAGAAATCACTCCAGAATAGCCTCTCTAGATCTTTCAGATAACCATATCCAAGGAATAGTGCCCAACTGGATTTGGAAACTACAGAATCTTGAAAGGCTTAATATTTCTCATAATTTTTTCACTCATTTCCAAGGACCTTTGCAGAATTTTTCTTCCAAGTTGTTAGTCCTTGATCTTCATCATAATAAACTTCAGGGGCCAATACCGGGTTTTCCTGAAAATACATTCTATTTGGACTTCTCAAGCAACAAATTTAACTCTGTTATCCCACAAAACATAGGTAATTACCTGGCTTTCACAATTTTTCTCTCTCTCTCAAACAATACTTTGAATGGCAGTATCCCTGATTCCCTCTGCAATGCTTCATATCTTCTAGTGCTTGATCTTTCCAATAATAACATTTCTGGAACAATTCCCTCATGTTTGATGGCAATGAACCTTGGGGTATTAAATCTGAGAAAGAACAATCTCATGGGCCCTGTCCCAGATATGTTTTCATCTGCTTGTTCTCTAAGGACTCTGAATCTCCATAACAACAAATTAGATGGAAAGATTCCAAACTCTCTTTCAAATTGTACTTCATTAGAAGTGTTGGACCTTGGAAACAACAACATTATGGATGTGTTTCCGTGCTTGTTGAAGAACATATCCACACTCCGGGTCTTAGTCTTACGAAAAAATAATTTGTATGGTCGCATTGGATGTCCAAAGACCAATGGCACGTGGAATATGCTTCAAATAGTGGATCTGGCCATAAACAATTTCAATGGCAAGCTACCTGGAAACTGCTTCACAAGGTGGGAGGCAATGATGTCTGATGAAAACCAAGCTGAATCCAAGGTAAAACATATCCATTATCAGTTTCTTCAATATAATAGCCCAAAATATTATCGTGATTCAGTGACAGTTACAATAAAAGGTCAACGGATGGATCTGATTAAGATTCTAACTCTATTCACTTCGATCGACTTCTCATTCAACAATTTTGAAGGGGAAATACCAAAAGAGCTATTTGACTTTAAGGCACTCTATACACTTAACTTGTCAAATAATGCTTTTTCTGGCAAAATTTCACAATCAATTAGAAATCTGAAAGATCTTGAGTGCTTAGACTTATCAAACAACTCACTGGAAGGAAACATTCCCACAGAACTTGCAACTTTATCCTTCCTATCAGTCCTGAACCTCTCATTTAATCATCTATTTGGGAAAATCCCCACAGGCACCCAAATTCAATCATTTCCAGAAACTTCCTTTATTGGTAACAAAGGATTGTGTGGCCCTCCTTTGATTACAAACTGCAGTGCCAATACCAGTTCTAAAACTACAGAATCAGCCAAGGACTTTGATTGGCAGTACATAATTACTGGAGTTGGTTTTGGGGTTGGAGCTGGAGTATTTCTTCCTACATTGATGATATGGGAGAGAGGAAGGAAATGGAGCAATGATACCATTGATAATTTTCTTTTGCGAGTTTTTTCACTGTTCGGCTTAGCTTATATCCCTATTGAGGATGACGAAGGGGATGATGATGCAGAAGAGATGGACGGTGATTCTAGTGAAGAAGATGTTTGGGACTATCCAAGCTTCAGAGGAAGGTATTGTGTTTTCTGTTCCAAACTTGACATATCTATGAAGAGGGTCATTCATGACCCCAATTGCACATGTTACCCCTCATCATCAGCTTCAAATTCTACTCATTCATCAAAATCATATTCCCCTTAATAACACACAAGATGATCATTTTCTGATTTGCTCTTTCCTTGTTGTCTTCATTATTTCATTTGAAAACAGACTGTATATGCTGTACATAATACACGTCAAAATTATCTAGAGTGGCAAGCAAATAGTGAGAAAGCAATAATAATGACACCTCTGATTTTTCAGAAGGTGCCTTCTGTGGCAATCGGTGATAAGCAAGATAAATAGATAAATAAATAAACTTACAGAATATAGTCAATGCTCAATCAAGATTTTAAACGAACACTTGGGAGACAATCAATCCAGAGCTCAATGACTTCAATGTTTATGTTGCACAATTGGGTGCACAGTGCACATAAAAAAAATCATTTTTGAGAATAATTAGTATGTATTATGTAACACTGAATCACTGTTTGGTTAAAAGAAAACTAAGGTTTATGTTGCAGACTTGGATTTAGTAAATCACAAACTAAGACGCGGCACATTTTATAAGTTGACGTTCAGTTTCTTTGGATATGTGAATGTGAATGAAGAGTATCTAATTGATGATTTTTTAATTTCTTTTCTTCTTATATACTCTTTTAATTATTTTCCTGTACCAAAATAGTATCATTTCAACCACCAATATTCATATCAAGAACAAAGTTTGATTATAAAATCAATAAAATAAATGAAAAACTTGTAAGCTCAACAACATAATCATCTTGAGCTTGTTGTTCCACAAATGACATATTCTGGTACACAATCACATTTGTTATCATGAAAGTCACGTTTTTTATATGTAAAAAATAAATAAAACAAACAAATGAATTGAAAATATAATAATATTCATACCTTATATGTGTGACGAAAATCATGTGTTTAAATATTTGAAATACTTGCTTCTAAACCATATAGTAGTTGAGGTTATTTGTTGTTCGTCTTGATACAAAAACACATTTTCAAACCTTTTGCAAGTTTGTGTATTTGAATCCAAATGAAGAGTATATAACTTATGATCTTTGAATCTCTTTTCCTGGTATACACACTTTCCATTATTTTCCTGTACAAAAATAACATTATTTCAACCATTAATATTTTCAAAAGACAAGAACATGAAAAAATATTCATACCATAACAAAGTTTGATTATACTTGTAAGCTTAGCAACAGAATCATCTTGAGCCTACTACAAATAACATATGTTGGTACACCATCACATTTCCTATTATGAGAGTCACGATTTTTACATGTATAAAAAAATTGACCAAATAAAATAAATTGAAAATATAATAATGTTCATACCTCATATGTGATGTAGCTTCATATTTTAAAGATTTTCAAATACTTCCTCGTAAACAACATTACTTGTTGAAGTAGTTTGTTGTCCGTCTTCATCCAAAATTAAGATTTTCAAATATTTTTCAGATTTTACTCGAGAAACAACAACATATAACTGTCCATGTGTAAATATAGGTCTTGGAAGATAAAGCCCGACTTTGGAAAGTGTTTGACCTTGAATTTTATTTATAGTCATTGCAAAGCACAAGGATATTGGAAATTGTCTTCTTTGAAACTTGAAAGCTAGTCCTTTATGTGAAGGAATCAAGTCCATTCTAGAAATGAGTATTTTAAGGCCAATGTTTTTTCCTATAATCACTGTAGCACCGATAACATTTTTTCCCAACTCATTAACTTGTAATCTGGTGCCATTACATAATCTATTAGCTTGATCAATATTTCTTAAAAGCATTATTGGAACACTAGTCTTAAGTTTTAGGAAATGATTAGGAATTCCTGAGCATCTAATACCGTTTAAAAACTCTTATGTAAACCACTCATCTTGAATGTCTTCTTGTTCATCATATTGGCAAGATGTGTCTGAACTTAAGTAAGTAACTTCTTCTTCAGGCAATAAACATATGATAAATTCATTAACTTGGTAAAGGTGAATCATTGTGTTCGATTAACAGATTTTTGGGTATTTCAATTATGTCTTCCTCTGTACCATTTAAGTTCATATTTCCATCACCAATGTTTAGAATCCAATCAACAAATTCTTTGATCTCTGCAACACTTTCAACTGATTCCTGACTTGTTAATACCATATTCTCTGAAAGTTTAAAAACTTTGCAATATTTCCATAATTGAGAATAGTTTACAACGTACCTTGATCCCTTCTTGACAACAAGCAAAATTTTCCTAAAATTACCTTCCAATATAACAACTTTACCACCAAAATGTTTGTTACTGTTCTTTTCAACCACAACCTTCATAATATCTCTTAATGTTCTATCGAAAGCCTCAAAACACAACCTATTCATCATTGAAGCTTCATCCCATATAATCAACTTTGTCTCAATCAATAACTTAGCACGAAGGCTTCCACAACTTATGCTACAGGTTAATTCCTCATTTATTATAAGTGAAATACAAAAGGTAGAATGAGTTGTTCTTCCCCAGGAAGCAATACAAAAGAAGTTCCACTTGAAGCTACATTTAACACAATCACTCCTCTTGATCTAATTCTAGTGCACAATGTTTTCCACATAAATGTTTTTCTTGTTCTGCCATATCCATATAAGAAAAAAAACCTCCCACTTGAGTATGTACTACTATCATTATATTTTCATATACATTTAGTTGTTTAGTAGTAAGACATCTGAAAGTGATGCATGCATTTCAGACATGCTTGTTCTATCATAACTAAATTAATCAATAAGAAATCTATTTTCCAAAATATATGAATTTGAACGAATAGGTTAAGGCAGACTGAAGTCCTTCAAAGAATTACCATTTGAAACTAATGATTCATCTATTTGCAGAAGACAAATATTATGTATTTCATAATCCTCAATATGAAGGCCTAGAAAAAGAAATTTATATTACATACTGATCCTGCCTGTTGACCGGAACGCTGGAAACTGCCTCGTCAAAGGATCGACGTGCGCACCGCTTCTCACCTCCGTTCCTCTTCGGGATCTACCTCAAGAACCTGCAAAGAAACAGAGCGGCGCCGCTGCGGCCGATCGCACTCCAACGCTCAAGTCAGTGACGGTATCACCAAATACTAAGAGAACAAGAACCGTGCAAATCCTCTCTCACAGTCAGCTCTAGAACTCGCAAGCGTAAAGAGTATGAACTGAACGTGCGTACCTCAGAAAGTTTGTTGAGAACTCTTATATACTTGGTTGTTTTCTCTCTCCTGGCAGTTACAGACCTGGACACGTGGCTCGCATCCAGTCGTACACGTGCCATCATCTGGAGGCTCCTTGACTTGGCGCTGCTTCTACTCTCATTTTGGCTAAGTTACTTATGCATGGTACTGCCCAGTGCATAGCTAACTTGGGAGTGCGATCTCTACTGGAATTGGCGAGTTAGGGTGTCCTCATACACCTTCCCTGTGGTCTCGCCGGCCGCCTTCATAATCTGCTTCTCCTTCCTCTTCGGCGATCTCCAACTGCTTGGTCGCCTGAAACTACATCTGGCGACTTCATCTTAAACCTGGTGATCGCCTATTCTGATAAGCTGGAGATCGGAACACGCCACTTTAACAACTGGCGACTACACGAACCCCCCGACTTCCTTCCCTCCTGCCAACCTGGCGCCTTGCAAACACGCCTATACTGTAGCAGGGTGCCACGTCATCACTCCCGACCACCAGGGCGGTACACAAGCCCCCCAGTCTTAAGCGAAGACTTGTCTAGCGAAAAGACTGAAAAAGTCACGTCAACACCGATCTACGTGGCGCTGACGCAGAATTCCAAGCGGTTGTACCTTCCGCTGCTCTGACGCTCCACCAAACCCCTCACTCATCACTTGACGCGTGGCTTCATCAACGGCTCTCTTCAGTTGCCGTTTGCGCTTCCTAAACCCATTTTGAAAAAACCCTTAAACCCATTTTCACTCAGCACTGTTCCATCACTTTCCCTCGCATTCACGAACGCTCCAACTTTCTTCTGCGAAAAACTCTCAGCGCTCTCCAGCATCCCGCATCTCCATCAACCTTCATCGTCTCCTTGATCATCAAAAGGTACCTACTTTCCTTCTTCTGCTGGCTTTCCTTGCATTTTAACCGATTCGCATCATCCTGTAACTGCCTGGTGCATACGCTGTGGGTTGTTTTTCCATTTATTCTTCTGCGTAACTTAGGGCTTCGTCAATCGTCGCAACGAACCTACATTCGTTCGTCTTTCACCTTCCTTCTATGATCGAGTCAGCCTTTGTAACCCCCTGATCATTTTTCCTTTCGTCTTCCTTTGCAACTGCTATCATGACTCGCACCAAGATTACCCCGAACCCTCCTCCTTCAGCACGAAACTTGCCTTCACAAGCACACGACCCAACACCAGTTCGTGGCGCTTCATCTTCGCAGGCTGAGAGGCCTGCGTCTTCCCAACCTGTCCTGGCCCAGGCGACTCCACCCATCGCCGGAGGAGCCTCTGCTCCCTTGCCAGACTTCAAAACCTTGTATCCCTGGGCCAACTCGACCCTTCTAAGGGAGACATCTTCGGTGAATACTGCGGGAGCAGTTTTGCGGCTGACCAAGGGGGATGAGCCTCATCAAACGTTTCACAAGGAGCACGACGAAAGGATGATAGTGCTACCTTGCCCCCCCGAGCTGCCTGTTTGTGCTGACGAGAAGGTGAGTGCCGACGGGCCCTTCTGTTTCGTCTACACAACCTTATTCAAGAAGGTGAAACTCAAGTTCCCTTTCACCCGTTTCGAAAGGGAGCTCCTAACCGAGCTCAACATTGCCGCCGCCCAGCTCCATCCCAACAGTTGGGCGTTTGTGCGAGCGTTCGAAGTGGTGTGCGCCCACCTGGGGTTGCCCGCATCGGTGGACGTGTTTTTATTCCTTTTTGAAGCCAAGCACCCGGGAGACCGCCTATGGGTTAGCTTGAACGCGATCGCTGGGAGATCCATCTTCGCCATCTTCCAGCAATCGTATAAAGATTGGAAAGGGAGGTTCGTCCAAGTGCGTGCCAACGACAAGGACGAATCCCTACTCGACGGCTTCCCCTTATACTGGGTGGATAAGGGGAAGAAAGAATCCAAAAGCTGCTTCAGGAGACCCAGAAGTCCTGATAGCATGGGAGCGTTGGACAGAGATCTCTGTCTCTTCTGGCTCATGGGTGGCGCAGACCTGCATCACATTCACCTTCTCTCCTCGACATGCTCTAATTCTCGGCGATCTCAGAGTTTCTTGCGTCAAGGACTTATGGCTTCTCGCTGCTCTCTCCGTCGACTTGCTTATCTGAAGGACCAGATGATCTGCTACAAATGCTCTTGGCGTCTTCAGAGTTTCTTTAATCACCGTCCTCTGCCTACCCCCCTTGCCTGAGCTGGCGAGCTTAGCAAGCAAGTCAGCTCGGGCATTCTGCTCTCTGGGCACATGTACTACTTCAAAGGAGGCAAAGGAACTCTTCAATTCCTGCACATACGCCAAGTAAGCCGCCATTTGTGGATCTTTGGCCTGGAACTCGCCTGTTATTTGCCCCGTGACTAGCAGCGAGTCACTCTTAGCCATCAGCACCCTCGCTCCCATCTCCTTGGCCAGCAGAATCCCGGCGATCAGCGCCTCGTACTCTGCTTGATTGTTGCTGGCTTTGAAGGCGAACCTCAGAGATTGTTCGATCAGCACGCCGTTGGGTCCTTCCAATATGACTCCAGCACCGCTGCCCTGCTGGTTCGACGATCCATCCACAGAAAGTACCCAACGGAAATCGTCTACTTCAACCCGCGTCGCCTCTGATGAGAGCTCAACCACGAAATCTGCAAAGATTTGCCCCTTGATCGGGCCTCGGGGCTCATACTTAATATCAAACTCTGACAACTCTACCGCCCACTTCACCATCCTTCCCGCAACGTTGGGTTTCTTCAAGACCTTCTGGATGGGCAGGTCAGTCATCACCAGTATTGTGAAACTGTGGAAGTAGTGGCGCAACCTCCTCGCCGAAAACACCACAGCGAGCGCAGCCTTCTCCAGGGCCTGATATCTCGTTTCTGGGCCCTGCAACACCTTGCTCACAAAATAAATAGGCTTATGAGCCTGGTCTTGATCCTGGGCGAGCACCGCACTCACCGCCCTCTCAGTCACAGCAAAATACAACCTGAGAGGGATTCCCGCCAGCGGTTTGCACAAAACCGGCGGGCTCGCCAGGTACTCCTTTAGTTTGACGAAAGCTTCCTCGCACTCTTTCGTCCACACAAACTTATTATTGCGCCGCAGACATTGAAAATAGGGATGCCCCTTTTCTCCGCTAGCTGACACGAATCGAGATAGGGCTGCCATCCGACCTGTTAGCTGCTGGACTTCTTTCACCGTAGCTGGGCTCCTCATCGCCAAGATGGCGGCACACTTGTCTGGGTTGGCTTCTATTCCTCTTTCAGTCAAGAGGAAACCCAAATATTTTCCAGCCTCCACGCCGAAAATGCATTTCTCCGGATTGAGCTTTAACTTGAACTTGGCGATCGTCGTGAACAATTCTTCCAAGTCTGCAACGTGCTTGCTCTTTTCCTGCGAGGTCACGACCATGTCATCGACGTAGGCTTGCACGTTCCTTCCCAGCATTGGTGCAAGTACTCGATCCATCAGCCTCTGGTACGTGGCCCCCGCGTTCTTCAGCCCAAACGGCATCACCTTATAGCAATATCACGATCTCTCCGTCATGAAGGCTGTCTTCTCTTCATCCATGGGATGCATCTTGATCTGATTATATCCCGAGAAGGCATCCAGGAAGCTCAGCAACTTACACCCTGCAGCACTATCGACCAGGGCATCAATGCTTGGAAAAGGATACGAATCCTTTGGGCAAGCTTTGTTCAAGTCGGTGAAATCGACGCACATGCGCCATTTCCCGTTACTCTTCTTCACCAGCACGACATTTGCCAACCATTCAGGGTACTGGACTTCCCTGATGTGGCCTGCAGCGAGGAGTTTCTTTGTTTCGTCCCTGATCGCCTGCCTCCTCTCCTCGTTGAATTTTCTTCTCCTTTGTCGCACCGGTCTCACCAAATTGTCCATCGCCAGATGATGGCACAAGAAGTCGGGATCAATCCCGGGCATGTCCGAAGCGGACCATGCAAACGCGTCCAGATGCCGCTCAATCACCTCGGCGATCTGGTCCTGGAGATCGACCTCCAGAGATCTTCCTAGCTTGAAGATTTTTCCTCCGATCTCCTTTTCGAGCCACTGCTCCACGGGTTTAGGCCTGGATTCTCTGGCGACCACCGCCCTGGCGATTCCCTGTTCTCTTGCTTCCTCAGGGCGATTCCGCGCCTCTTCCTCCTCCAGGCCAGCATTCCTCTCCCCTAGCTCGGCGTCTACCATCTCCACATCTCTTCCGGCGGCCTCCTCGGTCACCGTCGATCTGGGCTTCACACCGGGTGGTGGGGTGGTTGTTACATAACTCACTGATCTTTTGTTTTTCATGCTATTCTCATAGCACCTTTTCGCTTCTTTCTGATCAGACTTGATCGTGATCACCACCCCTTCCATGGACGGCAACTTTACCTTCATGTGCCGAGTCGACGGAATGGCGCCTATCCTGTTAAGCGTGGGCCTTCCCAACAGGATGTTATATGCCGAAGGGGCGTTTACGATGAGGTACTTGATTTTCTCCGTCCTCGACCCAGCCTCATCTGTAAACGTGGTTCTCAGCTCAATGTACCCCCTGACCTCCACCTGGTCACCAGCGAACCCATATAAGCACCCTCCATAGGGCCTTAGCTGGTCAAGGGGCAACTCCAGCTGCGTGAAAGTCGGCCAGAACATCACGTCTGCCGAGCTTCCTTGGTCCACCAAAACTCTGTGGACCTTCCTTCCCGCTGTAACCAACGAAATAACTATGGGATCGTTGTCATGAGGTACAACGTCCCGAAGATCCTGCTTGGTGAACGTAATGTCCACTTCCGGCGAGTGATCTTCAAACATATCCACTGTCATCACCGATCGCGCGTACTTTTTCCTCTGCGATGCGGTGCATCCACCACCTGAGAAGCCCCCTGCAATGGTGTGGATCTCCTCGTGGATAGGCATCTCGTGTTGCTGGGCTTCTCCACCTGCTGGCTGGGAACTTGACGCTCCCCCTGTCCTCCTGTCCAGCAGATAGTCATTTAGGAACCCGCTCTTAACCAGATCGTCGAGCTGGTATCCTAAAGACAAACACGAGTCCAAAATGTGGCCAAAACATTGGTGGAACTCGCACCAGGCATCCGGCTTTGACCCCAGCACCTTGTCGCCAACCTTCTCAGGCGCTTTCAACCTAGCAAATATGTTAGGAATGGCGATCAGGTCCGCCAGTCCCATGACAAACTTGTGCTTAGGCGGGCGATTGTATTCCCGGCGTGCTGGTGGCTGGCGTGCTTGGCTTCTTCCCTTGTTTCTCCTGTCGTAAGGATGGCGAGTCCTCTGGTCCTTCCTGGCCGCCGCCGCTGTTTCCAGCACCCTCTGCGGCTGGATCCTGGTCTGGGCGCGTGGCCTGGCGGGAGCCACGCTGCCTCTCTTCTCGGCGACTTCACTCTCGTCAGCGATGTGAGCCACCGCAAGTCGCCTGACTTCAGCAAACGTCGCGGGGTGAGCCCTGATCAAGGCTTCGCAGAATGGTCCCGGCTGCACGCCCTTCTTGAAGGCATAGACCAGCATTTCTTCATCCTTGGCCGGCGATCTGACCATCTGCGCTCCAAAGCGATTCAGGTAATCTCTGAGGGACTCCCCATGGTACTGCCTTATATCAAACAGATCATAAGACACCCTGGGCGGTGCCTTATTCACGATGTACTGCTCGACAAAAATCTTCGAGAACTGTTGAAAATTGGTTATGTGGCCGTTAGGCAGGCTCACAAACCACTCCATCGCCGTTCCCTGGAGCGTACTCACGAACATCTTGCAGTAGACGGCGTCTGACCCTCCCGACAGCATCATCTGCGTATGGAACGTGGTCAGATGAGCCTCAGGATCCTCCACGCCGGTAAAGACAGCCTTAACCGGAACCACGCTCGTGGGAATAGGCGTGTCAGTAATCGCCTGAACAAAAGGCATTGGGAAAACACGAGGTGGCGTCGACGGTGCCACCTCTTCAGCAGAAGAACGTCCTTGCTGCTCCCGAAGAGCTTGACGCAGCTCCTCAGTTACCTTGCTAAGCTCCTCGTTCCTGGCGCGAGAGGCGACCAGGTCCTCATGTATTCTCGCCTGCTCTACGCGTGAGGCTTCCACAATTGCCTGCAACGAGCGCATCATCTCTGCCATCTGCGCCATGGTCATGGCGGCGACGCCTTCGTCAGCAACGGGCGCAACTGGACTTGAACGATTGCTTCTCATCTTTCTCATGAACTCAGCGAATCTCAGAATGCAGCGAACGACACTTCAACCACGATCGAATCAGCGATCAACCGGAGAAAATAGTGCGAAACTGCGCAAGAAAACTCAAGAACACCGTAAGCCTTCAAAGAAAACCACAACCTCACCAGAAACCACCGCAACCAAACGAGCGAAAGAACTCGAACTTCCACCAAACAAATTACGCGTAAATAGCAGGAAACTTCACTCCACCGATCGAAAAGCCAAACGAACGGTACAAAACGCGAATTCTCCGAATGAAACTCAAGCAAACAGCGAACGATGGTTGCACCAGCACACAACCACGCAGAAAACTTCGAAAACTTTCAAGAACTCACGCTGTGGATGGGAGCAAGTTTTACACGGCCCCACGGTGGGCGCCTGATGATCCTGCCTGTTGACCGGAACGCTGGAAACTGCCTCGTCAAAGGATCGACGTGCGCACCGCTTCTCACCTCCGTTCCTCTTCGGGATCTACCTCAAGAACCTGCAAAGAAACAGAGCGGCGCCGCTGCGGCCGATCGCACTCCAACGCTCAAGAATACTAAGAGAACAAGAACCGTGCAAATCCTCTCTCACAGTCAGCTCTAGAACTCGCAAGCGTAAAGAGTATGAACTGAACGTGCGTACCTCAGAAAGTTTGTTGAGAACTCTTATATACTTGGTTGTTTTCTCTCTCCTGGCAGTTACAGACCTGGACACGTGGCTCGCATCCAGTCGTACACGTGCCATCATCTGGAGGCTCCTTGACTTGGCGCTGCTTCTACTCTCATTTTGGCTAAGTTACTTATGCATGGTACTGCCCAGTGCATAGCTAACTTGGGAGTGCGATCTCTACTGGAATTGGCGAGTTAGGGTGTCCTCATACACCTTCCCTGTGGTCTCGCCGGCCGCCTTCATAATCTGCTTCTCCTTCCAGCGTCTCTAAGCGGTAGGCGCCGTTCCCGAGCGCCTCGGTTACCCTGAACGGTCCAGTCCACTTGGGCGACAGTTTATTCTCCATCTCGTACTGGTGGGCCTTCCTCATCACCAGATCGCCCTCTCTAAACTGCCTTGGCATCACCTTCGAGTTGTATCTTCGTTCAATCCTTCTCTTTACGGCTTCGGCCTTCAACCTCGCCTCTTCCCTTACTTCATCCAGTAGATCCAGGTTCAGCCTTCTTTCTTCATTCGAGTCTTCCTCCACAAAGTTCTGGAATCTCGGCGAGCTCTCCTGGATCTCCACCGGAATCATGGCATCGCACCCATAGACCAAGCTGAACGGGGTCTCATGGGTTCCTGACTCTCGGTGGTGTGGTACGCCCAGACTATACGGGGCACCTCCTCAGCCCAACTTCCCTTGGCTTTTTCAAGCCTTCTCTTCAAACCTCTCAACAACACCCGATTAGCTGACTCCACCTGGCCATTTGTCTGAGGGTGCTCGACGGATGCAAACACTTGTTGGATTCCCACCCCTTCGCAAAGCTTCTTCAACAGGTGGCTTGCAAACTGCGTCCCATTATCCGACACCAGGCGTTTAGGCACTCCAAACCGGCACACGATGTTCTTCCATACGAAACCTTCGATCTTGTGTGCGGTGATCTGGGCCACTGGTTCTGCTTCAATCCACTTGGTGAAATACTCAATCGCCACCACCAAGTACTTCATCTACCTGATCGCCAGCGGGAAAGGTCTCAGGATGTCGATTCCCCAAGTATGAAACGGCCAAGGGCTATAGATCGACTTCAACTCCTCGGGAGGTGCCTTGTGCCAATCGGCGTGCTGTTGGCATTGTTTGCAACACTGGGCATATTTCTTGCAATCTTCTCTCATAGATGGCCAGTAGTAGCCTGCATGGAGAGTTCTCGCGGCCAGAGCTCGACCCCCGACGTGGCTTCTGCATATACCTTCGTGGAGCTCTGCCATGATTCTCGTGCACTGCCATGATCCAGGAGTGGGTGAGTGAACCCGAACCTGTACAGATCGCCATCAATCAATGTGTACTTGCTGGAATTTTTCTTTACCTTCCTAGCTTCCGTCGGATACAGCAGGAGGAGGCCATCTGCCAGGCACCGCTTGTACTGTGTTATCCAAGTGTCTGGCTCATGGGTGGCGCAGACCTGCATCACATTCACCTTCTCTCCTCGACATGCTCTAATTCTCGGCGATCTCAAAGTTTCTTGCGTCAAGGACTTATGGCTTCTCGCTGCTCTCTCCGTCGACTTGCTTATCTGAAGGACCAGGTGATCTGCTACAAATGCTCTTGGCGTCTTCAGAGTTTCTTGAATCACCGTCCTCTGCCTACCCCCCTTGCCTGAGCTGGCGAGCTTAGCAAGCAAGTCAGCTCGGGCATTCTGCTCTCTGGGCACATGGACTACTTCAAAGGAGGCAAAGGAACTCTTCAATTCCTGCACATACGCCAAGTAAGCCGCCATTTGTGGATCTTTAGCCTGGAACTCGCCTGTTACTTGCCCCGTGACTAGCAGCGAGTCACTCTTAGCCATCAACACCCTAGCCCCCATCTTCTTGGCCAGCAGAATTCCGGCGATCAGCGCCTCACACTCTGCTTGATTGTTGCTGGCTTTGAAGACGAACCTCAGAGATTGTTCGATCAGCACGCCGTTAGGTCCTTCCAATATGACTCCAGCACCGCTGCCCTGCTGGTTCGACGATCCATCCACAGAAAGTACCCAACGGAAATCGTCTACTTCAACCCGCGTCGCCTCTGATGAGAGCTCAACCACGAAATCTGCAAAGATTTGCCCCTTGATCGGGCCTCGGGGCTCATACTTAATATCAAACTCTGACAACTCTACCGCCCACTTCACCATCCTTCCCGCAACGTCGGGTTTCTTCAAGACCTTTTGGATGGGCAGGTCAGTCATCACCAGTATTGTGAAACTGTGGAAGTAGTGGCGCAACCTCCTCGCCGAAAACACCACAGCGAGCGCAGCCTTCTCCAGGGCCTGATATCTCGTTTCTAGGCCCTGCAACACCTTGCTCACAAAATAAAAAGGCTTCTGAGCCTGATCTTGATCATGGGCGAGCACCGCACTCACCGCCCTCTCAGTCACAGCAAAATACAACCTGAGAGGGATTCCCGCCAGCGGTTTGCACAGAACCGGCGGGCTCGCCAGATACTCCTTCAGTTTGACGAAAGCTTCCTCGCACTCTTTCGTCCAAACAAACTTATTATTGCGCCGCAGACATTGAAAATAGGGATGCTCCTTTTCTCCGCTAGCTGACACGAAGCGAGATAGGGCTGCCATCCGACCTGTTAACTGCTGGACTTCTTTCACCGTAGCTGGGCTCCTCATCGCCAAGATGGCGGCACACTTGTCTGGGTTGGCTTCTATTCCTCTTTCAGTCAAGAGGAAACCCAAAAACTTTCCAGCCTCCACGCCGAAAATGCATTTCTCCGGATTGAGCTTTAACTTGAACTTGGTGATCGTCGTGAACAATTCTTCCAAGTCTGCAACGTGCTTGCTCTTTTCCTGCGAGGTCACGACCATGTCATCGACGTAGGCTTGCACGTTCCTTCCCAGCATTGGTGCAAGTACTCGATCCATCAGCCTCTGGTACGTGGCCCCCGCGTTCTTCAGCCCAAACGGCATCACCTTATAGCAATAGCACGATCTCTCCGTCATGAAGGCTGTCTTCTCTTCATCCATGGGATGCATCTTGATCTGATTATATCCCGAGAAGGCATCCAGGAAGCTCAGCAACTTACACCCTGCAGCACTATCGACCAGGGCATCAATGCTTGGTAAAGGATACGAATCCTTTGGGCAAGCTTTGTTCAAGTCGGTGAAATCGACGCACATGCGCCATTTCCCGTTACTCTTCTTCACCAGCACGACATTTGCCAACCATTCAGGGTACTGGACTTCCCTGATGTGGCCTGCAGCGAGGAGTTTCTTTGTTTCGTCCCTGATCGCCTGCCTCCTCTCCTCGTTGAATTTTCTTCTCCTTTGTCGCACCGGTCTCACCAAATTGTCCATCGCCAGATGATGGCACAAGAAGTCGGGATCAATCCCGGGCATGTCCGAAGCGGACCATGCAAACGCGTCCAGATGCCGCTCAATCACCTCGGCGATCTGGTCCTGGAGATCGACCTCCAGAGATCTTCCTAGCTTGAAGATTTTTCCTCCGATCTCCTTTTCGAGCCACTGCTCGACGGGTTTAGGCCTGGATTCTCTGGCGACCACCTTGATCTGCTTCGAATTCTACGAAGACCAGCTAGAAATTCGAATAGGTTAGAACATTAAACTATTGCTTTGATACTGCTTCTGTTTAGCTGTTTCTGGGCGTCTTGCGCGTTATGCGCAAGACTTTGATTTTATCTTTCCTGCACATATCATCTGCTTCGCTGCGTACTACCTTATGCATTTGTTTTCTTTTTTTCCTGAGTTGACCCATGCAATTTCGTTTCATGCAGACGACATGTTGGGCAAAGGCATGCTCGCTGAACTTAAGGCGCTCGCCCGAAACCATGGATTGGCGACGGGCTTGCAAACAGTGCCCAACTCGGTGGTGGAGAAGGCTATCGTCCACGGGCGATCACCACCTAAGGAACCCGCCCAACGCAAAAAACTGGTTCTTAAAAGGCCTAAAAGGAAAGCCGCTCAAGTCATCCATGAGGAGGAAGAAGAGGATGACGAGGTCACCGAAGATGGCCTCATTACAAAGAGGAAGAGGGTGGCACCTTCTTCACCACCCGCTCCACCCCCTCTTCCAACCTCAACACCACCATCGACGCCTGCTCCTCCTTCATCACCGCCACTCCCACAGGCTCCTGCATCTCCAGTCCAAGCGGTTCCACTGGGCACTGCGCCACGTGCAGCTGAGGCCCAAGAGCCAAATTTCCTGGAGGACCCCCCAAGCGCCTCTACGCCATATGCGTCAGCTGGAGGGGGCCCCCCTTCAAACGCTTTAGCTGCAGAAAATGCTCCAATCGGGGATGAGGTTGCTCATACCTCTCTGATTCTGATTACCGAATCCCCGATTGTGTCGCCACGCCCGGAAGCAACTACTGAAGAACCTGCTAAGGAAGGTGGCGACGAGAACCCACAACAAGCCCACCTGGTGCCTCTCCAAGCAGCAAACCTTCCCCTTGAGGTCACAAGGATGTGGGAGCCTCTAACTGCCAAGCTGAAAACCATAGCAGAGGATATCCCAGCGATCATAACCAGGGCTGTGGAAGGCTCAACCAGGAGGCTCCAAGACGACCTCTTCAACCTCAAAACCGAAAACAGCACCATGAGGGTCGAGGTGGAGAAGTTGTCTTTCAGCCTGACGCTCGCAGAAATCGAACACTCCTGAGTGGAGGATGCAATGAATACCGAGCTCAGGCTGGCGCGCAAGGAGGCCACTGACCTTCGCCACAAAGTTCACCAACTTGCCCAAGAGAAGGTCGAGCTGGAAAGCAAAATTGTGCCTCTTCGCGCCAGGGCGGTCGACCTGGAGGCTCTCATGAAAGCTGACGCCGCTAAGGTGCAAAAACTGGAGCAGAGGTCGATCGACCGAGAGAAACTACTTGGGCAAGTAGAAAAGGCGAGGGACGACGCCATGGCTGATCTCGTCGAGGCCAACAAAGAGAAGGGAAAGGTGGCTGCTGAGTTGGCCCAAGCACAATCGGAATCCAAAAAGGTTACTGAAGACCTTCTCCAGGCTCAAGAGACCAACGAACAACTTAAAAAACAGGTTGAAGAGCTGGAGCAGCAAAATAAAGAGCTGAAAGAGCAAACTGAAGACCTCAAGAAGCAGATTGAGGAACTTCAGGGGCAAATTGAAGAACTCAAGCTAAACTCTGCTCAGATTCTGGCTGCTGGATTCGAAGCTGCTCGGGAACAATTCGCTTGCCTATTCCCCGACCTGGATCTCAGCCTGGTGTCACTGAACAATGAAGTAGTAGATGGAAAAGTCGTTCCTGCTGAAGACTAATCAACTCCTCTTCATCTGCTATTTTTATGATTTCCCTTGTATTATTCTGTAATAAACTCGTGTATATGTGCCTTTAACAGATACTTATCTTAATGACAAAGTTTTGGGTATTCCCTCTCCTGACTTCTTTAAGCGCTTTAACCTTCTTTGCATATTCAACTTTATCGGATTTAACTTAACGATTTTGCAAACACGACCTTTGACTTAACTGCTTCGAACCACTTCAAATTTAAGCAAAAATCACTTTAACCAACTTGTACTCTTAAGGCAACTAACCTTATCATAAGAATATCCCTCAAGCAACGAACTGTAACTCAGTTACTGGCTTAAAACACCGTCCCACTCGACCTGCCTTATCAAACAGGTCTTTCAACCTTCTCGCCGCTGTTTGAACCCTTCCTGATCGCCAAAAACTCTTGGTGATACCAGCTTTCTTCTAGCCTCGTGCTTTGGCCATTGTTTCTCCATCTGGGGATAGAAACGCCTTTTGGGATCCTTCTTTACCTCCCTGAACTTCAGAACAAAGACCGGTTGACTAGGCGTTCTCTTCGAACCTACCTTAGCCACCTTTCAAACTTCTTCCACTCTCTGCACCATACCTGAACTCGTTCGAGACGAGAAGGATTTTATCTTGCCTAAACTCGCTCATCGGCGAGAAGGTCTTTAACTTGCCTGAACTCGCTCATCGGCGAGAAGGTCTTTAACTTGCCTGAACTCGCTCAACGGCGAGAAGGTCTTTAAACTCGCCTGAACTCGCTCAACGGCGAGAAGGTCTTTAAACTCGCCTGAACTCGCTCGCCTGAACTCGCTCAACGGCGAGAAGGTCTTTAAACTCGCCTGAACTCGCTCAACGGCGAGAAGGTCTTTAAACTCGCCTCTACATTGCCCTAGGGGTTACATCTTCTCGCCCCCAGAAACACGGAGGACTTTTCACTGGTGCCTCTACATTGCCCCAAGGGTTACATCTTCTCGCCCCCAGAAACACGGAGGACTTTTACTCTTTCTCGCCTGCACTCGCTCGACGGCAAGGAGGTCTTTATCTTGCCTCAGAACGCGCGAGGGCGTTGAGGTCTTTCATCTGGTGCCTCCGATCGCCGAAAAACGATGAGGACTTTAACTGGTGCCTCCAATCGCCGAAAGACGATGAGGACTTAAAAACTTTAACTGGTGCCTCCAATCGCCGAAAAACGATGAGGACTTAAAAACTTTAACTGGTGCCTCCAATCGCCGAAAAACGATGAGGACTTAAAAAACTTTAACTGGTGCCTCCAATCGCCGAAAAACGATGAGGACTTAAAAACTTCAACTGGTGCCTCCAATCGCCAAAAAACGATGAGGACTTAAAAACTTCAACTGGTGCCTCCAATCGCCGAAAAACGATGAGGACTTAAAACTTTTTAGAAAGCATACGATATATCTTTCCTTGCCTTAAATCACGTACAAGCGACAAGGTCTTTCTTCAAAACTTTTGGGAAAAAGCAAACATGCAATCTGAAAACACCTTATACTTCGAAAACTCTTCTTTTATTGGGTGGCCTCATTAAAAACCCTCCTTAGGGAAAAAAGAGTGCCCCCTTCAAACTGTTTCATCAGAGACATTGTAAAGTGACTTTGTGTTTGTCTTTACTTACAAAGTTCTTAACTATAGTACAACTTCAGGTGCGTGGCGTTCCAGGTGCGAGGAATCGCCCCTCCTTCCAGCGTCTCTAAGCGGTAGGCGCCGTTCCCGAGCGCCTCGGTTACCCTGAACGGTCCAGTCCACTTGGGCGACAGTTTATTCTCCATCTCGTACTGGTGGGCCTTCCTCATCACCAGATCACCCTCTCTAAACTCCCTTGGCATCACCTTCGAGTTGTATCTTCGTTCAATCCTTCTCTTCACGGCTTCGGCCTTCAACCTCGCCTCTTCCCTGACTTCATCCAGTAGATCCAGGTTCAGCCTTCTTTCTTCATTCGAGTCTTCCTCCACAAAGTTCTGGAATCTCGGTGAGCTCTCCTGGATCTCCACCGGAATCATGGCATCGCACCCATAGACCAAGCTGAACGGGGTCTCATGGGTTCCTGACTGCTCGGTGGTGTGGTACGCCCAGACTATACGGGGCACCTCCTCAGCCCAACTTCCCTTGGCTTTTTCAAGCCTTCTCTTCAAACCTCTCAACTACACCCGATTAGCTGACTCCACCTGGCCATTTGTCTGAGGGTGCTCGACGGATGCAAACACTTGTTGAATTCCCACCCCTTCGCAAAGCTTCTTCAACAGGTGGCTTGCAAACTGCGTCCCATTATCCGACACCAGGCTTTTAGGCACTCCAAACCGGCACACGATGTTCTTCCATACGAAACCTTCGATCTTGTGTGCGGTGATCTGGGCCACAGGTTCTGCTTCAATCCACTTGGTGAAATACTCAATCGCCACCACCAAGTACTTCATCTGCCTGATCGCCAGCGGGAAAGGTCCCAGGATGTCGATTCCCCAAGTATGAAACGGCCAAGGGCTATAGATCGACTTCAACTCCTCGGGAGGTGCCTTGTGTCAATCGGCGTGCTGTTGGCATTGTTTGCAACACTGGGCATATTTCTTGCAATCTTCTCTCATAGATGGCCAGTAGTAGCCTGCATGGAGAGTTCTCGCGGCCAGAGCTCGACCCCCGACGTGGCTTCCGCATATACCTTCGTGGAGCTCTGCCATGATTCTCGTGCACTTCTCGCCGTGTATGTATTCCAGGAGTGGGTGAGTGAACCCGAACCTGTACAGATCGCCATCAATCAATGTGTACTTGCTGGAATTCTTCTTTACCTTCCTAGCTTCCGTCGGATCCAGCGGGAGGAGGCCATCTGCCAGGCACCGCTTGTACTGTGTTATCCAAGTGTCTGGCTCATGGGTGGCGCAGACCTGCATCACATTCACCTTCTCTCCTTGACATGCTCTAATTCTCGGCGATCTCAGAGTTTCTTGCATCAAGGACTTATGGCTTCTCGCTGCTCTCTCCGTCGACTTGCTTATCTGAAGGACCAGTTGATCTGCTACAAATGCTCTTGGCGTCTTCAGAGTTTCTTGAATCACCGTCCTCTGCCTACCCCCCTTGCCTGAGCTGGCGAGCTTAGCAAGCAAGTCAGCTCGGGCATTCTGCTCTCTGGGCACATGTACTACTTCAAAGGAGGCAAAGGAACTCTTCAATTCCTGCACATACGCCAAGTAAGCCGCCATTTATGGATCTTTGGCCTGGAACTCGCCTGTTACTTGCCCCGTGACTAGCAGCGAGTCACTCTTAGCCATCAGCACCCTCGCTCCCATCTCCTTGGCCAGCAGAATCCCGGCGATCAGCGCCTCGTACTCTGCTTGAACGAATAGGTTAAGGCAGACTGAAGTCCTTCAAAGAATTACCATTTGAAACTAATGATTCATCTATTTGCAGAAGACAAATATTATGTATTTCATAATCCTCAATATGAAGGCCTAGAAAAAGAAATTTATATTACATACCATTTTAATTATTAGTTAACTTTGGATTAAGACATACAAAAACAAACATACATTACATAACTTTGAATCATAAATTAAATTTGGAATAAGTATTTCATTTATACTGGTAAGTTAAACTCTCTCCTCTTTTTATATAAAATGTCAATAGTAGTAACTTCCAAGTACATTTCCAGACTTCATCAGGCTTAGCCATTGTATTCATCATTAGTAGTGTAACAAACAAAATTTCTCAGTTGATGTGCAGAAGCAAGGTAGCTAGATTCTTTAGTTGCATCAATAAATTCTTTATCATCAACCAATAGCCCCATTGCCTAGCAAGCATCTTGATACGTCTTGTATGTTATGCTATTACCAGTTTTTATACTTTGGTAATTAGTACAACCTTTTTTATGTAAATTTAAATAGGAAAATAAATAATATAATTACAAATCAAATAATAATATATAAGAAATAAATATCAGCATATACGAATAAATAAATAAAGTAAACATACTAAAATTAATAAAACAATGCATAAAGATAAATAATACACGTAAAAAAATAAATCGTTCAAGTATTAACAAACTGGCACAATTTTGAGGAAAGTAAGTAACTATAAACAATTATGTAAAAAAATGATTCATCCTAAAAGGCGAATAACTCAAATGTAATAATTTGGTATGTTAACATTTGCTTCAAAAACAATCTTTTCGCCTTCTTTGAAGTCATTATGATCTTCTTTCTTTTATTAAGAGTGAAGGAAGTCCTTTGGTTAAATTGATTAAGCTTGTTGTGATAACTTTTTCTATTTGGATGATATGGTGTATGAGGAATTATACTAGATTTCAGGAGACGATTGATGTTTCTAGGGCTATTTCGGTAATTAAAGATTTAACTTGTCTAATGGGAAATTCGTCTAAAGCTTCAATGAATAACGATATGTTGGATTTCAACGTGATTAAGTTTTTTGGTATTAATACTCATACTGGTAAAGTTTTTCGTCCTCTTCCTATTAGATGAGAGTTCCCTTCACTAGGTTGGGTTAAAATTAACACTGATGGGGCTGCTAGGGGATATCCTGGTCTTGCTACTTGTGGATGTATTTTCGTGGGAGTATGAGGGAGTTTATTGGTGTTTTCTCTGTGTTTCTTAAAGTTCAGACTGCTATGGTTGCTGAGTTTTATGGAGTTATATATGTTATGGAGGAAGCTTAAAACATGGGGCTTACTAATGTATAGCTTGAATGTGATTATGCCTTGCTTTATGTTGCATTTATTGTTAGGACTAATTGATGTGATTTGATTTTAGGATTGTGATCCTGCCGGCAACTTGAACGTGGGTGAATCGCTTCGTAACACTTTCTGCCCTGTCTTCGCGACTGCGTCTCCTGAAGAATCACCTTCTGAACTCTCTCTCTCAGATGGCTTCAAGATGTGACCTGCAAAATACACAGACGGCGCCTCTAGCGGCCGTTTGCACTCCGATGATCAAGTTAGTTCAACAGAACCACCAGAAACTGGAAACTTAGTAAAAATGTGTGTGTGAGAAAAACTTGCACTCTGTTTTTCCTCTATCTCCCCCTCACTCTCCCTCTGATTCTGCCTTTTATCTCTCTTTCCCTGCTTCTGGGCATAACAGAATTCTGTTATGCTTTTCTGGCATGTGTCAGAACCCTGTCATGCTTTTCAGAGAAAGTGTACCTTCAGAATCAGCAATGGGGAGCGTGAGAGTCTGCGCATGTCTGCGCTTGGCTGCGCCTGTCTGTACCTTTAGCGGTACGGAGTGCTCTTTTGTCTGGACCGCACCCCTCTCAGATGGTGACACGGGAAGGCCTGCAACTCACATCTAACCACACACGTGTCACTTACTGGAAGGGCTCTAGCGCCTCTCTTTGTCTGCCTAAGCTACGCCCTTGCGGAGTAACTTAGGATGCTTCCCTTATCTGGGTAAATTGCACACTCTTAGGAGTGGGCGTCGGGTGTGGCTGGTCTAGGCACACTCACCGAACGTTACTCTCTGTGTAGGCGACTTACCCTTCTGGATGACACGCACATAATGGGTTTAGGGAATCACCAATCACCGACTGGCTTACTAGTTCCCTCAGGCCATTCTCGTGCATGATTCCTTGAGGTGTGCTCATGCGAGGTCCATGCGTAACGCTCTCGCTGGGAACCTTAGTCCCAGTTTAACTGCGTGTAACACGAGACCCCGATGACAATACACCCGATGACTGATCAGTGTTTATTCGCTACTCGCGCTCTGCCTCCAGGCGCGAGTCTGGGAACTGGTCTGCTGGTGGTCACTTGGCTACTGACCACCGATCACCATTCTGGGTGATCTATCCCCCGACCTCTCTGCCGCCTGATCTGTCGGTGGTAACTTGGTTACTGACCACCGATCACCTCTCTTGGCGATCGTCCCCCTACCTCTCTGCCACCTGGTCCACGTGTCACCCTGCAAGGGGTCCACGTGGTTCTCTGATGCTGACGTCATCGACTACCGATGACCGATCAGATCAGATTGTTTATTTGATTAGTGACACTTTACTTAGATTTATATTTTAGAACAAATATAGGTGAGAAGCCTAAGGAAAATTCCCACTGGACATTAACTTAACAAGTGTTAAGTAGATGTGAAGGTTCATTTCCATAAGGCCAAAGGAAAAACACCTTTAATGGTGAAGATGAATGACAAATTAGGTGCGGAATTTTAACAAGAACAAGGTGAGCAAAACAACATAGTGACCGAATTTAAAATAAGGAAACAACAACAAGAATAAGACATATTTTGGAATTGAAAATAGGAATGGAAATGGAATGGAAAAGTTGAGTGAAAGGAAACTTAGGAGATGGGGAATTGTAAAGGATCACGCCACTTGGATGGTGAATTGAATCCAAGATAAGTGTAGATGCCGCTACTTGAGAGCTCACAACACTCACAAGATAAGACCAAGGTTTAGAGAGACAATGCTCACAAACTCTAACATAATTTGTGTATAGTAACTTTACTCTTCATTCAACATATGAATACATGAGGTAGGCCTCCCTATTTATAGATTTAGGAGCCTTGGAAAGAAAGCTTAAAGGGTAGAATGGGAAAAGGGAAAAAAGTGGGCAATCATAGGGTTTGACTAAGTCAATCCCTTATTCTAGGCTTATCCTTCTAGAAACTAGGTCAAAATGCCTTCAAATGGGCTACGAACAAGCTAGAATGCTACCCATACTCCCTACTATGCTAAAGGCACTCTATTCTAGCTTATTTATACTATTTGGACCCTTACAAAAGAGCCCAACTTATTTACTACATTTTTTTTTAAATATTTAAGAAGACTAATAGGAAGAACTTCAAGTGTTCTGGACCTTGTCCATTCCTCCTATTGATGAGGTCTTCCTTTGCTTGTTGAGATGACCCTTCATAGTTGGCATCCTTGGTCATCTTCTTGTGGATTTTTTTTTGAGTCTTTGTGGGTTTACATCACTAATGTTCCGTGGATGTTTTGTAATCAATGAAATACTTGTCTTAATTACGGTGGGAAAATCAAGTTTAGGATTACTCATATTTTTTGTGAATGGAATGTTTGTGTTGATAAGTTGGCTAATTTAGGATTTATTCATAGAGAATCATTTCATTGGTATTGTACCGCCCTGGTACTCGGAAGTGATGACGTGGCACCAAGCTACAGTGTAGGTATGTTGACAAGGCGCCAGATCCGCAGAAGGGAAGGAAGTCGGGGAGCTCGTGTAGTCGCCGGTTGATAAGTTGGCGTGCTCCGACCTCCAGCATACCAGAATCGGCTGAAGTCGCCAGATGTAAACTCAGGCGACCACATGATTGGAGATCGCCAGAACAAGCACATCGCCGAAGATGAAGGTGATGCAGATTATGAAGGCGGCCGGCGAGACCACAGGGAAGGTGTACGAGAGCGCCCTAACTCGCCAATTCCAGTAGAGATCGCACTCCCAAGTTAGCTATGCACTGGGCAGTACCATGCATAAGTAACTTAGCCAAAATGAGAGTAGAAGCAGCGCCCAAGTCAAGGAGGCTCCAGATGGTGACACGTGTACAGTTGGATGCGAGCCACGTGTCCAAGTCTGTAACTGCCAGGAGAGAGAAAGTCACCAGGTATATAAGATTTCTCAACGAACTTTCTGAGGTACGCACGTTCAGATTACACTCTTTACGCTTGCGAGTTCTAGAGCACACTGTGAGAGAGACATTGCACGGTTCCTTGAGATTTCTTCTTGCTCTTAGTATTTGGTGGTTCGGTCACTGACTTGGGCGTTGGAGTGCGATCGGCCGCAGCGGCGCCGCTCTGTTCTTTTGCAGGTTCTTGAGGTAGATCTTGAGGAAGGACGGAGGTTCGAAGCGGTGCACGCGTCGATCCTTTGACGAGGCAGTTTCCAGCGTCCTGGTCAACAGGCAGGATCATCAGGCGCCCACCGTGGGGCCGTGTAAAACTTGCTCCCATCCACAGCGTGAGTTCTTGGAGGTTTTCGAAGTTTCTGCGTGGTTGTGTGCTGGTGCAACCATCGTTCGCTGTTTCCTTGAGATTTGTTCGGTGAATTTGCGTTTTCCACCGTTCGTTTCGAGTTTTATTCGGTGAAGTGAGGTTTTCCGCTGTTTACGCGTGATTTGTTCGGTGGAGTTTGAGTTCTTTCGCTCGTTTGGTTGTCCGTGGGAGAGCGGTTGTTTCTGGTGAAGTTGTGGTTCTCTTTGAAGGTTTATGGTGTTCTTGAGTCTTTTTGCGCAGTCTCACGCGGTTTTCTCCGATTGATCGCTGAATTTCATGAGAAAAATGAGAAGCAATCGTTAAAGTCCGGTTGCGCCCGTCGCTGCTGAAGGCGCCGTTGCCATGACCATGGCACAGATGGCGGAGATGATGCGTTCGTTGCAGGCAACTGTGGAAGCCTCGCGCATCGAACAGGCGAGAATGCATGAGGACCTGGTCGCCTCTCGCGCCAGGAATGAGGAGCTCAGCAAGGTGACTGAGGAGTTGCGTCAAGCTCTTCAGGAGCAGCAAGGGCGTTCTTCCGCTGAAGAGGTTGTGCCGTCGTCGCCACCTCGTGTTTTTCCCATGCCTTTTATTCAGGCGATCACTGACACGCCTATTCCTGCAAGCGTGGTTCCGGTTAAGGCTGTTTTCACTGGCGTGGAGGATCCTGAAGCTCATCTCACCACGTTCCATACGCAGATGATGCTGTCAGGAGGGTCAGACGCCGTCTACTGCAAAATGTTCGTGAGTACGCTCCAGGGGACGGCGTTGGAGTGGTTCGTGAGCCTGCCTAACGGCCACGTAACCAGTTTTCAACAGTTCTCGAAGATTTTCGTCGAGCAGTACATCGTGAATAAGGCACCGCCCAGGGTGTCTTATGATCTGTTTGATATAAGGCAGTACCAGGGAGAGTCCCTCAGAGACTACCTGAACCGCTTTGGAGCGCAGATGGTCAGATCGCCAGCTAAAGATGAAGAAATGCTGGTCTATGCATTCAAGAAGGGCGTGCTGCCGGGACCATTCTGCGAGGCCTTGATCAGGGCTCACCCTGCGACGTTTGCTGAAGTCAGGCGACTTGCGGTGGCTCACATCGCCGACGAGAGTGAAGTCGCCGAGAAGAGAGGAAGCGTGGCTCCCGCTAGGCCACGCGCCCAGACCAGGATCCAGCCGCAGAGGGTGCTGGAGACAGCGGCGGCGGCCAGGAAGGACCAGAGGACTCGCCATCCTTATGATAGGAGGAACAAGGGCAGGGGTCAGGAACGCCAGCAACCAGCACGCCGGGAATACAACCGCCCGCCTAAGCACAAGTTTGTCATGGGACTGGCGGATCTGATCGCCATTCCTAACATATCTGCTAGGTTGAAAGCGCCTGAGAAGGTGAGCGACAAGGTGCTGGGGTCAAAGCCAGATGCCTGGTGTGAGTTTCACCAAGGCTTTGGCCACACTTTGGACTCGTGTTTGTCCTTGGGATATCAGCTCGACGATCTGGTTAAGAGCGGGTTCCTAAATGATTACCTGCTGGATAGAAGGACGAGGGGCGCGTCGAGCTCCCAGCCAGCAGGTGGAGAAGCCCAGCAGCACGAGATGCCTATCCACGGGGAGATCCACACCATTGCAGGAGGCTTCTCGGGTGGTGGATGCACCGCATCGCAGAGGAAGAAGTACGCGCGGTTGGTGATGACAGTGGATATGTTTGAAGATTACTCGCCGGAGGTGGACATTACGTTCACCAAGCAGGATCTTCGGAACGTTGTGCCCCATGACAACGATCCCATAGTGATTTCCTTGGTAACGGTAGGAAGGAAGGTCCACAGAGTTCTGGTGGACCAGGGAAGCTCGGCAGACGTGATGTTCTGGCCGACTTTCATGCAGCTGGAGTTGCCCCTTGACCAGCTAAGGCCCTATGGAGGGTGCTTGTATGGGTTTGCTGGTGACCAGGTGGAGGTCAGGGGGTACATAGAGTTGAGAACCACGTTTACGGATGAGGCTGGTTCGAGAACGGAGAAAATCAAGTACCTCATTGTAAACGCTCCTTCAGCATACAACATCCTGTTGGGAAGGCCCACGCTTAACAGGATAGGCGCTATACCGTCGACTCGGCACATGAAGGTGAAGTTGCCGTCTATGGAAGGAGTGGTGATCACGATCAAGTCTGATCAAAAAGAAGCGAAAAAGTGCTATGAGAATAGCCTGAAAAACAAGAGATCAGTGAGCTATGTAACAACCACCCCACCTCCCGGTGTGAAGCCCAGATCGGCGGCAACAGAAGAGACCGCCGGAAGGGACGTGGAGATGGTAGACGCTGAGCTGAGGGAGGGGAACGCTGGTCTGGAGGAGGAAGAGGCGCGGAATCGCCCTGAGGAAGCGAGAGAGCAGGGAATCGCCAGGGCGGTGATCGCCAGAGAATCCAGGCCAAAACCCGTCGAGCAGTGGCTCGAGAGGGAGATCGGGGGGAAGATCTTCAAGCTGGGAAGATCCCTGGAGGTGGAGCTCCAGGACCAGATCGCCAAGGTGATTGAGCGGCATCTGGACGCGTTCGCATGGTCCGCATCGGACATGCCCGGGATCGATCCCGACTTCTTATGCCATCATCTGGCGATGGATAACCTGGTGAGACCAGTGCGGCAAAGAAGAAGAAAGTTCAACGAGGAGAGGAGGCAGGCGATCAGGGACGAAACACAGAAACTCCTCGCTGCAGGCCAAATCAGGGAAGTCCAGTACCCTGAATGGCTGGCAAATGTCGTACTGGTAAAGAAGAGTAACGGGAAATGGCGCATGTGCGTCGATTTCACCGACCTGAACAAAGCTTGCCCAAAGGATTCGTATCCTTTACCAAGCATAGATGCCCTGGTCGATAGTGTTGCAGGGTGTAAGTTGCTGAGCTTCCTGGATGCCTTCTCGGGATATAATCAGATCAAGATGCATCCCATGGATGAAGAGAAAACAGCCTTCATGACGGAGAGATCGTGCTATTGCTATAAGGTGATGTCGTTTGGGCTGAAGAACACGGGGGCCACGTACCAGAGGCTGATGGATCGAGTACTTGCACCGATGCTGGGAAGGAATGTGCAAGCGTACGTCGACGACATGGTCGTAACCTCGCCGGAAAAGAGCAAGCACGTAGCAGACTTGGAAGAATTATTCACAGCGATCGCCAAGTACAAGTTGAAACTGAATCCGGAGAAATGCATTTTCGGCGTGGAGGCTGGAAAGTTTTTGGGTTTCCTCTTAACTGAAAGAGGAATAGAAGCCAACCCAGACAAATGCGCCGCCATCTTGGCGATGAGGAGCCCAGCTACGGTGAAGGAGGTTTAGCAGTTAACAGCAGGGTAGCGGTGTCTCGCTTCGTGTCAGCTAGCGGGGAGAAGGGACATCCCTATTTTCAGTGCTTGAGGCGCAACAACAAGTTTGCATGGACGAAGGAGTGCGAGGAAGCCTTCGTCAAGCTGAAGGAGTATCTGGCGAGCCCGCCGGTTCTGTGCAAACCGCAGGTGGGGATCCCTCTCAGGTTGTATTTTGCTGTAACTGAGAGGGCGGTGAGTGCGGTGCTCGCCCAAGACCAAGATCAGGTTCAGAAGCCTATCTATTTTGTGAGTAAGGTGCTGCAGGGCTCAGAAACGAGATATCAGGCCCTAGAGAAAGTTGCGTTGGCAGTGGTGTTTTCGGCGAGGAGATTGCGCCACTACTTCCATAGCTTCACCATACTGGTGATGACTGACCTGCCCATCCAGAAGGTTTTGAAGAAGCCCGACGTTGCGGGAAGGATGGTGAAGTGGGTAGTAGAGTTGTCGGAGTTTGATATCAAGTATGAGCCCCGAGGCCCAATCAAGGGGCAGATCTTCGCAGATTTTGTGGTTGAGCTCTCATCAGAGGCGACACGAGTAGAAGGGGACGACTTCCGTTGGGTGCTCTCGGTGGATGGATCGTCGAACCAGCAGGGTAGCGGTGCTGGAGTCATTTTAGAAGGACCCAACGGCGTGTTGATCGAACAATCTTTGAGGTTTGCCTTCAAAGCCAGTAACAATCAAGCGGAGTATGAGGCGCTGATCGCCGGGATTTTGCTGGCTAAGGAGATGGGGGCCAGGGTGCTAATGGCTAAGAGTGACTCGCTGCTAGTCACAGGGCAAGTAACAGGCGAGTTCCAGGCTAAAGATCCACAAATGGCGGCTTACTTGGAGTATGTGCAGGAATTGAAGAGTTCCTTTGCCTCCTTTGAAGTGGTGCATGTGCCAAGAGAGCAGAATGCCCGAGCTGACTTGCTAGCTAAGCTCGCCAGTTCAGGCAAGGGGGGTAGGCAGAGGACGGTGATTCAGGAAACTCTAAAGACGCCGAGGGCATTTGTGGCAGATCACCTGGTTCTTCATATAAGCAAATCGACGGAGAAAGCAGCGAGAAGTCACAAGTCCCTGACGCAAGAAACTCTGAGATCGCCGAGAATTAGAGCATGTCGAGGAGAGAAGGTAAACATGGGGCAGGTCTGCACTATCCATGAGCCAGACACCTGGATGACACAGTACAAGCGATGTCTGGCAGATGGCCTTCTCCCACTGGATCCGACAGAAGCTAGGAAGGTAAAGAAAAATTCCAGCAAGTACACATTGATTGATGGCGATCTGTACAGGTTTGGGTTCACTCACCCACTCCTGGAATGCGTACATGGCGAGAAGTGCACGAGGATCATGGCAGAGCTCCACGAAGGTATATGCGGAAGCCACGTTGGGGGTCGAGCTCTGGCCGCGAGGACTCTCCGTGCAGGCTACTACTGGCCAACGATGAGAGAAGATTGCAAGAAGTATGCCCAGTGTTGCAAACAGTGCCAACAACACGCCGATTGGCACAGAGCACCTCCCGAGGAGTTGAAGTCGATCTACAGCCCTTGGCCGTTTCATACGTGGGGAATCGACATCCTGGGACCTTTCCCGCTGGCGGTCAGGCAGATGAAGTACTTGGTGGTGGCGATTGAGTATTTCACCAAGTGGATTGAAGCAGAGCCAGTGGCCCAGATCACCGCACATAAGATCGAAGGCTTCGTGTGGAAGAACATTGTGTGCCGGTTTGGAGTGCCTAAGCGCCTGGTGTCGGACAACGGGACTCAGTTTGCAAGTCACCTGTTGATGAAGCTTTGCGAAGGGGTCGGGATTCAACAAGTGTTCGCATCCGTCGAGCACCCTCAGACGAATGGCCAGGTGGAGTCAGCCAATCGGGTGTTACTGAGAGGATTGAAGAGAAGGCTCGAGAAAGCCAAGGGAAGCTGGGCTGAGGAGGTACCCCGTATAGTCTGGGCGTACCACACCACCGAGCAGTCAGGAACCCATGAGACCCCGTTCAGCTTGGTCTATGGGTGTGATGCCATGATTCCAGTAGAGATCCAGGAGAGCTCGCCGAGATTCCAGAACTTTGTAGAGGAAGACTCGAATGAAGAAAGAAGGCTGAACCTGGATCTACTGGATGAGGTCAGGGAAGAGGCGAGGTTGAAGGCTGAAGCGGTGAAGAGAAGGATTGAACGAAGATATAACTCGAAGGTGATGCCAAGGCAGTTTAGAGAAGGCATCTGGTGATGAGGAAGGCTCACCAGTACGAGATGGAGAATAAGCTGTCACCTAAGTGGACGGGACCGTTCAGAATAACCGAGGCACTCGGGAACGGCGCCTACCGCTTAGAGACGTTGGAAGGAGGGGCGATTCCTCGTACTTGGAACGCCACACACCTCAAGTTATATTACAGTTAAGAAGCTTTGTAAGTAAAGACAAACGTGAAGTTACATTACAATGTTTCTGATAAAACAATTTGAAGGGAGCACTCTTTTTTCCCTGAGGAGGGTTTTTAATGAGGCTACCCAATAAAGGAAGAGTTTTCGAAGTTCGAAGGCGTTTTAGATTGCATGATTGTTGTTTTCAGAAAGTTTTTGAAGAAAGACCTTATCACTCATACGTGATTTAAGGCAAGTAAAGATATATTACATGCTTTCTAAATAAAGTTTTAAAGTCCTCATCGTTTTTCGGCGATTGGAGGCACCAGTTAAAGTTTTTAAATCCTCATCGTTTTTTCGGCGATTGGAGGCACCAGTTAAAGTTTTTAAGTCCTCATCGTTTTTCGGCGATTGGAGGCACCAGTTAAAGTTTTTAAGTCCTCATCGTTTTTCGGCGATTGGAGGCACCAGTTAAAGTTTTAAAGTCCTCATCGTTTTTCGGCGATTGGAGGCACCAGTTGAAGTTTTAAAGTCCTCATCGTTTTTCGGCGATCGGAGGCACCAGATAAAAGACCTCAACGCCCTCGCGCGTTCTGAGGCGAGACAAAGACCTCCTCGCCGTCGAGCGAGTGCAGGCGAGGAAAAGTGAAAAAGTCCTCAGTGTTTCTGGGGGCGAGAAGATGTAACCCCTGGGGCAATGTAGAGGCAAGTGAAAAGTCCTCCGTGTTTCTGGGGGCGAGAAGATGTAACCCCTGGGGCAATGTAGAGGCAAGTAAAGACCTTCTCGCCGTTGAGCGAGCTCAGGCAAGTAAAAGACCTTCTCGCCGTTGAGCGAGTTCAGGCGAGTAAAAGACCTTCTCGCCGTTGAGCGAGTTCAGGCAAGTAAAAGACCTTCTCGCCGTTGAGCGAGTTCAGGCGAGTTAAAGACCTTCTCGCCTATGCGCGAGTTCAGGCAAGATAAAACCCTTCTCGTCTCGAACGAGTTCAGGTATGGTGTAGAGGGTGGAAGAAGTTTGGAGGGTGGCTATGGTAGGTTCGAAGAGAACGCCTATCCACCCGGTCTTTGTTCTGAAGATGAGGAAGGTAGAGAAGGATCCGAAAGGCGCCTCTACCCCCAGATGAAGGAACAATGGCCAAGGCATGAAGCCAGAAAGACGCTGATATCACCAAGAGTCTTTGGCGACTAGGAGAAGTTCAGACAGCGGCGAGAAAGTTAAAGGACCCGTTTTGATGGAGCAGATCGGGTGAAGCAGTGTTTAAGCCAATAGTTGATTTAAAGTCTATTGCTTGAAGACTGTTTTTACGATAAAGTTAATTGCCTTAAGATTACGAATTGTTGAGTGTTTGTTGCTTAGGGCTGAAGCGATTCGAAGCAGTTAAGTCAAAGGTCGTGCCTACAGTTTTCCTAAGTCATTTCTTTGGAATTAAACAAGCAAGGAAGGTTGAAGCGAGTGAAGAAGTCATAAGAGGAAAAACGTAGACCTTTGTCATTAACAGTTAACGGTGAATAACAGTTCAGAACATATATACAAAAGGACATAAAGTCTATTACAAGTTATTTACAAAGGGAAGTATAAAGGGCGATGGATGGATTGAATTGATTAGTCTTCGGCGGGCACCACTTTTCCATCCACCACTTCATTGTTCAGCGACACCATGCTGAGATCCAGGTCGGGGAACAGGCAAGCAAATTGTTCCCGCGCAGCTTCGAATCCGGCGGCCAGAATTTGGGCAGAATTCAGTTTGAAGTCTCCAATTTGCTTCTGAAGTTCCTCAATCTGTTTCTCGGTTTGTTCTTTCAGCCCCTTATTCTGTTGCTCCAGCTCTTCGACCTGTTTCTTGAGTTGTTCATTGGTCTCTTGATCCTGGAGAAGGTCTTCAGCAACCTTCTTGGATTCCGTTTGCGCTTGGGCCAATTCAGCAGCCACCTTTCCCTTCTCTTCGTTGGCCTCGGCAAGATCAGCTATGGCGTCGTCCCTTGCCTTTTCCACTTGCCCAAGGAGTTTCTCTCGGTCGACTGACCTTTGCTCCAATTTCTGCACCTTGGCAGCGTCAGCTTTTATAAGAGCCTCCAGGTCAGCCACCCTGACGCGATAAGGCACAATCTTGCTCTCCAGTTCGACCTTTTCTTGAGCAAGTTGATGCACCTTATGGCGGAGATCAGTAACCTCCTTGCGCGCCAATCTGAGCTCGGTGCTCATTGCGTCTTCTACTCGGGAGTGTTCAACCTCCGCGAGTGTCACATTGGTGGACAACTTCTCCACCTCGACTCAGATGGTGCTGTTTTCGGTTTTGAGGTTGAAGAGGTCGTCTTGGAGCCTCCTGGTGGAGCTCTCCACAGCTCGGGCGATGATGGCAGGGATGTCTTCTGCTATCGTTTTTAGCTTAGCAGATAGAGGTTCCCACATCCTCGTGACCTCAAGGGGGAGGTTTGCTGCTTGTAGAGGCACTAAAGGCGCTGTGGGAGCCTGTTGCTGGTTCTCGTCGCCACCCTCCTTAGCAGGTTCTTCAGTAGGCGCTTGCTGGCGTGGCGACGGAATCGGGGATTCGGTGATCAGAATCGGAGAGGTATGAGCAACCTCATCCCCGATTGGTTCAACCTCTGCAGCTGAGGCGTTTGAAGGGGGACCCCCTCCAGCTGATACATATGGTGTGGAGGCACTCGGGGGGTCCTCCATGAAGTTTGGCTCTTGGGCCTCCACTGCAGGTGGCGCAGTGGCCAGTGGGATTGCTTGGACAGGGGAAGCGGGAGCTTGTGTAGGTGGCGATGATGGAGGAGGAGCAGGTGTAGATGGTGGCGTTGATGTGGGAAGAGGGGGTGGTGCAGGTGGTGAAGAAGGTGCCGCCCTCTTCCTCTTCGTGACAAGACCATCTTCAGTGGCCTCGTCGTCCTCTTCTTCCTCCTCGTGGATGACCTGAGGAGCTTTCCTCTTAGGCCTTTTTAGAACCAGTTTCTTGCGTTGGGCGGCGGGTTCCTTAGGTGGCGATCGTCCGTGGACGATGGCTTTCTCCACCACCGAGTTGGGCACTGTTTGAGAGCCCGTCGCCAACCCGTGGTTTCGGGCGAGCGCCTTCAATTCGGCGAGCATGCCTTTGCCCAACATGTTATCTGCATAGAACGAAAATGCATGGGTTAACTCAAGGAGACAATGAATGCATAAGGCAGTATGCAACAGCAAAGCAGATAAGGAATGCAGAAAAATAAAGCCAAAGTCTTGTGCATAACGCACAAGACGCCCAGAAACAGCTAAACAGAAGCAGTATCAAAGCAAGAGTTTAAGTGTCCTAACCTATTCGAATTTCGAGTTGGTCCTCGTAAAATTCGAAACAGATCAAGGTGGTGGTAAGGAAAGTGATGTTGGCATCCGCCACCCTTTTCCAGAGAGACAGAGGTCTCTGTCTAGTGCTCCCATGCTGTCAGGACTTCTGGGCCTCCTGAAGCAGCTCTTGGACTCTTTCTTTCCCTTGTCCACCCAGTACAAGGGGAAGCCGTCGAGTAGGGAGGCGTCCCTATCATTAGGGCGCACTTGAACGAATTTCCCTTTCCAGTCCTTATAGGATTGCTGGAAGATGGAGAAGATCGACCTCCCAGCAATCCCATTCAAGCTGATCCACAGGCGGTCTCCTGGGTGCTTGGCTTCGAAGAGGAACAGGAACACGTCCACCGATGCGGGCAACCCAAGATGGTCGCACATCACTTGAAACGCTTGGATAAACGCCCAGCTATTGGGATGGAGCTGGGTGGCGGCGACGTTGAGCTCGGTGAGGAGCTCCCTTTCGAAACGAGTGAAAGGGAACTTGAGCTTCACCTTCTTGAATGGGGTTGTGTAAACGAAGCAGAAGGGCCCGTCAGCACTCGCCTTATCATCAACGCAAACGGGCAGATCGGGGGGGCAAGGTAGCACTATCATTTTCTCATCGTGCTCCTTATGAAACGTCTGGTTGGGCTCATCCCCCTTTGTCAGCCGCAAAACTGCCCCAGCAGTGTTAACAGAAGATGTCTCCCTCAAGAGGGTCAAGTTGGCCCAGGGATACAGGGTTTTGAAGTTTGGTGGGGGAACGGGGGCTCCTCCGGTGACAGGCGGAGCAGCCTGGGCCTGAGTGGGGCGGGAAGACGCAGGCCTCTCAGCCTGGGAAGATGAAGCACCACGAGCTTGTGGTGGGTCGTGTGCTTGTGAAGGGGGGTTTCGTGATGAAGGGGGAGGATTCGGGGTGATCTTTGTGCGAGTCATGGTTGCAGCTGCAAAGGAAAAAGAAAAGGAAAAATGATCAGGGGTTACAGAGGCTGACTCGATCATGGAAGGAAGGTGAAAAACGAACGAACGTAGGTTCGTTGCGATGATCGACGAAGCCCTAAGTTACGTAGAAGGAGAAATGGAAAAAGCAACCCACAGCGTATGCACCAGGCAGTTACAAGATGATGCGAATCGGTTAAAATGCAAGGAAAACCAGCAGAAGAAGGAAAGTAGGTACCTTTTTATGATCAGGAAGGCGATGAAGAATGTTGGTGATTCGGGAAGTTGAAGAGCGTCGAGAGCTTTTTCGCAGAGGAAGGTTGGAGCGTTTGAGAATACGAACAGAAGAGTGATGGAACATGATCCTGCCTGTTGACCGGAACGCTGGAAATTGGCTCGTCAAAGGATCGACATGCGCACCGCTTCTCACCTCCGTTCCTCTTCGGGATCTACCTCAAGAACCTGCAAAGAAACAGAGCGGCGCCGCTGCGGCCGATCGCACTACAACGCTCAAGTCAGTGACGGTATCACCAAATACTAAGAGAACAAGAACCGTGCAAATCCTCTCTCACAGTCAGCTCTAGAACTCGCAAGCGTAAAGAGTATGAACTGAACGTGCGTACCTCAGAAAGTTCGTTAAGAACTCTTATATACCTGGTTGTTTTCTCTCTCCTGGCAGTTACAGACCTGGACACGTGGCTCGCATCCAGTCGTACACGTGCCATCATCTGGAGCCTCCTTATGCATGGTACTGCCCAGTGCATAGCTAACTTGGGAGTGCGATCTCTACTGGAACTGGCGAGTTAGGGTGTCCTCATACACCTTCCCTGTGGTCTCGCCGGCCGCCTTCATAATCTGCTTCTCCTTCATCTTCGGCGATGTGCTTTCTCCGGCGATCTCCAATTGCTTGGTCGCCTGAAACTACATCTGGCGACTTCATCTTTAACATGGTGATCGCCGATTCTGGTAAGCTGGAAATCGGAGCACACCAATATAACAACCGGCGACTACACGAGCCCCCCGACTTCCTTCCCTCTTGCCAACCAGGCGCCTTGCCAACACGCCCATACTGGAGCAGGGTGCCACGTCATCACTCCCGACCACCAGGGCGGTACACAAGCCCCCCAGTCTTAAGCGAAGACTTGTCTAGCGAAAAGACTGAAAGAGTTACGTCAACACCGGTCTACGTGGCACTGACGCAGAATTCCAAGTGGTTGTACCTTCTGCTGCTCTGACGCTCCACCAAACCCCTCGCTCATTGCTTGACGCGTGGCTTCATCAACGGCTCTCTTCAGTTGCCGTTTGCGCTTCCTAAACCCATTTCGAAAAACCCTTAAACCCATTTTCACTCAACACTGTTCCATCACCTTCCCTCGCATTCACGAACGCTCTAACTTCCTCCTGCGAAAAAACTCTATGCGCTCTCCAGCATTCTGAATCACCCTCAACCTTTATCGTCTTCTTGATCATCAAAAGGTACCTACTTTCCTTCTTCTGCTAGTTTTCCTGGCATTTTAACCGATTTACATCATCCTGTAACTGCCTGGTGCATACGCTGTGGGTTGTTTCTCCATTTCTCCTTCTGCGTAACTTAGGGCTTCGTCAATCGTCGCAACGAACCTATATTCGTTCATTTTTCACCTTCCTTCTACGATCGAGTCAGCCTCTGTAACCCCTGATCATTTTTCCTTTTCTTCTTCCTTTGCAGCTGCAACAATGACTCGTACAAAGATCACCCCGAATCCTCCCCCTTCGCAACGAAACCCCCCTTCACAAGCACACGGCCCACCAGAAGTTCGTGGCGCTTCATCCTCGCAGGCTGAGAGGCCTGCGTCTTCCCGTCCTAATCTGGCCCAGGCAACTCCACCCATCGCCGGAGGAGCCTCTGCTCCCTTGCCAGACTTCAAAACCTTGTATCCCTGGGCCAACTCGACCCTTCTAAGGGAAACATCTTCGGTGAATACTGCGGGAGCAGTTTTGCGGCTGACCAAGGGGGATGAGCCTCATCAATCGTTTCATAAGGAGCACGACGAAAAGATGATAGTGCTGCCTTGCCCCCCCGAGCTGCCTGTTTGTGCTGACGAGAAGGTGAGTGCCAACGGGCCCTTCTGTTTCGTCTACACAACCTTATTCAAGAAGGTGAAGCTCAAGTTCCCTTTCACCCGTTTCGAAAGGGAGCTCCTAACCGAGCTCAACAGCTGGGCGTTTGTGCGAGCGTTCGAAGTGGTGTGCGCCCATCTGGGGTTGCCCGCATCGGTGGACGTGTTTTTATTCCTCTTTGAAGCCAAGCACCCGAGAGACCGCCTATGGGTTAGCTTGAACGCGAACGCTGGGAGGTCCATCTTTGCTATCTTCCAGCAATCGTATAAAGATTGGAAAGGGAGGTTCGTCCAAGTGCGCGCCAACGACAAGGACGAATCCCTACTCGACGGCTTCCCCTTATACTGGGTGGATAAGGGGAAGAAAGAATCCAAAAGCTGCTTCAGGAGACCCAGAAGTCCTGATAGCATGGGAGCGTTGGACAGAGATCTCTGTCTCTTCTGGAAGAGGGTGGCGGATGCCAACATCACTTTCCTGACCACCACCTTGATCTGCTTCGAATTCTACGAAGACCAGCTAGAAATTCGAATAGGTTAGAACATTAAACTATTGCTTTGATACTGCTTCTGTTTAGCTGTTTCTGGGCGTCTTGCGCGTTATGCGCAAGACTTTGATTTTATCTTTCCTGCACATATCATCTGCTTTGCTGCGTACTACCTTATGCATTTGTTTTCTTTTTTTTCCTGAGATGACCCATGCAATTTCGTTCCATGCAGACGACATGTTGGGCAAAGGCATGCTCGCTGAACTTAAGGCGCTCGCCCGAAACCATGGATTGGCGACGGGCTCGCAAACAGTGCCCAACTCGGTGGTGGAGAAGTCTATCGTCCACGGGCGATCACCACCTAAGGAACCCGCCCAACGCAAAAAACTGGTTCTTAAAAGGCCTAAAAGGAAAGCCGCTCAAGTCATCCATGAGGAGGAAGAAGAGGATGACGAGGTCACCGAGGATGGCCTCGTTACAAAGAGGAAGAGGGTGGCACCTTCTTCACCACCTGCCCCACCCCCTCTTCCAACCTCAACACCACCATCGACGCCTGCTCCTCCTCCATCATCGCCACTCCCACAGGCTCCTGCCTCTCCAGTCCAAGCGGTCCCACTGGCCACTGCGCCACCTGCAGCTGAGGCCCAAGAGCCAAACTTCCTAGAGGACCCCGCAAGCGCTTCTACACCATATGTGTCAGCTGGAGGGGGGCCCCCTTCAAACGCTTCAGCTGCAGAAGATGCTCCAATCGGGGATGAGGTTGCTCATACCTCTCCGATTCTGATTACCGAATCCCCGATTCCGTCGCCACGCCAGGAAGCAACTACTGAAGAACCTGCTAAGGAAGGTGGCGACGAGAACCCACAGCAGGCCCACCTGGTGCCTCTCCAAGCAGCAAACCTCCCTTTGGAGGTCACAAGAATGTGGGAGCCTCTAACCGCTAAACTGAAGACCATAGCAGAGGATATCCCGTCGATCATAACCAGAGCTGTGGAGAGCTCAACCAGGAGGCTCCAAGACGACCTCTTCAATCTCAAAACCGAAAACAGCACCATGAGGGTCGAGGTGGAGAAGTTGTCTTTCAACCTGACGCTCGCAGAAATCGAACACTCCCGAGTGGAGGATGCAATGAACACCGAGCTCAGGCTGGCGCGCAAGGAGGCCACTGACCTTCGCCACAAGGTGCACCAACTTGCTCAAGAGAAGGTCGAACTGGAGAGCAAGATCGTGCCTCTTCGCGCCAGGGCGGTCGACCTGGAGGCTCTCATGAAAGCTGACGCCGCTAAGGTGCAAAAATTAGAGCAGAGGTCGATCGACCGAGAGAAATTACTTGGGCAAGTGGAAAAGGCGAGGGACGACGCCATAGCTGATCTTGCCGAGGCCAACAAAGGGAAGGGAGAGGTGGCTGCTGAATTGGCCCAAGCGCAAGCGAAATCCAAGAAGGTTACTGAAGACCTTCTCCAGGCTCAAGAGACCAACGAACAACTCAAAAAACAGGTTGAAGAGCTGGAGCAACAGAATAAAGAGCTGAAAGAGCAAACTGAAGACCTCAAGAAGCGGATTGAGGAACTTCAGAGGCAAATCGAAGAACTCAAGCTAAACTCTGCTCAGATTCTGGCCGCTGGATTCGAAGCTGCGCGGGTACAATTCGCTTGCCTATTCCCCGACCTGGATCTCAGCATGGTGTCGCTGAACAATGAAGTAGTAGATGGAAAAGTCGTTCCTGCTGAAGACTAATCAACTCTTCCTCATCTACTGCCTTCGTGTTTTCCCTCCTATTATTCTGTAATAAACTCGTGTATATGTGCCTTTAACAGATACTTATCTTAACGACAAAGTTTGGGTATTCCCTCTCCTAACTTCTTTAAGCGCTTTAACCTTCTTTGCATATTCAACTTTATCGGATTTAACTTAATGATTTTGCAAACACGACTTTTGACTTAACTGCTCCGAACCACTTCAAACTTAAGCAAAAATCACTTTAACCAACTTGTACTCTTAAGGCAACTAACCTTATCGTAAGAATATCCCTCAAGCAACGAACTGTAACTCAGTTACTGGCTCAAAACACCGTCCCACTCGACCTGCCTTATCAAACAGGTCTTTCAACCTACTCGCCGCTGTTTGAACCCTTCCTGATCGCCAAAAACTCTTGGCGATACCAGCTTTCTTCTAGCCTCATGCTTTGGCCATTGTTTCTTCATCTGGGGGTAGAAACGCCTTTTGGGATCCTTCTTTACCTCCCTGAACTTCAGAACAAAGACCGGTTGACTAGGCGTTCTCTTCGAACCTACCTTAGCCACCTTCCAAACTTCTTCCACCCTCTGCACCGTACCTGAACTCGTTCGAGACGAGAAGGATTTTATCTTGCCTAAACTCGCTCATCAGCGAGAAGGTTTTTAACTTGCCTGAACTCGCTCAATGGCGAGAAGGTCTTTAAACTCGCCTGAACTCGCTCAACGGCGAGAAGGTCTTTAAACTCGCCTGAACTCGCTCAACGGCGAGAAGGTCTTTAAACTCGCCTCTACATTGCCCCAGGGGTTACATCTTCTCGCCCCCAGAAACACGGAGGACTTTTCACTGGTGCCTCTACATTGCCCCAGGGGTTACATCTTCTCGCCCCCAGAAACACGGAGGACTTTTACCCTTTCTCACCTGCACTCGCTCGACGGCGAGGAGGTCTTTATCTTGCCCCAGAACGCGCGAGGGCGTTGAGGTCTTTCATCTGGTGCCTCCGATCGCCGAAAAACGATGAGGACTTTAAAACTTTAACCGGTGCCTCCAATCGCCGAAAAACGATGAGGACTTAAAAACTTTAACTGGTGCCTCCAATCGCCGAAAAACGATGAGGACTTAAAACTTTTTAGAAAGCATGCGATATATCTTTTCTTGCCTTAAATGACGTACAAGCGACAAGGTCTTTCTTCAAAACTTTTGAGAAAAAGCAAACATGCAATCTGAAAACACCTTATACTTCGAAAACTCTTCTTTTATTAGGTGGCCTCATTAAAAACCCTCCTTAGGGAAAAAAGAGTGCCCCCTTCAAACTGTTTCATCAGAGACATTGTAAAGTGACTTTGTGTTTGTCTTTACTTACAAAGTTCTTAACTATAGTACAACTTCAGGTGCGTGGCGTTCCAGGTGCGAGGAATCGCCCCTCCTTCCAGCGTCTCTAAGCGGTAGGCGCCGTTCCCGAGCGCCTCGGTTATCCTGAACGGTCCAGTCCACTTGGGCGACAGTTTATTCTCCATCTCGTACTGGTGGGCCTTCCTCATCACCAGATCGCCCTCTCTAAACTGCCTCGGCATCACCTTCGAGTTGTATCTTCGTTCGATCCTTCTCTTCATCGCCTCAGCTTTTAGTCTCGCCTCTTCCCTGACCTCGTCGAGTAGATCCAGGTTCAGCCTTCTCTCTTCATTCGAGTCTTCCTCTACGAAGTTCTGGAATCTCGGCGAGCTCTCCTGGATCTCCACCGGAATCATGGCATCACACCCATAGACCAAGCTGAACGGGGTCTCATGGGTTCCTGACTGCTCGGTGGTGTGGTACGCCCAGACTATACGGGGCACCTCCTCAGCCCAACTTCCCTTGGCTTTCTCAAGCCTTCTCTTCAAACCTCTCAACAACACCCGATTAGCTGACTCCACCTGGCCATTTGTCTGAGGGTGCTCGACGGATGCAAATACTTGTTGAATTCCCACCCCTTCGCAAAGCTTCTTCAACAGGTGGCTTGCGAACTGCGTCCCATTATCCGACACCAGGCGTTTAGGCACTCCAAACCGGCACACGATGTTCTTCCATACGAAACCTTCGATCTTGTGTGCGGTGATCTGGGCCACTGGTTCTGCTTCAATCCACTTGGTGAAATACTCAATCGCCACCACCAAGTACTTCATCTGCCTGATCGCCAGCGGGAAAGGTCTCAGGATGTCGATTCCCCAAGTATGAAACGACCAAGGGCTATAGATCGACTTCAACTCCTCGGGAGGTGCCTTGTGCCAATCGGCGTGCTGTTGGCATTGTTTGCAACACTGGGCATATTTCTTGCAATCTTCTCTCATAGATGGCCAGTAGTAGCCTGCACGGAGAGTTCTCGCGGCCAGAGCTCGACCCCCAACGTGGCTTCCGCATATACCCTCGTGGAGCTCTGCCATGATCCTTGTGCACTTCTCGCCGTGTACGCATTCCAGGAGTGGGTGAGTGAACCCAAACCTGTACAGATCGCCATCAATCAATGTGTACTTGCTGGAATTTTTCTTTACCTTCCTGGCTTCTGTCGGATCCAGTGGGAGGAGGCCATCTGCCAGGCACCGCTTGTACTGTGTTATCCAAGTGTCTGGCTCGTGGGCGGCGCAGACCTGCATCATATTCACCTTCTCTCCTTGACACGCTCTAATTCTCGGCGATCTCAGAGTTTCTTGCGTCAAGGACTTATGGCTTCTCGCTGCTTTCTCCGTCGACTTGCTTATCTGAAGGACCAGGTGATCTGCTACAAATGCCCTTGGCGTCTTCAGAGTTTCTTGAATCACCGTCCTCTGCCTACCCCCCTTGCCCGAGCTGGCGAGCTTAGCAAGCAAGTCAGCTCGGGCATTCTGCTCTCTGGGCACATGTACTACTTCAAAGAGGCAAAGGAACTCTTCAATTCCTGCACGTACGCCAATTAAGCCGCCATTTGTGGATCTTTAGCCTGGAACTCGCCTGTTACTTGCCCCGTGACTAGCAGCGAGTCACTCTTAGCCATCAGCACCCTAGCTCCCATCTCCTTGGCCAGCAGAATCCCGGCGATCAGCGCCTCATACTCTGCTTGATTGTTGCTGGCTTTGAAGGCGAACCTCAGAGATTGTTCGATCAGCACGCCGTTGGGTCCTTCTAATATGACTCCAGCACCGCTGCCCTGCTGGTTCGACGATCCATCCACCGAAAGTACCCAACGGAAATCGTCTCCTTCAACCCGCGTCGCCTCTGATGAGAGCTCAACCACGAAATCTGCAAAGATTTTCCCCTTGATCGGGCCTCGGGGCTCGTATTTGATATCAAACTTTGACAACTCTACCGCCCACTTCACCATCCTTCCCGCAACGTCGGGTTTCTTCAAGACCTTCTGGATGGGCAGGTCAGTCATCACCAGTATTGTGAAACTATGGAAGTAGTGGCGCAACCTCCTCACCGAAAACACCACAGCCAACACAGCTTTCTCCAGGGCCTGATATCTCGTTTCGGGGCCCTGCAACACCTTGCTCACAAAATAGATAGGCTTCTGAGCCTGATCTTGATCCTGGGTGAGCACCGCACTCACTGCCCTCTCAGTCACAGCAAAATACAACCTGAGAGGGATTCCCACCAGCGGTTTGCACAGAACCGTCGGGCTCGCCAGATACTCCTTCAGTTTGACGAAAGCTTCTTCGCACTCTTTCGTCCAAGCAAACTTATTATTGCGCCGCAGACATTGAAAATAGGGATGCCCCTTTTCTCCGCTAGCTGACATGAAGCGAGATAGGGCTGCCATCCGACCTGTTAACTACTGGACTTCTTTCACCGTAGCTGGGCTCCTCATCGCCAAGATGGCGGCGCACTTGTCCGGGTTGGCTTCTATTCCTCTTTCAGTCAAGAGGAAACCCAAAAACTTTCCAGCCTCCACGCCGAAAATGCATTTCTCCGGATTGAGCTTTAACTTGAACTTGGCGATCGTCGTGAATAATTCCTCCAAGTCTGCAACGTGCTTGCTTTTTTCCTACAAGGTCACGACCATGTCATCGACGTAAGCTTGCACGTTCCTTCCCAGCATTGGTGCAAGTACTCGATCCATCAGCCTCTGGTACGTGGCCCCCGCGTTCTTCAGCCCAAACGGCATCACCTTATAGCAGTAGCACGATCTCTCCGTCATGAAGGCTGTCTTCTCTTCATCCATGGGATGCATCTTGATCTGATTATACCCTGAGAAGGCATCCAGGAAACTCAGCAACTTACACCCTGCAGCACTATCGACCAGGGCATCAATGCTTGGTAAAGGATACGAATCCTTTGGGCAAGCTTTGTTCAGGTCGGTGAAATCGACGCACATGCGCCATTTCCTGTTACTCTTCTTCACCAGCACGACATTTGCCAACCATTCAGGGTACTGGACTTCCCTGATGTGGCCTGCAGCGAGGAGTTTCTTTGTTTCGTCCCTGATCGCCTGCCTCCTCTCCTCGTTGAACTTTCTTCTCCTTTGTCGCACCGGTCTCACCAAATTGTCCATTGCCAGATGATGGCAGAAGAAGTCGGGATCAATCCCGGGCATGTCCGAAGCGGACCATGCAAACGCGTCCAGATGCCGCTCAATCACCTTGGCGATCTGGTCCTGGAGCTCGACCTCCAGAGATCTTCCCAGCTTGAAGATTTTGCCTCCGATCTCCTTTTCGAGCCACTGCTCGACAGGTTTAGGCCTGGATTCTCTGGCGATCACCGCCCTGGCGATTCCCTGCTCCCTTGCTTTCTCAGGGCGATTCCGCGCCTCTTCCTCCTCCAGACCAGCATTCCTCTCCCCTAGCTCAGCGTCTACCATCTCCACATCTCTTCCGGCGGCCTCCTCTGTCACCGTCGATCTGGGCTTCACACCGGGAGGTGGGGTGGTTGTTACATAACTCACTGATCTTTTGTTTTTCATGCTATTCTCATAGCACCTTTTCGCTTCTTTCTGATCAGACTTGATTATGATCACCACCCCTTCCATGGACGACAACTTTACCTTCATGTGCCGAGTCGACGGAATGGCGCCTATCCTGTTAAGCGTGGGCCTTCCCAACAGGATGTTATATGCTGAAGGGGCGTTTACGATGAGGTACTTGATTTTCTCCGTCCTCGACCCAGCCTCATCTGTAAACGTGGTTCTCAGCTCAATGTACCCCCTGACCTCCACCTGGTCACCAGCGAACCCATATAGGCACCCTCCATAGGGCCTTAGCTGGTCAAGGGGCAACTCCAGCTGTGTGAAAGTCGACCAGAACATCACGTCTGCCGAGCTTCCTTGGTCCACCAGAACTCTGTGGACCTTCCTTCCCGCTGTAACCAACGAAATAACTATGGGATCGTTGTCATGAGGCACAACGTCCCGAAGATCTTGCTTGGTGAACGTAATGTCCACTTCCGGCGAGTGATCTTCAAACATGTCCACTGTCATCACCGATCGCGCGTACTTCTTCCTCTGCGATGCGGTGCATCCACCACCTGAGAAGCCCCCTGCGATGGTGTGGATCTCCCCGTGGATAGGCATCTCGTGTTGCTGGGCTTCTCCACCTGCTGGCTGGGAACTCGACGCTCCCCCCGTCCTCTTGTCCAGCAGATAGTCATTTAGGAACCCGCTCTTAACCAGATCGTCGAGCTGATATCCTAAGGACAGACACGATTCCAAAGTGTGGCCAAAACATTGGTGGAACTCACACCAGGCATCCGGCTTTGACCCCAGCACCTTGTCGCCCACCTTCTCAGGTGCTTTCAACCTAGCAGATATGTTAGGAATGGCGATCAGGTCCGCTAGTCCCATGACAAATTTGTGCTTAGGCGGGCGATTGTATTCCCGGCGTGCTGGTTGCTGGCGCCCCTGGCTCCTTCCCTTGTTCCTCCTGTCATAAGGATGGCGAGTCCTCTGGTCCTTCCTGGCCGCCGCCGCTGTTTCCAGCACCCTCTGCGGCTGGATCCTGGTCTGGGCGCGTGGCCTGGCGGGAGCCACGCTGCCTCTCTTCTCGGCGACTTCACTCTCGTCGGCGATGTGAGCCACCGCAAGTCGCCTGACTTCAGCAAACGTCGCGGGGTGAGCCCTGATCAAGGCCTCGCAGAATGGTCCTGGCTGCACGTCCTTCTTGAAGGCATAGACCAGCATTTCTTCATCCTTGGCCGGCGATCTGACCATCTGCGCTCCAAAGCGATTCAGGTAATCTCTGAGGGACTCCCCATGGTACTGCCTTACATCAAACAGATCATAAGACACCCTGGGTGGTGCCTTATTCACAATGTACTGCTCGACAAAAATCTTCGAGAACTGTTGAAAATTGGTTATGTGGCCGTTAGGCAGGCTCACAAACCACTCCATCGCCGTTCCCTGGAGCGTACTCACGAACATCTTGCAGTAGACGGCGTCTGACCCTCCCGACAGCATCATCTGCGTATGGAACGTGGTCAGATGAGCCTCTGGATCCTCCACGCCGGTAAAGACAGCCTTAACCGGAACCACGCTCGTGGGAATAGGCGTGTCAGTAATAGCCTGAACAAAAGGCATTGGGAAAACACGAGGTGGCGTCGACGGTGCCACCTCTTCAGCAGAAGAACGTCCTTGCTGCTCCCGAAGAGCTTGACGCAGCTCCTCAGTCACCTTGCTAAGCTCCTCGTTCCTGGAGCGAGAGGCGACCAGGTCCTCATGTATTCTCGCCTGCTCTACACGTGAGGCTTCCACAGTTGCCTGCAACGAGCGCATCATCTCTGCCATCTGCGCCATGGTCATGGCGGCGGCGCCTTCGTCAGCAACGGGCGCAACTGGACTTGAACGATTGCTTCTCATCTTTCTCATGAACTCAGCGAATCTCAGAATGCAGCGAACGACACTTCAACCACGATCGAATCAGCGATCAATCGGAGAAAATAGTGCGAAACTGCGCAAGAAAACTCAAGAACACCGTAAGCCTTCAAAGAAAACCACAACCTCACCAGAAACCACCGCAACCAAACGAGCGAAAGAACTCGAACTTCCACCGAACAAATTACGCGTAAACAGCAGGAAACCTCACTCCACCGATCGAAAAACCAAACGAACGGTACAAAACGCGAATTCACCGAACGAAACTCAAGCAAACAGCGAACGATGGTTGCACCAGCACACAACCACGCGGAAAACTTCGAAAACTTTCGAGAACTCACGCTGTGGATGGGAGCAAGTTTTACACGGCCCCACGGTGGGCGCCTGATGATCCTGCCGGTTGACCGGAACGCTGGAAATTGCCTCGTCAAAGGATCGACATGCGCACCGCTTCTCACCTCCATTCCTCTTCGGGATCTACCTCAAGAACCTGCAAAGAAACAGAGCGGCGCCGCTGCGGCCGATCGCACTCCAACGCTCAAGTCAGTGATGGTATCACCAAATACTAAGAGAACAAGAACCGTGCAAATCCTCTCTCACAGTCAGCTCTAGAACTCGCAAGCGTAAAGAGTATGAACTGAACGTGCGTACCTCAGAAAGTTCGTTAAGAACTCTTATATACCTGGTTGTTTTCTCTCTCCTGGCAGTTACAGACCTGGACACGTGGCTCGCATCCAGTCGTACACGTGCCATCATCTGGAGCCTCCTTGACTTGGCGCTGCTTCTACTCTCATTTTGGCTAAGTTACTTATGCATGGTACTGCCCAGTGCATAGCTAACTTGGGAGTGCGATCTCTACTGGAACTGGCGAGTTAGGGTGTCCTCATACAGCTTCCCTGTGGTCTCGCTGGCCGCCTTCATAATCTGCTTCTCCTTCATCTTCGGCGATGTGCTTTCTCCGGCGATCTCCAATTGCTTGGTCGCCTGAAACTACATCTGGCGACTTCATCTTTAACATGGTGATCGCCGATTCTGGTAAGCTGGAAATCGGAACACACCAATATAACAACCGGCGACTACACGAGCCCCCCGACTTCCTTCCCTCTTGCCAACCAGGCGCCTTGCCAACACGCCCATACTGTAGCAGGGTGCCACGTCATCACTCCCGACCACCAGGGCGGTACAGAACAGTAGAGTGAAAAGGGGTTTAAGGGTTTTTCGAAGCGGGTTTGGGAAGCGCAAACGGTTACTGAGGAGAGCCGTTGATGAAGCCACGTGTCGAGCGATGGGTGAAGGGTTTGGTGGAGCGTCAGAGAAGCAGAAAGTACAAATCGCTTGAAATTCCGCGCCAGTGCCACGTAGATCGGTGTGGTCGTGACTCTTTTAGTCTTTTCGCTGGACAAGTCTTCGCTTAAGACTGGGGGGCTTGTGTACCGCCCTGGTAGTCGGAAGTGATGACGTGGCACCAAGCTACAGTGTAGGTATGTTGACAAGGCGCCAGATCCGCAGAAGGGAAGGAAGTCGGGGAGCTCGTGTAGTCGCCGGTTGATAAGTTGGCGTGCTCCGACCTCCAGCATACCAGAATCGGCGATCACCCAGTGAAAGATGAAGTCGCCAGATGTAAACTCAGGCGACCACTTGATTGGAGATCGCCAGAACAAGCACATCGCCGAAGATGAAGGTGATGCAGATTATGAAGGCGGCCGGCGAGACCACAGGGAAGGTGTACGAGAGCGCCCTAACTCGCCAATTCCAGTAGAGATCGCACTCCCAAGTTAGCTATGCACTGGGCAGTACCATGCATAAGTAACTTAGATTTGGAACGAAGACGAAGGAGTCCTAGATACGCAGCTTGAAGCCACGCACGAAGAACAATCTGGTGAACCGGCAGGAACATTCGGCGCCCACCATGGGGCCGAACTAAAACAGCAGTCCCACCGCAAGTAGTTTGAGTTTCAGTAGCGACAGCGAGGTTTGTGGAGATTTTTCAAGATTCTTGCAAGATTCGTCGATAATCTTCAAGTTTCGTTCAGTTCCACCGAAGAAAGTTCCAAGATTTGCAGAAACAGTTCAAGATTCTCCAAGAAACTATGAAGAATGAGGACTAAGAGGCAGAGTTCAACGACGCGCGAAGAGAGTGATGGCATGACCTTGCAGCAGGTCATGAAGGGGATGTAAGGCCTTCAAGAGGCGATGGCGGCGTCGAAAGTGGAGCAAGAACGCATTCAGCTGGATCTTGCAGTGTCGCAGGCAAGAAATGAAGAGTTGTGACGCGCGAACGAAAAGTTGCGCCGCGGGTTGCGCAACCACCCTGGGAATCACGAAACAGAGGATCGCGAGTGTTTTACACCACCTAGGGAGTTTCCTATGCCATTCTCACAGTCTATCATGGAGGCTGTGATTCCACCCACGTTTGTGGGTCCAAAGGTCACGTTCACAGGAATGGAAGATCCAGAGGCGCACCTCACTGCGTTCCACACGCAGATGATGCTTGTCGGCGGTTCTGACGCCGTGAGGTGCAAACTCTTCATGAGCACGTTGACAGGGATGGCAATGGACTGGTTCATTAGCCTTCCAGATGGTCACGTGACCTCCTTTGCGCAGCTTTCACAGCTGTTCAGGGAGCAGTATATCGCGAATCGGGCTCCCCCGCCAGTGTCGTATGACCTCTTCGACGTGAAGCAGTATCAGGGGGAGATGTTGAAAGAGTACATCAACCGTTTTGGCGCGCAAGTGGTGAAGGTTGGCACCATGGAAGAGCCAATGATCGTGTATGCGTTCAGGAAGGGGATCTGCCCTGGGCCATTCTGCGAGTCGATCATCAGGAATCGCCCCAGAACTTTCGCTGAAATCAGGTGTCGCGCGGTGGAGCACATCGCAACAGAAGGTTAGGTGTGCGAGAAACGTGCAAGTGTCGCACCCACACACCCTAGAGCAAAGTCACGTGCACAGCCCTCCAGGGTGAATGAAGCCACGACAGGGAGGAGGAGCCAAGAGAGGAAGCGCCCTTACAAAGAGAGGAAACGCCCCTACGAGGCGAGGAAATCGCAAGCCAGGGGGCGCTCAGGGGAGAACCAACCGATTAGGCACGACTTTATGGTGGAGATGAAGGACCTCATTGCCGTGCGCAACATTGCAGATAGGTTGAGAGTCCATGCGAAGACAAACAAGGTGTTGGGACCACACAAGGACGCATGGTGTGAGTTCCATCAGGCGTTCGGGCACTCCATCACCAACTGCCTAGCTATGGGCTATCAGTTGGACGAGCTAGTGAAGAGCGGGTTCTTGAAAGATTATCTAGTGGGGTCATCCGGAGCTGCGGCCTTGGCGGCGCCAGTAGAAGACCAAGCCCATGAGATGCCTATCCATGGGGAGGTTCACACCATTTCTGGTGGTTTTTCAGGCGGAGGATGCACTGCCTTTCAACGCAAGAGGTACGTGCGGTCAATGAATTCGATGGCTGAGCAGGGGGCGGACGACTCGCTGGACATTGATCTTGCGTTCACGAGGGCTGATCTTCACGATGTTGTCCCCCACGATAATGACTCTGTGGTGATTTTAGTCGTAACTGCAGGGAGGAAGGTGCACCGCGTGCTCGTGGACCAGGGCAGCTCAGCGGACATAATGTTCTAGTCCACGTTCAATAAGTTGCAGGTGTCCCCTGATCTGCTGAGGCCATATACAGGGTGCTTGTATGGCTTCGTAGGGTACCAAGTGAGGTGCGCGGCTATCTAGAGCTGAGGACGACTTTCACGGATGGCACGGCGTCGCCCACCGAGAACATAAGGTATCTAGTTGTGAACGCCAATTCGATGTACAACATTTTGCTGGGGAGGCCAGCTTTGAACAGATTGAGGGGGGTGTCGTCGACACGACACATGAAGCTGAAGCTACCCGATCTCAGTGGCAGAGTGATCGTGATCAAGTTCGATCAGCAGGAAGCGAAAAAGTGCTATGAAAATAGCCTGAAAACGAAGAGAGGCGTGTTTATGGTGGTGGAGCGCCCACCCAGAGCGGAAATGCCCATGGAGGTAGAGCCCGTGGAGGAAACGCCCACGGAGGCAGTGCCCACGGAGGAGGCGCGGGGGAATGGGTCATATAAGCTTGAGACTCTAGAGGGAGGCCCCATCCCGCGCACTTGGAACGCGGTAAACTTGAAGTTTTATTTCAGTTAAAAACTCTATGTGGTGTACAGTTTAAGGGGACACTCTTTTTCCCTTTCGGGGGTTTTTTAACGAGGTCACCCAAGTAAAAATCAGTTTGAGCATACATTGTCTTAAGTCTTTATTACGATGTAAAGAAACGCTGAGAAGGAATGACGCGGTTCAGTGAGAAACAAACCCGTCGCCTTGGTGTTTAGACACCTCAGCAGGAGTGGTGCAGATGTCTCCTCTGGGCGTGGGCACCAAGCGCATAAACCGCCTCGAACGTTTAGACAACCCGAAGGGGAGTGGCGGGGAGCACACTCTTCAGGCGTGGGCGTCGAGTGCGAAAGGTAAGTATAACCCAGTTAAAATCTGGGCGTCTTGTCCCTGGGCAGGAGTTAACGGATTCCTTCGGAACGCCTTCTCCCCAGGTGAGAGCGACAAGCCCTTGGTCGCCCTGATGTTTAGACACCTCGCAAGGAAGTGGCGAGGGGCGCTTCCTTCGAGCGTGGGCATCAGGCAGAAAGGAAGTTCGGAGCAGTGGAGAACCAGGTGCCTTGTGCAGATACACGCCAGATAGGAGAAGCGCTATCCTTCGGGAAGCCTTCTCCTTGGGCGTAAATGCCAAGTCTCTGGTCATCTTCGTGTTTAGACACACCGGGGACGAAACGACACTGCTTCCTAGCAGGCCTCTCCTCGGGCGTGGGCACCAAGTGCAAGAGATAAGGGCTAGTTGCCTTGGTGTTTAGACACACCGGGAACGATACGGCACTGCTTCCAGCAGGCCTTTCCTCGAGCGTGGGCACCAAGTGCAACTTTGTCCCAGTGTCTAGACACACTTGTTAGAGTTAAACAGTGTCTAAGTTCAAGAGGGGAGGGGTGAATTGAGCTTATCAAATTTTCGCAAAAGAAGCTGATTTACAGTGTAACAGAGGTGAAAAGAACAAATTTATTTTAAACGAAACATATTGTTTTTACAAATGACTTTAGCACAAACAGAACTTGATCAACAAGGTTTAGATCATCCAGCAGAAATAACAGAAACAAATTGATTAACTTTCCCAAATTATAAAGTTGCAGTTTGTAGCACATGATTAATCAATTTTACTTAACACAAAGCATCTAAAGTAATGGACAAATGTCATAGTTTAGTCAAGGAAAACAATTCACCCTTTTGCCATATTACAGATTCACACAGCAACTTGATTTATGTTTAGAAGATTGATTAACAAGCTAGAATGGCAGATTTAGTCAGGTCCAGAGTTAACAGATTTTAGATTCAAAAGAACAGATTCCTTTATTGACAGATTATGTGAAAACTCAGAATTAAGAGCAGGGATGAGAAGAGAAACACAAGAGAATTTTTATACTGGTTCACTCATCAAGAGCTACGTCCAGTTCACCTTACTCCAAGGTGGAATCCACTAAAACAGATACAATCAATTACAGCATACACAACAATTCTTGAACCCTTCAAGAACTTCAACAACCAAGGCTGAAAAACACTATTTCAGCATGCCTTACACTCCAAGAAACATTATCAAGGAGTGACTAACACTTATACCTATTACAAGAACCAATAAGGGAAAGATTACACCTGAAACTGTGTTGCAAGAACATAAACCAGTTGTTCTATTTGCTCCAAGACAGTACCAACACCTTCAACCAGCACAAGGTTCTTCAAGAACAAGCTCACATGTATTTCTCTTTTGAAAAACCTTTGCAAAACCTTTTCAATTCTTTTTTTCACACACGAAATGTTGTATCTCTGTCAAAACTGTGATTGTTCAGCATCCCTTCACGTGATAAGGGCATTTTATTTTATAGAGAACAATTTCTAACCACTTTTTAAAAACAGTTTCAGAGCAGTTAAAGAAATAACAGATTGATTCTAAAAACAACAGGTTAAATGTTAACAAAACTGCCAGCTCAGCTTAACTGTAATAACAAACTGAACTCCTTCAATTTGGTCATCCAAGTGTTGAAACCTGGCTTGAGTCATCTCATAGTATTCTGTTCCGTCCGGTGGACTGGGACGTCTTCGTGCGCGACCTCAACCGTCAGCTAGGGACTCCTTCCCACTGGTTACCTGTGGATTCCTACAAAAAGAGGACAAAAGGGCGCCCTAGCGGCCGTTTGCACTCCGACGCTCAAGTCAGCCAGCAAGAAACACCAAAACTGTGCACCTCCGTATCTGAGCACCGCGTATGGCACTCCGAAGGTGGTAAAAAGAACTGTGTATTGTGTGTATATTCTCGTTCTGGAAAACAATCTTTCCCTAGTCCCTTGTGCGTAACCTCAAGGCTCGAGCAAGCAACTAGAGTGTCTCTGGAAAATTTGCCAAAAGTTCGAACCCCGTTCCCAACATTCTCCGCGCTATTTAAACTACCCAAGCATTTAAAGCGCCTTTAATCACAAATGTAACGCACTCAATCAGCGTGTCTAATTAAAAAACGTAGCGCATTTAAGACGTTGAAACGCTTGGGAGCCATTATAGTACCTGAATGCTCGAAACGGAAACTATATTGAGTGACTTTAATTACCCGGTACCTGACTAAAGGGTGTTTCTATTCTGACCTGGTTGTCGTACACGTGGAGGACCTCATGACACCATGACCCATCTGGGGGCGTTTCTGCCCATCTGGGGACGTTTCTACGTGTGAGTCCTCCTGCCTGGGAGTGCTACTGCGCAAGGGGTGACTTTTTGGGTGCCAACTCATGCCCCCAATCATCTAGTCACTTACTTTGAGAGCGTATCTGCCTTCCTCTCGTACCCTGCACCCGGCTACCCTGGGCGTGACCTTCCTCTTGAGTCGTATCTGTCCCAAAGGCGTCTCTGGGGCGGCAGGGGTACTTCACGAGTCAGGCTGCCCTACACTGGTGCTATCACTATGGCCTTGAAGCCACCTTTTCCTTCTCTTTATCACTGCCCCGGATTATCGGGACCTGAGGCCTTCCCACGGCGTCGCTCCCTCCATGGTCTTTCCTACCCATGGGTATCGGGGAACCACACTGTGATTGCCTTGCTTTAGTAATGTTTGATCCGACGACGCTGGCACTTAGCGTCTCTTCACCTAGGCAACGCCTTGTGTTGACTTTGACCCCTGGTGTTTGACTTTGACCTTGACTTAGTCAACGCCCGGGTACGGGACGGTACACAAGCCCCCCAGTCTTAAGCCGAAGACTTGTCTTCAGCGTAAAGACTAAGGCCTCGCCCACGCCGTTCACGTGCCACCCTGATGATGTGTCGCTCCCTGCTTACTCAACAATTCTCGAATCATTGACGTGATACTCTCTGAACCATAGGAGCGCTCTTAATGACTGATTGGACATCCTCTGAAACGGGGAGAATAACACCTTTTGGGGCTACCCTTGATCGCGCGCCACGTAGCCCATCGCACGGCCAGCCTCTAGAGACCCTTGCGTTTCCCTTGGGCGATTGATCCTTTGACACGTGGCACGATCTCACGGCTCTTAGTTAGCGCCCCATGGGTTGCAAATGTAACGTTCAAGTTACCCCCAAACCCCGCGCTCACCCCACTGTTACATTCATTCCCTCTGCGTCTCTGCACTGTTCATCGCCTTCAAACCCCTTTTCTCTGCAATTGCTGTTCTCTCCCTCCTGTGCTCTTCTTCCGCCTTCACTTTGACAGCAAAGGTATGATTTTCGAATATTCATGACTCTTCCCTTTCATCGCATTGTATGATTTATTGAACTGCCTGGGACTATTGACATTAATGCATTACTGCGTTCTTCCGCTTCTCCTTCCTTCTCTGCTCCCTTCTTCTTCTTTCTGCGTTTTCTCGCGTGGGTGGTGTTTCCTGGGGTTCACTCCCCTTCCTGTCATGGCTACACTTGTTAAAACCTTTTTCCTCTCTTCTTTCTCCAGCTATTTATTCACACCATGACGCGCACGAACGCGGAGTCTGATTCCTCCCCCAAGACCCCCAAGTCCAACTACAAAGCCTACTACCCATGGGCCCCCGACGAGCTCTTGAACGAGTGTACGAGCCTGACTACCTTCCAGGACCTGGAAGCTCACCGTGGGGATCCCCATTTGTATAACTTTAACGCTTTCTGCCGCACTCACGACGCTCACATATCCGTCCGTCCCGGCAGGCCTGGGGAACCTGTCTGCGTGGACGACAGACCTAGAAAGGGGAACCCCTTCTTCTTTATGTACCAGACGGTGTTTAAACGCATAGGGGTGCGTCTCCCATTCACCCCCTTTGAACGGGAACTCCTCACCGAAATCAATACCGCCCCCGCCCAGCTCCACCCCAACAGGTGGGCATTCGTAAGGGGTTTTCAAATTCTCTGCGGGCACCTGGGCATCATTCGCTCCGTAGACGTTTTCCTGCATTTCTTCGAAGTGAAGAAGCAGGGGAAAAGCTTCTGGGTAAGCTTTTCCGGGATCGCGGGTAGGATCCTCCTCTCCCTCTTCCAAAACTCTTACAAGAACTGGAAAGGGAAATTCTTTAGAGTGTGCAGCGCCAAGCACAACCCCACAGCCTTGGATGGCTTTCCTCTCTATTGGACGGAGCGCCCTAAGCTGCTTAGGGCCAAAGCCCTGGAAGAGCTATCTCCTGCTGACAGGGAGGTAAGCAAGGCCTTGGCTGGGCTGGGGATCGTTTTTGATACTTTGAAGCTTGTTGCTAGCGAATACAATGCTCACGCCCTGACAACATACTTTGGTAAGGAGACTTTTCCCTCGTCCCCTTTGCTGTGAACACCCTGCTACCGGATGTTTGTTCCCACTGCTTTCTCCCCCTGTTTTCCATGGTCCCATGCTACTTGCATCTCACGCATTTATGCGCTTTGTAATTTTGCATAGTTGCTTTGGCCCTAATTTCTGCTGTTTGGTCTGTTTTGATGTAGGATCGGTGATGGACGCCTCCAAAAGGATGATGCTAGTGAAAGCAATGAAGGAAGCTCGTGCCGCTAAGGCGGGCGCCTCCTCCACCACTGTTGCTGATCCGATCCCCCCACCAACTCTGTTACCGCCACCACCGATCACCACCGAAGCCCCCCTAAGCTCATCTCCGTCATCTCCACATAGCCCCGAGGCGCTTCAGACTCCCGGCTCTCCTCTGCCCATCGCCGCCGTTCCCCTAGCCGCGGCCTCGTCGCCGGCTCCAACCCCCCTTGACAAAGGGAAACGGGTCTTGGAGATTTTATCGGATGACGAGGACTCGGAAGGTGTGGCACCCTTCAAGAGGAGAAAATCTGCGCGGGTTCCTCTTCTGCTAGAGGCGTCGCCCCAGGGAGGGAATCCCTTCATGGATGACCCTCCAAGCGCGACCTCACTTCCACCCACAACAGTCCAAGAGGAAGGGGGCGAAGGTGCCGAGTTTGCCCCGCCCCCGCCACCGGTAGAAGTCTCTGCTTCCCCTGCTCCCGTCGCTGCCGCCCCCGATCTCATCGCCATCCCTCCTCCAATCATGCATCTGATGAGGGGCTTTAGTGGCGGAACGATGCCAGAGGGCACCGACAGGAAGGAAGGCATGCCTTTCTACTTGGGGGCCTTCTTGGCGGTGGCCTTTGAATGGCGCGCCCAGGCCAGGAATGCTGTCCTGCAAACTCAAACCCTCCAGGCCTTGGAAACAAGGGTAACTGCTCTGGAGGAGGAAAAGAAAACCCTGGGATGCCAGAACAAAGCTTACGAAACCTCCCTGAAGCAGGCGCAAGAGTCCAAAGCAGAGGCTGAGGGACAACTGGCAGAGGCGTTGGAGCTCCAGTCTGACTTCTACGCCCGGGAAGTCGCCCTCAAAGTTCAGGTGACGAGCCTTCAAAACATAGTCGAAGCTTACGAAAAAGTTCAAAAGGACTTGAAGGCCCGCTGCTGTGAGCAAACTGGCGCAATGGAGCGGATGGAAGGTGAAATGGCGTCCCAGACCCAAGCTATGGGCCTTCTCCGGGCGAACTACGACAAACTGCAAATCGAGGTCAACCGACTCCGCGTGGAGAAGGAGGCTTTGGAGAAACAGGTGGCTTCCGGGGACACCATCATTGGAGAACTAGAGAAGGACAAGAAGACCCTCATCCAGGAGATGGCGGGTACTTTCGAGGAGGGATTCCAAGAAGCTTTGGCTCAAGCAGTCTGCACGAACCCGGGGATCGACATTCCCAGCTGCGATTCCACTCACCACATTGTCGATGGAAAGGTCGTGCCTCTGGAGATAGACGATTGAGCCGCCACCCTCGATCATCAGCCCATTCCTTTATACTTGTTTTAACCTCCTCTGATAAATTTGTAATTCTTTGAATTGTCTACACTCTTGCTACAACTCTGGGATTTTGTTATGATTACTTTCGTGTCCTCGCGACATAGAATTCTGCCTGTGTGATTTTATTCTCATTCTTTGCCTCCGCGTGCTTCGGTTGTTTTGCTCGTATTATACCCGCTTCTTTCACTTCGTTGTGTGCTCGGGAAAGGTCACGCGCCAGTGCCCACGCCTATGGAGTGGCTCACCTAGTGGAGCCGTATCGTCCACGGGGTGTCTCTAACACCCAAACGGTCCTTTCCTTGACCCTTAACGCCCGACGCCCACGTCTAAGGAGAGGCCTGCTACAGCAGCGCCTTATCGTCCTCGGGTGTCTAAAACGCCGAATGCTTTGGAGGGGGGGGGTCGTTCCCTCTATGGTCTTTCCTTCTCATAGGTATCGGGGAACGCCCTGTCAGTGATTCACTGGCGTTTTGGCGGTCTCATTCCCCTCCACAGTCTTTCCTACCTGTGGGTATCGGGGAGGCAACCTCGCTGATATTTTGGTTGGCGACGCCCGCGACGTCTCACGCTGGCGTCGCCCTTTATGTCCTTCCAGGCGACGCCTCAGGCGTCTCATGCTGGCGTCGCCTTGGGCGTCGTCCTTACCTTGACATTGACTTTGACCTTGGCCTTGGTCGACGCCTGGGGACAGCGAAGAGCTCAAGGTTCTCCCCGTGCCATCCACGTGGCGCTTCTTGTATGGCTGATGGGACGTTCAGTCATTCGACTTGGTCCACGTGGCGCTCCTTGTATGGCTGATGGGACGTTCAGTCATTCGATTTGATCCTGACTCCTACTGTGCCCCTGATCCACTTTCGACGGCGCATCGTACCACTGGGCATTCTATCGATACGACGTGTTCTGAGTTTAACCAGGGATGTCAGGGCCACCCTTCCATCTGCTGCCACGTGGCTCGATCGTGCGGTGCATCCATTCGCGTCGTTCAATGCTCTAACTGCCATAGTTCTACTTGCGTCGTTTGGCGCTCTAACCGCTTTATTTAACTCTTCAAACTCTGAAACTGTTCTCATCATTTCTGCGCTCTTCATAACCTACTTACACTCTCTCTTCTTGCACCCTTCCTCCTCTCGCGAAGGGCTCTTCCGGTGCTCGCTCCCACCATCGCTCGACTACCGGCGGGCCATGCGCCTTCGACAATCCCTATTCTTGTTAAAGAATGTCCTCTCATGCTACCTCCCCCAGGGTCAATCCCAAGGACCTATACCCTTGGGCTTCGAGTGAGCTTCTCGACGAATGCTCATGCTTAGTCGCCACCAGGGCCATAAGGGAACACAAAGGGGATTCATGTTCCTATGATCACCGTGCCTTCGCGAGGAAGCATGACGACGACATTGTTGTGCTCCCTTGCACTCTAGGGGAGCCAGTATATGGAGACGATCGGGCCAACGGAGGGGTCCCCTTCTTCTACTTTTACCAGGTGGTTTTCAAGACCATCAGCGTGCGCCTGCCCTTCTTCCGGTTCGAGAAGGAACTGCTGACGGAGATCAATGCCGCTCTGGCCCAGTTATACCCCAACAGCTGGGCCTTTGTCACAGCCTTTGACATCCTCTTCGGGTTTCTGGGTTGTGCACCCTCGGTTGACCTCTTTCTTCACTTCTTTGAGGTGAAGAGGCAAAGGCTCAACCTCTGGGCAACTCTCAGCAACGTTCCTGGGAGAGTTCTCCTAACCCCCTTCCAAAACTCATTCACCGGGTGGAAAGGCCGGTTCTTCAAGATTTGCTGCACTGACCTCGTTCCCACCGCTCTGGATGGTTTTCCTCTGTACTGGGTGAGAGAGGCGAGGGCCCTCAAAACCAAACCCTTCAAGAAGCTGGCTCCAAGTGATCAAATAGCTTGCCGGATTCTTGTTGAGGCGGGAAGTTTTGACTTTGCCACTTTGATCAGCTTGGAGTTCAGCGCTGGAACTCTCGAAAAGTATATAGGTATGAGTCACTGCCCTAGAGACTTCCGCCTTTATCGCTTTCTATCTGTGCTTGTTTTGCGTCATGGTGCCTCTGACACATTCATCTCCCTTGGTGCAGGTTCGAAAATAAACCAAGAGAGGAGGACACGACTCACTCGAGCTCTGCGGGCTGGGATCGGGGCTTCGCCTTCCTCCAGTGCTGACTCCGATGGCCACTGAGAAGTGGCTCGTTCGTGTTTTTGCATGATCTGTAATATTTGCCCCATTTGCGCTACTCCCATTGTATCGAACATTGCTTGTAACATCAACTTTTCTATATCATACTTGATTTTTTACAACGCCGCTTTACTTTGCATACGTTTCGCATATTGTGCGCTTTTCCTTCGTCATGTTCCTCAACGGCGCCTGCATTCAGGCGACACCTTCTTTCCGGGCGATGTCTTCACCTAGGCGACGCCTTCTCCCTTGGCGACGCCTTCACATAGGCGACGCCTTCACCTAGGCGACGCCTTCTTTCTTGGCGACGCCTCACATTACTTCAAACAGAGAAAGATAAAAGCTGAAAACCAAGGCACTTCTTTTTCTCAAAATGGTTTTTTCTTTTATTTGGGTGACCTCATTAAAAAACCCCCGAGAGGGAAAAAGAGTGTCCCCTTCAACTAAATTGTTACATGGCTGCTTACATAAGTCAACTAAAATAAAATTTTATGTTGGCTGCATTCCAGCTGCGTGGGATGGGACCCCCCTCCAAGGTCTCTAGGTTATACGACCCGTTGCCCTTAGCCTCGGTAATTCTGAAGGGTCCGGTCCACTTAGGAGACAGCTTATTCTCCAGCTCGTATGGATGAGCCTTCCTCATAACTAGGTCGCCAATCTGAAACTGCCGCGGCTTTACCTTAGAGCTGTATTGTCGCTCTACTCTTCTCTTCACTGCTTCAGCCTTTATTCTGGCTTCCTCCCTGGCTTCGTCCAGTAGGTCTAGGTTCACCCGCCTTTCTCGTTGGATTCTTATGCCACGAAGTTTTGGAAACGTGGTGAGCTTTCGTGAATTTCAACTGGGATCATCGCGTCCGACCCATACACCAGGCTGAAAGGCGTCTCCATGGTGGAAGATTGGGGCGTGGTGTGGTATGCCCACACGATCCTTGGCACCTCCTCCGCCCATGCTCCTTTGGCCTTTTCCAGCCTTCTCTTTAGCCCTCTCAGCAAAACTCTGTTTGCTGACTCTACCTGCCCATTAGTCTGGGGGTGTTCAACTGATGCGAACACCTGCTTGATGCCTACTTCAGCACATAGGTTTCTCAACTGTTGACTGGCGAACTGGGTTCCGTTATCGGATATCAGCCGCCTAGGTACGCCGAAACGGCACACAATATTCTTCCACACAGAGTGTTGGACTTTGTGCGTAGTGATCTGCGCCACAGGCTCCGCCTCTATCCACTTGGTGAAGTACTTGATGGCGACAATCAAGTACTTCATCTGCCTTATAGCCAACGGAAACAGGCCTAGGATGTCGATCCCCCAGGTATGGAAAGGCCATGGGCTGTATATGGATCGCAGCTCCTCTGGCGGCGCCTTGTGCCAGTCTGCGTGTTTTTGGCATTGCTTACAACGCTGGGCGTGTCGCACGCAATCTTCCTTTATTGTTGGCCAATAAAACCCTGCGCGCACAACCTTAGAAGCTAAGGACCTTCCGCCTACATGGCTCCCACAAACGCCTTCGTGGAGCTCCGCCATTATTCTGGTACACTCGTCGTCGCTTACGCATGTTAAGATAGGGTGAGTGAAACCGTGTCTGAACAACACTCCGTCTATCAGGGTGTACCTTGCCGCATTTCTCTTAACCTTCTTACCTTCCTCAGGCTCCACTGGGAGAACCCCATCCGCCAGGTACCGCCTGTATGGCGTCATCCAGGTGTCTCCTTCGGCTAAAACATGTATCAACGCTCGCCTCCCTCCTTCGGGCGTGTCCGTGCATACACTAATGTGAGTCAAGGAACGATGACTCCTTGGCCTTCCTCTCGCGGCGCTTACGTGGAGGACATCCACCCTGTTATCCTCTATGAATTTCCTCGGAGCCTTAAGCGTCTCTTGGATTACAGTCCTCTGCCTGCCCCCCTTGCCTAAGCTGGCCAGCTTGGCGAGCAGGTTAGCTCTGGCATTCTGCTCCCTTGGGACATGTACCAGTTCAAGAGCACTGAAGGCTCCCCTCAGCGATTCAACGTACCTTAAATATGCTGCCATCTGCGGGTCTTTCGCCTGAAACTCACCCAACACTTGCCCTGTAACCAGTTGAGAGTCACTCTTCACTAAGAGGTTCTGCGCGCCCATTTCTTTGGCTAAAAGCATTCCTGCAATCAGGGCTTCATACTCAGCCTGATTATTACTGGCTTTGAAAGAGAAGCGCAGGGCCTGCTCGATCAGTACACCGTCTGGTCCTTCCAAGACTATTCCCGCACCACTTCCTTGCTGGTTGGAAGAGCCGTCCACTGAGAGCGACCACTGCGAGCCTGCCTCCACCTCCTGCTCTCCTCCGGGCGAGAGTTCCGCTATAAAATCTGCGTATACCTGCCCTTTGATGGATCCTCTAGGCTCATACTGAACGTCGAATTCTGACAGTTCCACCGCCCAGCGCACCTTTCTTCCCGCCACGTCAGGCTTCTGTAGCACCTTCTGTATAGGGAGGTTTGTCATCACTACCACCGTGCTGTGGAAGTAATGACGGAGCCTCCTGGATGAAAACACCACCGCTAACGCTGCCTTCTCCAGCGCTTGGTATCTCGTCTCAGCTCCTTGTAATGCCTTGCTCACGAAATAGATGGGGTTTTGACTCTGGTCCTGCTCCTGGACTAACACAAAGCTGATAGCCCGCTCTATTACAGTAAAATATAGCCGGAGGGGCACGCCTGTTACCGGTTTGCAGAGGACCGGTGGCGTCGCCAGGTACTCCTTTAACTTAATGAAAGCCGCTTCGCATTCGTCAGTCCATGCAAAGCGACTGTTTCTCTTGAGGCACTGGAAATATGGGTGCCCCTTCTCTCCTCCGGCGGAAACAAACCTTGAGAGTGCCGCCATCCGCTTTGTCAGCTGTTGCACCTCCTTTACCGACGTCGGGCTTCGCATGGCGATAATCGCTGCGCATTTGTCGGGGTTCGCCTCTATCCCCCCTCTGTGAGCATAAAACCCAAGAACTTACCGGCCTCTACCCCGAAGACACACTTTTCAGGGTTTAGCTTGAGGCGGTACTTGGATATAGTGACGAATAATTCCTCCAGGTCTGCCACATGTTGTGCCTTATCCTTCGACGCCACTACCATATCATCCACATAGGCGTATACGTTTCTTCCTAACATAGTTGCTAGGACCTTGTCCATCAGCCTTTGGTAGGTGGCGCCCGCATTCTTCAAGCCGAAAGGCATCACCTTGTAACAATAACTGTTGGTTTCCGTCATGAATGCGGTTTTGCTTTCGTCTCTCGGGTGCATTTTAATCTGGTTATACCCCGAGAAAGCATCTAGGAAACTTAACACCTTGCTGCCGGATGCGCTATCTACCAGCGCGTCAATGCTGGGCAGCGGATACGAGTCCTTTGGGCACACCTTGTTTAGGTCTGTGAAGTCCACGCACATCCTCCACTTCCCATTCGCCTTCTTTACTAGAACGACGTTGGCTAGCCACTCGGGGTATTGGATTTCCCTGATGTGGCCAGCTCTCAATAGCTTTTGCGTTTCTTCGCGTACCACCAGCTGCCTCTCTTCATTGAACTTTCTCCTCCTTTGGCGCACGGGGCGAACCGTGGCGTCCATGCTGAGGTGGTGGCATAAGAAATCAGGATCGATGCCAGGCATGTCCGAGGCAGACCACGCAAAGGCGTCCAAATGGCGTGAGATCACCTCTGCCACCGCCTCCTGTTCTTCTTGGCCCAGCAGACGCCCTAGTTTAAACGTCTTGCCGCCAATCTCCCTCTCCACGGCGTTAGCCGCCTGTTGATCTCCGCCATTTCCCTGGATGGGCGCCACATCTTCCACGGGCGCCGTATCGTCAGGTCTCTCCTCCATCAGTGTATCTACCTCGGGCGTGGCTTCAACAGGTGTTGACCCGGAGGGCGTTGCCTCTATCATCGTCGCGTCGACACTTGGCGGACGTTCAAACACCATGAACACGCTCTTCTTCGATTTTAAACTATTTTCATAGCACTTCCGCGCTTCCTCCTGATCCGACTTGATAACTATGACCTTGCCGCTAAGGTCCGGCAGCTTCATCTTCATATGACGGGTGGAGGATACCGCATTGAGCCTATTCAGCGCCGGTCTCCCCAACAAGATGTTGTAGGCGAAATGAGCGTTCACGACCAAGTATCGTATGCTTTCGGTGCGCGAGGCTTCCCCATCTGTGAATGTCGTCCGCAGTTCCAAGTAGCCTCGGACTTCCACTTGGTTGTCTGCGAACCCATATAGGCAGCCTGTGTAGGGCCTCAGAAGGTCAGGGGACAATCACAGCTTGTTGAATGTCGACAGGAACATGACGTCTGCTGAACTTCCCTGATCGACCAGAACCCTATGCACCTTTCTTCCGGCAGTGACGACTGAGATGACAACGGGGTCGTTGTCGTGGGGTACCACATCTCGGAGATCTCCTCTCGTGAACACGAGATCCGACTCCCATGGCTCACCCGAGATTCTCTCTTCGATTGAATTGACCCCCCTCGCGTATTTCTTCCGCTGGGAGGCGGTGGGTCCCCCATCGGAGAAACCTCCAGCAATGGTGTGGACCTCGCCAAGCAGAGGCATCTCGTGTTCTTGCTCCTCTGTTGGCGCCGGCAGGGTGGCGGTCGCGGCGGGTTCTACGACGTAATCCTTCAGAAACCCGCTCTTCACCAGCTCATCAAGCTGATAACCCAACGAGAGGCAGTTGTCAATGTGATGACCGAAAGCCTCGTGGAACTCGCACCAGGAGTCTTTCCGTGGCCCTAACACCTTGTCAGTTTTCGCCGGTCGCCTCAGCCTCTCAGCTATATTAGGCACGGCGATCAGGTCCTTCAAATCCACCACAAAACTGTACCTCGCCGGTCTCGCCCTCTCTCTAACTGGGCGATCCCCACCTGCTGGACCCCTGGGCTGGGGTTTCCTGTTCTCATAGGGGCGTCTCCCCTCTGGCTTTTTCCTCCCCGTCGTGGTCTCATTGACCCTGACGGGATGAGCCCACGTTTGCGCTCTCGGGCGCGAAGGTACCACGCTGGTGCGCTTCTCGCACACCTCTCCTTCGGAGGCGATATACTCCACCGCCGTATTTCAGCAAAAGTCCTTGGTCGGTTGCGAATAATAGATTCGCAAAAAGGACCAGGGCACACGCCTTTCCTAAAGGCATACACAATCATGGGCTCCTCCGTCGTGCTCACTTTCACCACTTGGGACCCGAACCGTTTGATATACTCCTTCAAACTTTCCCCTTGGTATTGCTTCACATCAAACAGATCGTAAGATACCGGCGGTGGGACCCTGTTCGCTAGGTATTGCTCTCTAAACAACTGGGACAGCTGTTGGAACGAGGTGATATGGCCGCTAGGGAGGCTGACAAACCAATCCATGGCCATTCCCGTCAAAGTACTCATGAAAAGCTTGCACCTTGCGGCGTCAGAACCGCCCACTAACACCATTTGTGTGTGGAACGCCGTGAGATGCGCCTCAGGGTCCTCCATCCTAGTGAAAATCGCCTTAGGCCTTGCGAAGGTGTTGGGGATTGGAGCGTTCAGGATCTCCTCCGAGAAGGGAGTAGAGAACTCCCTTGGTGGAGTGAGATGCTCGACCTCTTCGTTCTCGCGCTGCACCTGATGGTCCCTCAGACTTCGACGCAACTCCTCATTCACACGACGGAGTTCGTCGTTTCTCACATGCGAGGCGTCAAGATCCGCCTGCATGCGCTCTTGCTCTATCTTCGAATCGCCATATCATCCTGCAGCCCCCGCATTATCTCCAGGACCTGCTGCATGGACATTTCTTCCCCCGCAGCGCGTGCGGTACCTCGTCTAGTGGTGGCCATTCTTCACTGTTTCCTCAAACGTGATCGTGACTTGATAGACTTCTCGAACTTGCGATGGGACCAATGTTTTATATCGGCCCCACGGTGGGCGCTAAATGTTCCGTCCGGTGGACTGGGACGTCTTCGTGCACGACCTCAACCGTCAGCTAGGGACTCCTTCCCACTGGTTACCTGTGGATTCCTGCAAAAAGAGGACAAAAGGGCGCCCTAGCGGCCGTTTGCACTCCGACGCTCAAGTCAGCCAGCAAGAAACACCAAAACTGTGCACCTCCGTATCTGAGCACCGCGTATGGCACTCCGAAGGTGGTAAAAAGAACTGTGTATTGTGTGTATATTCTCGTTCTGGCAAACAATCTTTCCCTAGTCCCTTGTGCATAACCTCAAGGCTCGAGCAAGCAACTAGAGTGTCTCTGGAAAATTTGCCAAAAGTTCGAACCCCATTCCCAACATTCTCCGCGCTATTTAAACTACCCAAGCATTTAAAGCGCCTTTAATCACAAATGTAACGCACTCAATCAGCGTGTCTAATTAGAAAACGTAGCGCATTTAAGACGTTGAAACGCTTGGGAGCCATTATAGTACCTGAATGCTCGAAACGGAAACTGTATTGAGTGACTTTAATTACCCGGTACCTGACTAAAGGGTGTTTCTATTCTGACCTGGCTGTCGTACACATGGAGGACCTCACGACACCATGACCCATCTGGGGGCGTTTCTGCCCATCTGGGGACGTTTCTACGTGTGAGTCCTCCTGCCTAGGAGTGCTACTGCGCAAGGGGTGACTTTTTGGGTGCCAACTCATGCCCCCAATCATCTAGTCACTTACTTTGAGAGCGTATCTGCCTTCCTCTCGTACCCTGCACCCGGCTACCCTGGGCGTGACCTTCCTCTTGAGTCGTATCTGTCCCAAAGGCGTCTCTGGGGCGGCAGGGGTACTTCACGAGTCAGGCTGCCCTACACTGGTGCTATCACTATGGCCTTGAAGCCACCTTTTCCTTCTCTTTATCACTGCCCCGGATTATCGGGACCTGAGGCCTTCCCACGGCGTCGCTCCCTCCATGGTCTTTCCTACCCATGGGTATCGGGGAACCACACTGTTATTGCCTTGCTTTAGTAATGTTTGATCCGACGACGCCCTAGTTGGGCGACGCCTGCACCTAGGCGACGCCTTGCCTTGGCGACGCTGGCACTTAGCGTCTCTTCACCTAGGCAACGCCTTGTGTTGACTTTGACCCCTGGTGTTTGACTTTGACCTTGACTTAGTCAACACCCGGGTACGGGACGGTACATATTCCTTTTGGTCGTATGTGAGTGTATCCATCCTGCTTAGAACTTGCCTTTCGAACATGGATAAGGGTTCACCTCTATGCACAGGTTCCTGATATGCTACCAATTCATTTGGCTTGTAGCAGCAACATCCTCATTTACGAAAGAGTGAACTGGTGACTCATCCATGTGCTGCACACCATCAACATTTTCTTCTTCTTCATCTCCTGGATTAGCTGCTTCATTTTCAGCTCTATTTGCAGCATTCCTTCTAAAAATCCAGCTGTCTTCCTCCTTTTGGAACCCCATTTTCAAGAGAGTGGAGTTGTCTATTTCACTTGCTGCCTTAATGGTGTCATTTCTCTCATTTGCAGTATCAACTTCAAAATAGTCAATTAGTTTTGATACAAAAACTGCATATGGAAAACGATAATCGGGAAGCCTTGTGGATTTGAGCATATGCTCTACCATTGTACTTACCCAATTTACCTTGAGTTGATTCATTATACAGTATAACAGAATCAAATCCTCTTCATGGAGAATAGCATGATTGCTTCCTCTAGGAGTAAGTTGCCAAGCAATTATGTAGGCTAGGAGTCTTGGAATTAAGGTCAGATTACCAGCATGAAATTTAGCCACTGGTTCAACAGGATTTCTAACACAGCTCGTATAAAACTGCATTTTGTTGAATCCTTGAATTCCTGCAGTATTCCCTTTGCTAACTTTCATTCTTGAATACTTGATTCCTCCCACATTGCTCCATATTTCCCTTGTAATTTTCAGCTTCACTTCTTTCACATGGGAGACCAGATTTTTTCCATCTTGAACAAGATTGCTGTAGAACACTTTCAGCAGGTCTGGATAGACATTTCCAGTTATTTCTAAGAAGTTTTTAAGCTTTTGAAGCTTGAGCAGGGTTTTCGCTTCAGTCAGATTTTCTTCCCTCAACCAAGAGAATTCCAACACCTTGGGCACATTGACTTGCTTTCTGCTTATTTCATGGATGAACTTTGTCATAGCTTCAGAATCTCCAGCAAATCAGTTTTCCAGAATGCCTTGGCTGCCGTTGGATTTCTTCTTTCTGTGTGATGAGGATGCCATGCTCTATCTGTTGTTACATGCACCTGTTTATCAATGGACAATCCCAGCTAGAGAGAGAATCAGTAACAATTCACATGTTCAAGAAAAATAGAAATTAATACTATAAATGTTTTGAACCTGGACATTGTAGTAGGAATGAGATAGTGTGAAGAATTATGGGTTTTAAAAAAAAATCAATTCAATCAGATATGCTACAGATTTTATTCTTGTGGTACAGCAGGTGCAGATGTTGATTTACGCAAGAATATATTGGAACCAGATTTCAGCTTGGCAAATCAAATCTGTTGCACCTACACGGTATCCAATCAGTTAGAATACCCACATAATAATTGTGATAGACCTGCTGGTTAATAACCATAAAAGCAGTCAAAGATAAAGAGAGAGAGAGAGAGAAAAGTAAATATTTCTCTTTCCTAGTCACAACTGTGATTCTGAAACAGAGAGAGAACACGCTAAAATATAAAATAACAGCTGAGAACAATTTAAGCTAATGATGCCCAATTCATTTAGAAGAAAATAAAACCTATCTTTAGCAAGAGGTTTAGTAAAAAGATCAGCCAATTGAAATTCAGTGCCAATGAATTTGATATCACAAGTTCCATTAGCTATATGTTCTCTTAGAAAGTGATGTCTAATTTCAATATGTTTAGTTCTTGAATGCATGACAGGATTCTTAGACAGATTTATAGCACTAGTGTTATCACAATTTATAGGTATCTTGTTTAATAGAATCCCAAAGTCACTTAGCTGTTGCCTTAGCCATAAGGTTTGAGCACAACAACTTCCAGCAGCTATGTATTCTGCCTCTGTTGTAGAGAGAGCAACACAGGCTTGTTTCTTGCAATGCCAAGAGATCAGACTTGATCCAAGCATGTGACAAGTCCCACTTGTGCTTTTCCTATCAACCTTGCAACCTGCAAAGTCAGAATCTGAAAAACCAGTTAAGTTTAAAGAAACATTGTTAGGATGCCATAGTCCAACATCCTTAGATCCTTGCAAGTATTTCAGAATTCTCTTTGCTGCATTGTAATGTGATTCCTTTGGATTAGATTGATATCTAGCACATAAGCACACAACAAACATAATGTCAGGCCTGCTAGCATTTAAGTATAATAACGAACCAATTAAACCCCTGTACTTAGATTGATCCACTGATTTTCCTGCACAATCTTGTTCCAGCTGGCAGCTTGTTGAAATATGAGTGTTGATTGCTTTGCATTGATCCATATCAAACCTCTTAAGCAGCTCCTTGCAGTACTTTTCTTTACTTATGAAAATTCCATCCTTGAGTTGTTTCACTTGTAGTCCAAGGAAGAAATTCATTTCCCCTAACATTGACATCTCAAACTCACTCTTCATTGTTTTCACAAAGTCTTCACACATCTCTTCATTTGTGGATCCAAAGATAATATCATCCACATAGACTTGCACAAGTATAATGTCTTCTCTTTTCTTCTTTATGAACAGAGTTTTATCAGAATTGTCACGGTTATATCCTTGACAGAGCAGAAACTCACTTAGCCTCTCATACCATAGGTGCTTGCTTCAATCCATATAACGCCTTCTTGAGCATGTACACAAGCTCTGGATTTTTATGATCTTCGAACCCTGGAGGCTGAGATACAAACACCTCTTCATTAATGTAACCATTTAAGAATGCACTCTTGACATCCATTTGAAACAGCTTGAAACCTTGTATGCTGGAAAATGCCAAGAGTAACCTGACAGCTTCAAGACGTGCTACTGGTGCATAGGTTTCACCAAAATCTATTCCCTCTTCTTGGTTATAGCCTTTAGCAACCAACCTTGCTTTATTTCTAGTGATAGCCCCATGTTCATCCATCTTGTTCCTGTACACCCATTTGGTTCCTATGATATTCATCTCATGTCTTCTTGGAACCAAGGTCCACACTTCATTGTATTCAAACTGGTTCAGTTCTTCCTGCATTGTTGTTATCCAATTGTTGTCTTGTAGTGCTTCTTCCAGACTTTTAGGCTCAATCTGTGAAACAAAGGCCACTGTTCTGCAGAAATTATTAAGTGAATTCCTTGTTGAGACTCCTTTCTCAATTTTACCAATTACATTGTCTAGTGTGAGATCCCTGGGTGTCTTCCATTCTTTAGGCAATCCTGCATTCACAATAGATTCTTTGACAACATTTGGATTAGTTGCATCAAGCTAACTAGATTGATTCTTTTGCAAAATGGTTCTTAAATCATCCATACCAGGTTCATCCATAACAGATTTAGGCACAGAACAATCTGTTTCATCAAATACAACATGTATAGATTCTTCTACTGCAAGCAATCTTTTGTTATACACTCTATAAGCATGTCCATTTATAGCATATCCAATATGTATTCCTTCATCCGATTTAGGATCAAATTTCCACAGATCGTCTTTACCATTATTTAGAAAAAAGCATTTGCAGCCAAAAGCCCTAAGATGACTAATGCTAGCCTTCCTACCTTTATACAATTCATAGGGAGTTTTCTTAAGAATTGGTCTAATCATGGTTCTGTTAAGCACATAAGAAGCAGTGTATATTGCATCTGCCCAAAAATATTTAGGTAAACCAGATTCATTTAACATGGTCCTAGCTAACTCCTCTAATGACCTATTCTTCCTTTCAACTACACCATTTTGTTGGGGTGTCGTAGGAGCAGAATAACTATGTGTGATCCCATGTTTTTCCCCATGATCACTACGAATCTGTTTTATTCTATTTTCATTTTCATTATGCAGAACCTTAGCTAGTTTCGTAAAGGCTTTATATGCATCATTTTTAGAAGCAAGAAACAAAGTCCATGTATATCTTGAAAAGTCATCAACAATCACCAAAGCATAGTAATTTCCAGCTAAGCTAGCAGTCCTAGATGGTCCAAACAAGTCCATATGTAAAACATCTAAGGCCTTATTTGTAGAAACCACATCTTTAGATTTAAATGAAGTTCTTATCTGTTTTCCCTTTACACAAGCATCACACAATCTGTTATTTTGAAATTTTATGTTTGGTAAACCAGAGACAAGTTCCTTAGATTTCAGCTTATTCAAATGATTTGTATGGATATGAGCTAGCCTCCTATGCCACAACCAGGACTCATCACTTTTAGATAACAAACACTCATTTTCAGAACAACTATTCATAATATCTAAGAGATAGATGTTGTTTACCCTTTTTCCTGTGAAAAGCACCTTACCATAAATTTCATTTGAGATTGTACAAGTGTTGGCTTCGAAATTAACCTTGTATCCCTTGTCACACAGTTGGTTAATGCTTAGAAGACTATGCTTTAGCCCTTCAACATACAGTACATTCTCAATAGTGGTTGAGTCTTTAGTGCCAACATCTCCTCTTCCAAGAATTCTTCCTCTATTGTTGTCTCCATATGTGACATGTCCTTTAGCTTTGAGTTTTAGGCTTATAAATTGAGTCAAGTCACCTGTCATGTGTTTCGAGCACCCACTGTCCAGTTACCACTGATTTTTCCTGCTATTCTTTTGCAAAACAGATTCAGCACATATGGTACCCCTTTTAGTTTAGGGTCCAGTATGATTAATACCTTTCCTTAGAAAAATAGATTCAGCCTTCCAAAGCACTCTCAACTCTTCGTTCAGTGCGTCCTCTTGGACAAGGGAGCGTCGAATTTGCTGGGTTAGTTGCTCCTTCAGTTTTGCCACCTTGTCCTCCAAGGCTTGTCATTTCTCTGCAGCTTGTTGGAGGGAGGATTGGGCACGTGCAGTATGGCCCCCGAGGCTGAAGAACACGCTCTCTTGCCGCTAGCCCTTTAGAAAATGCTGGACGGCGATGGGGAGCTCAGGGGCGGCTGCAGGAGCGGGTTCAGGTGAGGTCTCCACCGCCTCCTCAAGAGCAAGAAGAGAGGAGGCGCTCGGGGGATTGCCTTGAAGGTTGGCGGAAGCCTTGCAGAGGATGAGTTGGATGTGGCCACCATCGTTGTTTTCCTCCTCTTGAAGGCAGGGCCCCCAACAGATTCTTCTTCATCGTCCGAAGCGATGTGTACCACCCCTTCGTTCAAAGGGGCTTGAGGTGAAACAGCTCTAATCGTGGCCAAAGGGATAGCCTCGATTGGAGCTGTAGAAGCAGGTGCAACCCTTGGAGAAGTCGGGGTGGGGGTTGCTCGAGGCGAAGCAGCTGTTGGCGTGGTAGGCATGGGAGCTACCCGGGGCGTGGTGGCGGAGGTAGGGGGCGCAGAGGGACCTGCCTTGTTTGCAGTACTACCACGGGTCAAGAGCCCAGTCAGCCTGGCCCGTTTCTCTTGGGTCATCACCATGGCTGCACCAGAAAGGAATATATAAGAACGAAGTTAAGCAAGTATGAACAAGCTAAGGCGTGAGTACCAGTTGAAGCAATATCAGTTATTAGTTAAGCATGCATGCGAGTTAGAAGATGAATGAGAAAGCGTATGCATAGTGTTCCTGCCGGTTGACCTAGGTACGTCTTTCTGTGCAACCTTGCCCGTCTGCTAGTGACACCCTTTTCTGGTAATCTGTGAACACCTGCAAAGAAGTGAACAAATGGGCGTCCTAGCGGACGTTTGCACTCCGACGCTCAAGTCAGCTAACAAGAAACACCAAAACTCTGCACCTTCGTATCGGAGCACCGTGAAAGGCGCTCTGAAGGTGGTAAAGAACTGTATAGTGTGTGCTATTTTCTGGTTCTGGCAAACAATCCTTCTCTAGTCCCTTGTGCGTAGCCTGAGGGCTCGAGCAAGCAACTAGAGTGTGTTCTGGGGAAAATTTGCCAAAGGATTCCAACGTCTAAAGCTCCCTTTAAACGTCTCTAGCATTTAAAGCGTCTTAAAGCGCATTTAAGGTGTAAAAACGTTCGGCGCCTTTAAGACGTTCAAAACACGTAAAGCATTTAAAGTACCTTAAAGCGTTCGAAACGTAAACTTAATTACATAATATTGATTACCTCATACCTGACAAACTATCCGGAAAGCATTGATGTTTCTGTCCTTCCCACCACGTGTCCTCCTGACTTGACCGTTATTCTACGTGGAGGGCCTCACAGCACTGTCACCCAATTTAGGGATATTTCATCGTGTGAGTCCTCATTCCTTGAGTGCATCTGGCACAAAGGGGTGACTTTTTGGGTGCCAACTCATGCGACCCTCCATGGTCTTTCCTACCCATGGGTATCGGGGAGTAACACTGCTGATGACTTGCTTGGCGACGCCTTGTTTAGGCGACGCCCTTATCTTGGCGACGCCTTGTCTTGGCGACACCTTGTCTTGGCGACGCCTTATGTAGTCACTCTGTTGACTTCCTTCTTTGGGCCCTTCGTGTGGTCCCACCATATGTTGACCTTGGCCCTGACGTTGACTTTGACTTTGACTCTGGTCGACGCCTGGGGACGGGACGGTACACAAGCCCCCCAGTCTTGAGCTGGTGACTTGTCTTCAGCGAAAAGACTAAGGCCTCGCCCACGCCATCCACGTGGCACTCTGGTGACATGTCATTCTTGCTGACGTGACATTCCCCGAACAGTTGACGTGACATTCCCTAAGCAGTTGACATGACATCTTCTTAATGGCTGACGGGACATCCTCTGAATCGGGAAAAGTGACGCTTTGGGTCATGCTTAATCGCTCGCCACGTGGCCCATCACGCGGTCACCATCCAAAGCCTCTTGCGCTCCCAGGGAGCGCATGATCCTGCGACACGTGGACTCATCGAACGGTCCTGATTTAATATCCTTTGGGCTTCCTTCGTAACGTTTAAGTTACCCCAGAGCCTGCGCTCAAAGCCACTGTTCCATTCACTCTCTTTCGCACTCCACTATTCATCTTCTTTCTCTGAGCGCTCGAGACTCTCTGCGATCTTCGTTCTTCCTGCACACTCTCCATCTCCAACCACTCCAATACTCAAAGGTATGATTTTTCCCCCTTAATGACTCTTCCTCTTTACTGCATTGCCCTATGTGTTAATGAACTGCCTGGGACTGTTTATCTTCTTGTACTCTTGTATTGTTCTTGTGTTTCCCTGTTCACCCATTGTCATTCTCTTTCTCGCGTGGATAGGGTTGGTCTAGGGCTTCCTCTTTTTCCCCCTTTCTCCTCTTCGATTCCCCCTTTCACTAAACCCTTTCTTTTTCCTTCGTTCTTCAGCTCTTGATTTGATGGCACGAAACAAGACTACCGCCAATCCTCCGCCCCCCAGGTCCAGCTACAAAGAGGAATACCGCTGGGCCTCCGATGAACTTCTTGCGGAGTGCTCCACCTTAACCTCCGTCGAAGACGTTGAAGCCCACAAGGGGGACCCCACACTCTACAACTTCAACGCGTTCCATAAGACCCACGACTCCCACATCTTTGTGTGTCGTGCAAGGCCAGGGGAGCCCGTTTGCGTAGACAAAAGGGCCACTAGGGGAAGCCCTTTCTTCTTCATCTTCCAAATGGTGTTTAAGCGAGTGGGTTTGCGCCTTCCCCTTACTCCTTTCGAAAGGGAGTTACTCACCGAGATTAACACTGCCCCTGCCCAGCTTCACCCCAACAGCTGGGCGTTCGTAAGGGCTTCCAAATTCAATGCGGGTACCTGGGCATTCCCCCCTCCGTGGACATCTTTCTTCACTTCTTCGAGGTGAAGAAGCAGGGCAAGAGTCTTTGGATGAGCTTCTCCGGCGTCGCCGGCCGCATCATCCTCACCCTCTTCCAAAACTCATTCAAGGGGTGGAGGGGAAAGTTCTTGAAGGTGCGCGCCACTAAATTCGATCCCACTGCACTGGAGGGCTTTCCCCTGTACTGGTCAGAGAAGCTCCTATCGACCAAGCCCAAGGCCTTGGATGAACTTGCCTCCGCTGACAGGGAGGTATGCAAGGCCTTGACTGGGCTCGAGGTAGTCTTCGACACCGCCAAGCTCATTGCCAACGAGTTCAAGGCTCACGGCCTCTCCACCTATTTCGGTATTTGCTTTTGATTACATCTGCTCGAACTTGCTTGCACTTACTTGGTCTTGTTTCAATATGCTTGGATTGTTCGAATCGTTAAGGTTATGTGAACTTACTTGAATTGCTTGAACTTCAGTGGTTTGCCTGCATGTGCTTTCATTCTTCCTCACCCGAATTAATCCTTGCTTGGTTATTCTGACTGATGCAGGTTCGATAATGGACTTTTCAAGGCGCCGCACACTCGCCAAGGCCTTGAAGCAAATAAAACCCGCCAAGGGAGGTGGGGACTCCCTCGCCCTCAACGTGCCTCCCACTACTTCCCCCGCGCCCGTCACTTCCTTACCATCTCCACCATCCTCTCCCCAAACATAACAAACTCCTACCTCCCCCTCTCCCATTGATGCGGTCCCACTGGCCGCGGCGTCAACATGTGCTCCAGCACCCCCAGATAAAGGGAAGAGGGTGCTGGAGATAACCTCTGATAGCGAAGACTCAGATGGCGGCTTGGTCTTCAAAAAGAGGAGGGCTACTAGGGTCCCTACCCTACCAACCGCGTCTCCAGGTGGCGTGGATTCTCTAAGGGACAGCCCTCCAAGTGCCACGTCGCCTCCACCTCAAACAGTCCAAGAAGAAAGAGATGAAGGGGCTGAGTCTGTTCCTCCGCCACTACCACTGCCTGAAGCAGCTGCAGCTTCAGGTTCAGCCCCTCCCGCGCCTGCTCTTGTTCCTTCTCCCCCCGAAATTCTGATCCCCCGCCCCGTCTTCAGGCAGTTGGCGCGGGGATTCACTGAGGGGATGTCGCCAGGAAACCCCAACAGGGGAGAAGGCATGCCCTACTACATGGGGGCCTTCCTGGCGATAGCACTCGACTGGAGCTCCCAGGCCCAGAGCGTTGTAACAGGGAGGCAGGCCTTCCAAAGGCTGAAACAGGAGGTAGGGGCACTGAAGGAGGAGAAACAGGCTTGGGGGCTTAGGGAGGAAGCCCACCAAGCTTCACTGAAGATGACCCAAGAGGCCAAAGAGGGGGCCGAAGCATACGCACATGAGGTCGAACAAGCGTATGCAGACCTGCTGGCCCACCTCACCTTCCACCAAATCCAGAACATTGGCCTCCAAGAGGTGGTTCATGCCTCCGAAGTGCAGCAGAAAAAACTTGAAGAATTGTATGCTACTCGGGGGCAGAAGCTGACTGAGGCTGAGGGTGCCCTGACGGCAAAGGTCGAGGCCCTCGACCTTCTCCAAGCTGAGTGTAAGAGACTCCACACTAAAGCCAACAAGTTCCAGGTGGGGAAGGAGTTCTTGGACAAGCAGCTGGCGTCCAAGGATTCCAGGATCGACGAGCTGGAGAGGGCAAACCAGGAGCTCACCAACAAGATGGCGGGCGTGTTCGATGAAGGCTTCAAGGAGGCCCTGGCTCAAGCATCTTGCGAGAACCCAGGGATTAACGTCTCGAACTGCGACCCTGCCAGCCACATCGTTGGTGGAAAAGTGGTGCCTCTTGATCTGGATGATTGAACTGCAGGCCCTCAGCCTCCATTTTTACCTTTTGTCTTTTCCTTTGCTTTTGTGACTTGTAAATATCTCAACGTTTGTAGCACTTGACACTTTTATACATTTACTGGGAACGCAATCTATGCTTTACTTTCACTATTAATCTCCACTTTATTGCTTGCTCATTCCTGAGAAACCGAACGCCATTGGACTGTTATCTCTACTCTTAGATCCTCACTTGGCTCTCATATTTTTCTTGCCTTTGGCATCTCACGCTTTCGCGCTTCTTCTTCTTCTTATTCTTCGAGTCTCCCCGGCCTTCTGGGCTCATGAAAGCCCTCAATTGGCTTTCTACTTGCTTGTTTCGAGCTCTCAGGCACTTACTGCTAAGGCACAGCTGGTTCTTCCATCACTTCAAGATGGGAAAAAGGGGGAGGGGTCTCGTTTCTTCTCTGGCTTTGACGTCGCTCAAGGGCGAGGAGGGCTTATCTCATCTGTACTGAGTGTCCACGCTCGAGGAGAGACCTGCTCTGGGTGCCCTTAGCGTGTCTAAACACTTGGGACAAAGTCGCGCTTTGGTGCCCATGCCCATGGAGAGGTCTATATAACAACGTCGTATCGTCCATGGAGTGTCTCAAACACCAAGGCAACTTGTCCCTTATCTCTTGGTGCTTGGTGCCCACGCCTGAGGAGAGGCCTATTACAGCAGCGCCGTATCGTCCTCCGGGTGTCTAAAAACACCAAGCACTAGGCGGGCCTGAAGCCTCCCGTGGGGTCACTCCCTCCATGGTCTTTCCTTCCCATGGGTATCGGGGAGTAACACTTCTGATGACTTGCTTGGTGACGCCCTATCTTGGCGACGCCTTGTCTTGGCGACGCCTGGTGCAGTCAATTTGTTGACTTTGGCCTTGACGTTGACTTTGACTTTGACTCTGGTCAACGCCCGGGGACGGGATGGTGCACAAGCCCCCCCAGTCTTGAGCTGACACTTGTCTCAGCGAAAAGACTGAGGTCTCGCTCATTATTCATGTGGCATTTTCGATATTGCTGATGGGACGTTCCCCTGCTCGATTTGATCTTGACACTTTCTGAGCCTTTGACACGATATTCTCTTCTTCGCCGGCGCGTTGTACCCTCGGGGACTCTGTCGATATGACACTCTCTGAACGAGAAAAAGTGACGCGGAGGGTCGTCCTCCAATCTCCTGACATGTGGCTCAATCGCACGGTGCCCAGTTAGCATCCTTGGAACTTTAGTTGCAATGCTTGAGTTCTTCGAAATCCCGCGCTTCAACCCCTTGTTTCCACTTTTTCGCATCCCTTTCATATTGTTCATCTTCTTTCCAAAGAACCCTCCCTGCATTCTTTCCTCGTCGACTTTTTCCTTCTGCACTACCGTTGAAACTTTCTTCTTTGGTCTTTTAGTTCCTTCATTAACAACTCGTGCTAACATGTCTGTCAACCCTTCTTTCTCCAGAGTTAACCATTAGGATCTTTATGCGTGGGCTTCGCGCGAACTTCTTGACGAGTGCTCGAGCCTAGTCTCCGTCAGAGCCTGGAGGGACCATGTGGGGGACCTTATCTCCTACGATCACCGTGCCTTTGTGAAAAGGCACGACGATGATATCACCGTGCTCCCTTGTACCCTGGGGGAGCCGGTGTGTGGGGACGAGCGGGCTAACAGTGGGGTCCCTTTTTTTTACTTCTATCAGGTCGTCTTTAAGTGCGTCGGCGTGCGCTTGCCTTTCTCTGGGTTCGAGAGGGAACTGTTAACGGAGATCAATGCCGCACCAGCCCAACTGTACCCTAAGAGTTGGGCCTTTGTCAAAGCCTTCGACATACTGTTTGGTTTCCTAGGGTGTGCACCTTCTGTTGACGTCTTTCTTCACTTCTTTGAGGTGAAGAGGCAAAGAAACAACCTTTGGGTGACCCTCAACAATGTTCCCGGCAGGGTCCTCCTAACCCCCTTCCAGCACTCCTTCACAGGGTGGAAGGGTGATATGATTCCACTATCACAACTAGAATGATTCTTGACATTCTTAGGAATCATCTTGAGTTGGTTATGAGATAGGCACTTTATCATAGAAATGGATCAAGGTTCTATGAACAAGAACTCACCAAAATTAGTGCCAAAACACAAACTCATATGGAAGTTCCAATTATTGTCAAATTGAACCGATTAAAGTTGAAGAAAAGGCAAATGCACCGAACATAATACTTGAGAATTGAAATGAACCGAACATATGAGCTAGAAAAACAAAGGAACAAGATGAATGGACAGAAACCTCAAAGGACCGAACCAAAAACAGCAAAACAGCAAGAACACCGAACAGAAATTTCAAAGAAGCAAACTAAGAAATGAACAATTAAAGAGGAAGAAGGAAGGAGAAGAGAAAGCTCATGGAGATGGATGTATAGTTGGATGGTCACGCCACTAGGAGGATGGAGACTCCAAGATAAGTGTGCAAGCCGCCACTTGAGGTAACCATGGAACCATCAAGATAAGACTAGTGAAGAAGGCACAAAGCTCTCCAATGCTCTCTCAAAAAATGAGTATAGTTTCTTTAGTCTAAATTCTAATCTGAATTGTACAAGCTAAGCACCTTTATTTATAGCCTAGAGGTGCTGAAAAATAGGTGGGAAAATTCAAATAAACTCATTTGAAATTCCCACAAAAAACAAGTCACATGGGAGGTGTGACCTTTTTCTACTATGACACCTCCTAAAAACTACACCTCCACCACTCTCCTAAGTCACATGGACAATGTGACTTTATTTTACATTTTCTAATAACCACACCTCCTAAAACTATACAAGAGTATTTCAAAGCTTGGCCTTGCCCCTCATGGGATGGACTTGGGCTCTTTGGGCTTTGGCCTTCTTGGGCTTGGGCTTGGGCTTTGGGCTTGGGCCTCATCTTTATTTTATGTCTTCTTTTAATTTTGAGAAGACTAGAAGGAAGAACTTCAAATGTGAGGGTGGATGTCCTCTTCCTCCATTAATAAAAGCCTCCTTTATTTGATTCTCATCATACTCCTCGAGTTGGAGAGAATTCGTCCACGAATTCTGAATCGCTGCATATAACAAAGTCAGTTTATTCTTACAATTAAAAGTGGAAGAAAAAGGAAAACATGACTTAGCATTTGGAAACAATGGGATTTCAGAAAAGGAGGTTCTATAAAACGACAAAGTTGGAAAAATTTGTTTAGGAATGATGATATCTTTTGGAAAAAAGTCCTCTTAAATGGTGACAACCATTAGGAGGTATGAAAAAATCATCTCTAACATTTTTTAACCAAGATGGTGGTGAAGTAAGAACCTTTGGTAATGAAAAAGATAAGGAAGGAAAACACCTTGGATGTGAAAGTATAAGACCCATGTCAATTTGGCCTTCTTTGTCTTTTTCATTTTTACTTGTGGTAGGTGGGTGAGTGAGGTCTTGTTTTACCTTGTTTAGCTTTAAGATTTGCTTTTGTGGACAATGAAGAGCTATGTGCCCAAAACCTAAACATTTAAAACATTTGATTTTTGAAGTTTTGGTAGGTGACTTAGGAGTAGAAGGATTTGTAGTAGAAACTTTTTTTGGAAACAAGGTTTGTTTGGAAAAATTGGAAGGAGAATTTTGAGTAGAAATTTTGTTGGCATCCTTCCTAGAAGAGTTGTAGAAATCATCATCATGAGTATTTTTGAAAGTTGTTTTCAAAAGATAGGAGTCCACCTTGATGGCTTTGCGAAACACTTTCTTTAAAGAAGAGTACTCATTTAATTCTACAAATTCTCTAATATCTCTTCTCAAACCACGTACAAACCATTTTATCTTTGACTCTTCATTAGCATGTATATTCATTTTAGTCAAAGTTGTTTCAAAATCTTTAAAGTATTCATCTACCATCCTATGGCCTTGAGGAAGCCTTTGGAACTTCAAAAAGTGTTCCTTCCTAGAAGGAGGAACAAACCTCGCGCGCATACGCTCTTTCAAAGCATTCCAAGAAACCACGGGAGGTTTCTTGCGATATATAATGTCCATTACAATTTTATGCCACCATTCTTTGGCAAAATCTAAAAATTCTAAAGTGGCTAGATACACATTAGGATCACTATCCCCATTGAAACTGATCTTGCCTGTTGACCGGAACGCTGGAAACTACCTCGTCAAAGGATCGACGTGCGCACCGCTTCTCACCTCCGTTCCTCTTCGGGATCTACCTCAAGAACCTGCGAAGAAACAGAGCGGCGCCGCTGCGGCCGATCGCACTCCAACGCTCAAGTCAGTGACGGTATCACCAAATACTAAGAGAACAAGAACCGTGCAAATCCTCTCTCACAGTCAGCTCTAGAACTCGCAAGCGTAAAGAGTATGAACTGAACGTGCGTACCTCAGAAAGTTTGTTGAGAACTCTTATATACCTGGTTGTTTTCTCTCTCCTGGCAGTTACAGACCTGGACACGTGGCTCGCATCCAGTCGTACACGTGCCATCATCTGGAGCCTCCTTGACTTGGCGCTGCTTCTACTCTCATTTTGGCTAAGTTACTTATGCATGGTACTGCCCAGTGCATAGCTAACTTGGGAGTGCGATCTCTACTGGAACTGGCGAGTTAGGGTGTCCTCATACACCTTCCATGTGGTCCCGCCGGCCGCCTTCATAATCTGCTTCTCCTTCCTCTTCGGCGATGTGCTTTCTCCGGCGATCTCCAACTGCTTGGTCGCCTGAAACTACATCTGGCGACTTCATCTTTAACCTGGTGATCGCCTATTCTGATAAGCTGGAGATCGGAACACGCCAATTTAACAACTGGCGACTACACGAACCCCCCGACTTCCTTCCCTCCTGCCAACCTGGCGCCTTGCCAACACGCCTATACTGTAGCAGGATGCCACGTCACCACTCCCGACTACCAGGGCGGTACACAAGCCCCCCAGTCTTAAGCGAGGACTTGTCTAGCGAAAAGACTGAAAAAGTTACGTCAACACCGGTCTACGTGGCACTGATGCAGAATTCCAAGCGGTTGTACCTTCTGCTGCTCTGACGCTCCACCAAACCCCTCACTCATTGCTTGACACGTGGCTTCATCAACGGCTCTCTTCAGTTGCCGTTTGCGTTTCCTAAACCCATTTCGAAAAAACCCTTAAACCCATTTTCACCCAACACTGTTCCATCACTTTCCCTCGCATTCACGAACGCTCTAACTTCCTTCTGCGAAAAAACTCTCAGCGCTCTCCAGCATTCTGAATCACCCTCAACCTTCATCGTCTTCCTGATCATCAAAAGGTACCTACTTTCCTTCTTCTGCTGGTTTTCCTTGCATTTTAACCGATTTGCATCATCCTGTAACTGCCTGGTGCATACGCTGTGGGTTGTTTTTCCATTTTTCCTTCTGCGTAACTTAGGGCTTCGTCAATCGTCGCAACGAACCTACATTCTTCGTTTTTCACCTTCCTTCTATGATCGAGTCAGCCTCTGTAACCCCTGATCATTTTTCCTTTTCTTCTTCCTTTGCAGCTGCAACAATGACTCGTACAAAGATCACCCCGAATCCTCCCCCTTCGCAACGAAACCCCCCTTCACAAGCACACGACCCACCACAAGTTCGTGGCGCTTCATCCTCGCAGGCTGAGAGGCCTGCGTCTTCCCGTCCTAATCTGGCCCAGGCGACTCCACCTATCGCCGGAGGAGCCTCTGCTCCCTTGCCAGACTTCAAAACCTTGTATCCCTGGGCCAACTCGACCCTTCTAAGGGAGACATCTTCGGTGAATACTGCGGGAGCAGTTTTGCGGCTGACCAAGGGGGATGAGCCTCATCAATCGTTTCATAAGGAGCACGACGAAAGGATGATAGTGCTACCTTGCCCCCCCGAGCTGCCTGTTTGTGTTGATGAGAAGGTGAGTGCCGACGGGCCCTTCTGTTTCGTCTACACAACCTTATTCAAGAAGGTGAAGCTCAAGTTCCCTTTCACCCGTTTCGAAAGGGAGCTCCTAACCGAGCTCAACATTGCCGCCGCCCAGCTCCATCCCAACAGCTGGGCGTTTGTGCGAGCGTTCGAAGTGGTGTGCGCCCATCTGGGGTTGCCCGCATCGGTGGACGTGTTTTTATTCCTCTTTGAAGCCAAGCACCCGGGAGACCGCCTATGGGTTAGCTTGAACGCGATCGCTGGGAGGTCCATCTTTGCTATCTTCCAGCAATCGTATAAAGATTGGAAAGGGAAGTTCGTCCAAGTGCGCGCCAACGACAAGGACGAATCCCTACTCGACGGCTTCCCCTTATACTGGGTGGATAAGGGGAAGAAAGAATCCAAAAGCTGCTTCAGGAGACCCAGAAGTCCTGATAGCATGGGAGCGTTGGACAGAGATCTCTGTCTCTTCTGGAAGAGGGTGGCGGATGCCAACATTACTTTCCTTACCACCACCTTGATCTGCTTCGAATTCTACGAAGACCAGCTAGAAATTCGAATAGGTTAGAACATTAAAAACTGTCGTTTTAATACTGCTTTTGTTTAGCTGTTTCTGGGCGTCTTGCGCATTATGCGCAAGACTTTGATTTTATCTTTCCTGCACATATCATCTGCTTTGCTGTGTACTACCTTATGCATTTGTTTTTTTTTTTTCCTGAGTTGACCCATGCATTTTCGTTCCATGCAGACGACATGTTGGGCAAAGGCATGCTCGCTGAACTTAAGGCGCTCGCCCGAAATCATGGATTGGCGACGGGCTCGCAAACAGTGCCCAACTCGGTGGTGGAGAAGGCTATCGTCCACGGGCGATCACCACCTAAGGAACCCGCCCAACGCAAAAAACTGGTTCTTAAAAGGCCTAAAAGGAAAGCCGCTCAAGTCATCCATGAGGAGGAAGAAGAGGATGACGAGGTCACCGAGGATGGCCTCGTTACAAAGAGGAAGAGGGTGGCACCTTCTTCACCACCTGCTCCACCCCCTCTTCCAACCTCAACACCACCATCGACGCCTGCTCCTCCTCCATCATCGCCACCCCCACAGGCTCCTGCCTCTCCAGCCCAAGCGGTCCCACTGGCCACCGCGCCACCTGCAGTTGAGGCCCAAGAGCCAAACTTCCAGGAGGACCCCCCAAGCGCCTCTACACCATATGTGTCAGCTGGAGGGGGTCCCCCTTCAAACGCCTCAGCTGAAGAAGATGCTCCAATCGGGGATGAGGTTGCTCATACCTCTCCGATTCTGATCACCGAATCCCCGATTCCGTCGCCACGCCAGGAAGCAACTACTGAAGAACCTGCCAAGGAAGGTGGCGACGAGAACCCACAACAGGCCCACCTGGTGCCTCTCCAAGCAGCAAACCTCCCTTTGGAGGTCACAAGAATGTGGGAGCCTCTAACCGCTAAACTGAAGACCATAGCAGAGGATATCCCGTCGATCATAACCAGAGCTGTGGAGAGCTCAACCAGGAGGCTCCAAGACGACCTCTTCAACCTCAAAACCGAAAACAGCACCATGAGGGTCGAGGTGGAGAAGTTGTCTTTCAGCCTGACGCTCGCAGAAATCGAACACTCCCGAGTGGAGGATGCAATGAACACCGAGCTCAGGCTGGCGCGCAAGGAGGCCACTGACCTTCGCCACAAGGTGCATCAACTTGCTCAAGAGAAGGTCGAACTGGAGAGCAAGATCGTGCCTCTTCGCGCCAGGGCGGTCGACCTGGAGGCTCTCATGAAAGCTGACGCCGCTAAGGTGCAAAAATTAGAGCAGAGGTCGATCGACCGAGAGAAATTACTTGGGCAAGTGGAAAAGGCGAGGGACGACGCCATAGCTGATCTTGCCAAGGCCAACAAAGAGAAAGGAGAGGTGGCTGCTGAATTGGCCCAAGCGCGAGCGGAATCCAAGAAGGTTACTGAAGACCTTCTCCAGGCTCAAGAGACCAACGAACAACTCAAAAAACAGGTTGAAGAGCTGGAGCAACAGAATAAAGAGCTGAAAGAGCAAACTGAAGACCTCAAGAAGCGGATTGAGGAACTTCAGAGGCAAATTGAAGAACTCAAGCTAAACTCTGCTCAAATTCTGGCTGCTGGATTCGAAGCTGCGCGGGAACAATTTGCTTGCCTATTCCCCGACCTGGATCTCAGCATGGTGTCGCTGAACAATGAAGTGGTGGATGGAAAAGTCGTTCCTGCTGAAGACTAATCAATCCTTCTTCATCTACCACCTCTTGTGCTTTCCCTTGTATATACCTTGTAATAAACTTTTATGTCCCCTCGTATATATGCTCTAAACTGTTATTCATTGCTATCTGTTAATGACAAAGGTTTACGCTTTTCCCTTTATAACTTCTTCACTCGCTTCAACTTTCCTTGCTCGTTTAATTTCAAAGAAATGACTTAGGAAAACGGTAGGTACAACCTTTGACTTAACCGTTTCGGATCACTTCAGCCCTAAGCAACAAACACTTAACAATTCGTAACCTTAAGGCAAGTAACCTTATCGTAAAAATATCCTTCAAGCAGCGAACAGTAACCCAGTTACTGGCTCGAAACACCGTCCCACTCGACCTGCCTTATCAAACAGGTCTTTCAACCTTCTCGCCGCTGTTTGAACTCTTCCTGATCGCCAAGAACTCTTGGTAATATCAGCTTCTTTCTGGCCTCATGCTTTGGCAATAGTTTCTTCATCTGGGGGTAGAAACGCCTTTTGGGATCTTTCTTTACCTCCCTGAACTTCAGAACAAAGACCGGTTGACTAGGCGTTCTCTTCGAACCTACCTTAGCCACCTTCCAAACTTCTTCCACCCTCTGCACCGTACCTGAACTCGTTCGAGACGAGAAGGATTTTATCTTGCCTAAGCTCGCATGTAGGCGAGAAGGTCTTTAACTCGCCTGAACTCGCTGATCGGCGAGAAGGTCTTTAACTCGCCTGAACTCGCTCATCGGCGAGAAGGTCTTTATCTTGCCTGAACTCGCTCATCGGCGAGAAGGTCTTTATCTCGCCTCTACATTGCCCCAGGGGTTACATCTTCTCGCCCCCAGAAACACGGAGGACTTTTACTCTTCCTCGCCTGCACTCGCTCGACGGCGAGGAGGTCTTTATCTTGCCTCAGAACGTGCGAGGGCGTTGAGGTCTTTCATCTGGTGCCTCCGATCGCCGAAAAACGATGAGGACTTTAAAAACTTTAACCGGTGCCTCCAATCGCCGAAAAACGATGAGGACTTAAAATCTTTAACTGGTGCCTCCAATCGCAGAAAAACGATGAGGACTTAAAATCTTTAACTGGTGCCTCCAATCGCCGAAAAACGATGAGGACTTAAAAACTTTAACTGGTGCCTCCAATCGCCGAAAAACGATGAGGACTTAAAAACTTTTTAGAAAGCATGCGATATGTCTTTTCTTGCCTTAAATCACGTACAAGTGACAAGGTCTTTCTTCAAAACTTTTGGAAATCAGCAAACATGCAATCAGAAAACACCTTATACTTCGAAAACTCTTCTTTTATTGGGTGGCCTCATTAAAAACCCTCCTTAGGGAAAAAAGAGTGCCCCCTTCAAACTGTTTCATCAAAGATATTGTAATATGACCTTTGTGTTTGTCTTTACTTACAAAGCTCTTAACTATAGTACAACTTCAAGTGTGTGGCGTTCCAGGTGCGAGGAATCGCCCCTCCTTCCAGCGTCTCTAAGCAGTAGGCGCCGTTCCCGAGCGCCTCGGTTATCCTGAACGGTCCAGTCCACTTGGGCGACAGTTTATTCTCCATCTCGTACTGGTGGGCCTTCCTCATCACCAGATCGCCCTCTCTAAACTGCCTTGGCATCACCTTCGAGTTGTGTCTTCGCTCGATCCTTCTCTTCACCGCCTCGGCTTTCAGTCTCGCCTCTTCCCTGACCTCGTCCAGTAGATCCAGGTTCAGCCTTCTCTCTTCATTCGAGTCTTCCTCCACGAAGTTCTGGAATCTCGGCGAGCTCTCCTGGATCTCTACTGGAATCATGGCATCACACCCATAGACCAAGCTGAACGGGGTCTCATGGGTTCCTGACTGCTCGGTGGTGTGGTACGCCCAGACTATACGGGGTACCTCCTCAGCCCAACTTCCCTTGGCTTTCTCAAGCCTTCTCTTCAAACCTCTCAAACAACACCCGATTAGCTGACTCCACCTGGCCATTTGTCTGAGGGTGCTCGACGGATGCAAACACTTGTTGAATTCCCACCCCTTCGCAAAGCTTCTTCAACAGGTGGCTTGCAAACTGCGTCCCATTATCCGACACCAGGCGTTTAGGCACTCCAAACCGGCACACGATGTTATTCCATACGAAACCTTCGATCTTGTGTGCGGTGATCTGGGCCACTGGTTCTGCTTCAATCCACTTGGTGAAATACTCAATCGCCACCACCAAGTACTTCATCTGCCTGATCGCCAGCGAGAAAGGTCCCAGGATGTCGATTCCCCAAGTATGAAACGGCCAAGGGCTATAGATCGACTTCAACTCCTCGGGAGGTGCCTTGTGCCAATCGGCGTGCTGTTGGCATTGTTTGCAACACTGGGCATATTTCTTGCAATCTTCTCTCATAGATGGCCAGTAGTAGCCTGCACGGAGAGTTCTCGCGGCCAGAGCTCGACCCCCAACGTGGCTTCCGCATATACCCTCGTGGAGCTCTGCCATGATTCTCGTGCACTTCTCGCCGTGTATACATTCCAGGAGCGGGTGAGTGAACCCAAACCTGTACAGATCGCCATCAATCAATGTGTACTTGCTGGAATGTTTCTTTACCTTCCTAGCTTCTGTCGGATCCAGTGGGAGGAGGCCATCTGCCAGGCACCGCTTGTACTGTGTTATCCAAGTGTCTGGCTCATGGGTAGCGCAGACCTGCATCACATTCACCTTCTCTCCTCGGCATGCTCTAATTCTCGGCGATCTCAGAGTTTCTTGCGTCAGGGACTTATGGCTTCTCGCTGCTTTCTCCGTCGACTTGCTTATCTGAAGGACCAGGTGATCTGCTACAAATGCCCTTGGCGTCTTCAGAGTTTCTTGAATCACCGTCCTCTGCCTACCCCCCTTGCCTGAGCTGGCGAGCTTAGCAAGCAAGTCAGCTCGGGCATTCTGCTCTCTGGGCACATGTACTACTTCAAAGGAGGCAAAGGAACTCTTCAATTCCTGCACATACGCCAAGTAAGCCGCCATTTGTGGATCTTTAGCCTGGAACTCGCCTGTTACTTGCCCCGTGACTAGCAGCGAGTCACTCTTAGCCATCAGCACCCTAGCTCCCATCTCCTTGGCCAGCAGAATCCCGACGATCAGCGCCTCATACTCTGCTTGATTGTTGCTGGCTTTGAAGGCGAACCTCAGAGATTGTTCGATCAGCACGCCGTTGGGTCCTTCCAAAATGACTCCAGCACCGCTGCCCTGCTGGTTCGACGATCCATCCACCGAAAGTACCCAATGGAAGTCGTCTCCTTCAACCCGTGTCGCCTCTGATGAGAGCTCGACCACGAAATCTGCAAAGATTTGCCCCTTGATCGGGCCTCGGGGCTCATATTTAATATCAAACTCTGACAACTTTACTGCCCACTTCACCATCCTTCCCGCAACGTCGGGTTTCTTCAAGACCTTCTGGATAGGCAGGTCAGTCATCACCAGTATTGTGAAACTATGGAAGTAGTGGCGCAACCTCCTCGCCGAAAACACCACAGCCAGCGCAGCCTTCTCCAGGGCCTGATATCTCGTTTCGGGGCCCTGCAACACCTTGCTCACAAAATAGATAGGCTTCTGAGCCTGATCTTGATCCTGGGCGAGCACCGCACTCACCGCCCTCTCAGTCACAGCAAAATACAACCTGAGAGGGATTCCCACCAGCGGTTTGCACAGAACCGGCGGGCTCGCCAGATACTCCTTCAGTTTGACGAAAGCTTCCTCGCACTCTTTCGTCCAAACAAACTTATTATTGCGCCGCAGACATTGAAAATAGGGATGCCCCTTTTCTCCGCTAGCTGACACGAAGCGAGATAGGGCTGCCATCCGACCTGTTAGCTGCTGGACTTCTTTCACCGTAGCTGGGCTCCTCATCCCCAAGATGGCGGCACACTTGTCTGGGTTGGCTTCTATTCCTCTTTCAGTCAAGAGGAAACCCAAAAACTTTCCAGCCTCCACGCCGAAAATGCATTTCTCCGGATTGAGCTTTAACTTGAACTTGGCGATCGTCGTGAACAATTCTTCCAAGTCTGCAACGTGCTTGCTTTTTTCCTGCGAGGTCACGACCATGTCATCGACGTAAGCTTGCACGTTCCTTCCCAGCATTGGTGCAAGTACTCGATCCATCAGCCTCTGGTACGTGGCCCCCGCGTTCTTCAGCCCAAACGGCATCACCTTATAGCAGTAGCACGATCTCTCCGTCATGAAGGCTGTTTTCTCTTCATCCATGGGATGCATCTTGATCTGATTATATCCTGAGAAGGCATCCAGGAAACTCAGCAACTTACACTCTGCAGCACTATCGACCAGGGCATCTATGCTTGGTAAAGGATACGAATCCTTTGGGCAAGCTTTGTTCAGGTCGGTGAAGTCGACGCACATGCGCCATTTCCCGTTACTCTTCTTCACCAGCACGACATTTGCCAACCATTCAGGGTACTGGACTTCCCTGATGTGGCCTGCAGCGAGGAGTTTCTGTGTTTCGTCCCTGATCGCCTGCCTCCTCTCCTCGTTGAACTTCCTTCTCCTTTGTCGCACCGGTCTCACCAAACTGTCCATCGCCAGATGATGGCACAAGAAGTCGGGATCAATCTTGGGCATGTCCGAAGCGGACCATGCAAACGCGTCCAGATGCCGCTCAATTACCTTGGCGATCTGGTCCTGGAGCTCGACCTCCAGAGATCTTCCCAGCTTGAAGATTTTGCCTCCGATCTCCTTTTCGAGCCACTGCTCGACAGGTTTAGGCCTGGATTCTCTGGCGATCACCGCCCTGGCAATTCCCTGCTCCCTTGCTTCCTCAGGGCGATTCCGCGCCTCTTCCTCCTCCAGGCCAGCATTCCTCTCCCCTAGCTCAGCGTCTACCATCTCCACATCTCTTCCGGCGGCCTCCTCTGTTACCGTCGATCTGGGCTTCACACCGGGAGGTGGGGTGGTTGTTACATAACTCACTGATCTTTTGTTTTTCAGGCTATTCTCATAGCACCTTTTCGCTTCTTTCTGATCAGACTTGATCGTGATCACCACCCTTTCCATGGACGGCAACTTTACCTTCATGTGCCGAGTCGACGGAATGGTGCCTATCCTGTTAAGCGTGGGCCTTCCCAACAGGATGTTATATGCTGAAGGGGCGTTTACGATGAGGTACTTGATTTTCTCCGTCCTCGACCCAGCCTCATTTGTAAACGTGGTTCTCAGCTCAATGTACCCCCTGACCTCCACCTGGTCACCAGCGAACCCATATAGGCACCCTCCATAGGGCCTTAGCTGGTCAAGGGGCAACTCCAGCTGCGTGAAAGTCGGCCAGAACATCACGTCTGCCGAGCTTCCTTGGTCCACCAGAACTCTGTGGACCTTCCTTCCCGCTGTAACCAACGAAATAACTATGGGGTCGTTGTCATGGGGCACAACGTCCCGAAGATCCTGCTTGGTGAACGTAATGTCCACTTCCGGCGAGTGATCTTCAAACATATCCACTGTCATCACCGATCGCGCGTACTTCTTCCTCTGCGATGCGGTGCATCCACCACCTGAGAAACCCCCTGCGATGGTGTGGATCTCCCCGTGGATAGGCATCTCGTGTTGCTGGGCTTCTCCACCTGCTGGCTGGGAACTCGACGCTCCCCCCGTCCTCTTGTCCAGCAGATAGTCATTTAGGAACCCGCTCTTAACCAGATCTGACCATCTGCGCTCCAAAGCGATTCAGGTAATCTCTGAGGGACTCCCCATGGTACTGCCTTATATCAAACAGATCATAAGACACCCTGGGCGGTGCCTTATTCACGATGTACTGCTCGACAAAAATCTTCGAGAACTGTTGAAAATTGGTTATGTGGCCGTTAGGCAAGCTCACAAACCACTCCATCGCCGTTCCCTGGAGCGTACTCACGAACATCTTGCAGTAGACGGCGTCTGACCCTCCCGACAGCATCATCTGCGTATGGAACGTGGTCAGATGAGCCTCTGGATCCTCCATGCCGGTAAAGACAGCCTTAACCGGAACCACGCTCGTGGGAATAGGCGTGTCAGTAATCGCCTGAACAAAAGGCATTGGGAAAACACGAGGTGGCGTCGACGGTGCCACCTCTTCAGCAGAAGAACGTCCTTGCTGCTCCCGAAGAGCTTGACGCAGCTCCTCCGTCACCTTGCTAAGCTCCTCGTTACTGGCGCGAGAGGCGACCAGGTCCTCATGTATTCTCGCCTGCTCTACGCGTGAGGCTTCCACAGTTGCCTGCAACGAGCGCATCATCTCTGCCATCTGTGCCATGGTCATGGCGGCGTCGCCTTCAGCAGCGACAGGCGCCACGGGGCTTGAACGATTGCTTCTCATTTTTCTCATGAACTTCAGCGAATCACAGGATGCAGCGAACAACACTTCAACCACGATCAAATCAGCGATCAATCGGAGAAAACAGCGCGAAACTGCGCAAGAAAACTCAAGAACACCGTAAACCTTCACAGAAAACCACAACTTCACCAGAAACCACCGCTTCCCCGCGGACAACCAAACGAGCGAAAGAACTCGAACTTCCACCAAACAAATTACGTGTAAACAGCAGGAAACCTCACTCCACCGATCGAAAAGCCAAACGAACGGTACAAAACGCAAATTCACCGATCGAAACTCAAACAAACAGCGAACGATGGTTGCACCAGCACACAACCACGCAGAAAACTTCGAAAACTTCCAAGAACTCACGCTGTGGATGGGAGCAAGTTTTACACGGCCCCACGGTGGGCGCCTGATGATCATGCCTGTTGACCGGAACGCTGGAAACTGCCTCGTCAAAGGATCGACGTGCGCACCGCTTCTCACCTCCGTTCCTCTTCGGGATCTACCTCAAGAACCTGCGAAGAAACAGAGCGGCGCCGCTGCGGCCGATCGCACTCCAACGCTCAAGTCAGTGACGGTATCACCAAATACTAAGAGAACAAGAACCGTGCAAATCCTCTCTCACAGTCAGCTCTAGAACTCGCAAGCGTAAAGAGTATGAACTGAACGTGCGTACCTCAGAAAGTTTGTTGAGAACTCTTATATACCTGGTTGTTTTCTCTCTCCTGGCAGTTACAGACCTGGACACGTGGCTAGCATCCAGTCGTACACGTGCCATCATCTGGAGCCTCCTTGACTTGGCGCTGCTTCTACTCTCATTTTGGCTAAGTTACTTATGCATGGTACTGCCCAGTGCATAGCTAACTTGGGAGTGCGATCTCTACTGGAACTGGCGAGTTAGGGTGTCCTCATACACCTTCCTTGTGGTCCCGCCGGCCGCCTTCATAATCTGCTTCTCCTTCCTCTTCGGCGATGTGCTTTCTCTGGCGATCTCCAACTGCTTGGTCGCCTGAAACTACATCTGGCGACTTCATCTTTAACCTGGTGATCACCTATTCTGATAAGCTGGAGATCGGAACACGCCAATTTAACAACTGGCGACTACACGAACCCTTCGACTTCCTTCCCTCCTGCCAACCTGGCGCCTTGCCAACACGCCTATACTGTAGCATGATGCCACGTCACCACTCCCGACTACCAGGGCGGTACAGAAACTAGGAATTTTCACCGAAGGTAGCCTAGCCTTTGCATCTTGGTAGTATCCCTCTCCACGGTGATGTCTCTCCCCTTGGTTGTGATTTCTATGTCCATGAAATTGAGGTGGATTTTGCCTTCTCCTATGGTTCTCCTCACGTCCAAAGTCATTTGAAGAACCCCTTGATGAAGGTCTATGAGAATGATGTCCACCATGGATAGAGTGAGATGGCCTAGCTTGTTGCACCTCCATCTTTTGCAATTTTTCTTCCAAACGCCTAATGGTGCGTTGAGCTTCATGTAATTCACCAAGGACTGAAGCTTTGGAAGGAGAATGTTGCTTGTAAGATGCATCACTTGAAAATCCAGCCATTTTGCAAATAAAAACAACAAACATACAAAAACAGCAAACAAGTCAAGAAACAAAATTAGCAAAAACAGTGAGTTTGGCAATGAAAGTGCCGAAGTGAATTTGTCCAGAAAAAAACTAGGTCACTCTCAAAGAAATAATGTCCTTGCACCAATCTGATCTTGAGGTCTTGGAATCCTCAAATGAAATATGTCAAAGCAAGGCACACCAATCTCAAAGCCAACCACAACAAAACCAATGAAGCAATAAAGACAAACAAGAAAAAGTATAAGCAAAGAAAGGCTAGAACAAAAGGAATACTAGATGTTTGACAAACTCAAAGATTAATGAACAAAAGACAAGCAAGAAAATTAAAGAACTCAATTAGAAAGTAGGCACACAAAAGAATACTTAAAGAAAAGCACTAGAGTAGATGAAGAAAACAAAATTAGCTACTGGAAAATATTTTTTATGCAAACTGTGCTTGATGTTCAGTGATTTAACTGGAATGATATAGAGCGAACTGGATTATGAAATTTTAACCACACAAACTTCAAGATATTAGCTCAAAAATGGCACTGGAATCACGCAAAAACAGTAAGCCAATTAATTGAGATAAATATTTCAAAATCGCTGCCAGATTACTGTATTTTTTTCGGCAGAATTGTACACTTTTTGTATTTTATTTATCATTTTTTGTGTTCTTTGAATTTTTGAGTACTTCTTTTTTCTACTCTTTTCTAACACTTTAAAGAACACAAATCCAGAATTTCAGAATTTTCCAGTGAGTAAATCAATTGCAATAAGGAGAAACAGTAAGCACGTTTTCAGAAAACAGAGGAAGCCTAATAGGAATGAAAAACATAATTATGAACTAGCAAAGGCATAATGGAAAATGATGTATAGGAACTTGTATAGGTCTAAAATACAAGCATGAACTCAAACTAAAACAAAAAATGCACAAAGGATCAAGTATCAAACTCAGAAAATTATATGACACTAAAGCAAGAAACAATAAAATCAATAAAAGTACTACAAGAAGTGATGACAATTATGGAAAAACAAGACTAAGACAAAACTTGTATGGATTCAAAAAGGAAAATACTCAAACATATGATAGGCAAAAGAATTAAAACAGCAAGCAAACTCAAATAAACCTAAAAAAAAGAACCGAAAATTGCAAGAAATTAAAGAGCTCTTGAAATTAAAGTGCAACACAACTCAAAATTTAAACAAGAACACACCTAAACTCTAGATACCACATGATATGATTCCAATAGCAAAGAAGAGAATGATTCTTGACCTTCTTAGGAATCAACTTGAGTTGGACAATAGTTAGGCACTTTTTCTTAGAATTGGATCAATGTTCTAAGTCAAGAACTCACCAAAACTAGCACCAAATCCAAACTCATGGAAGTTTCAATTATAGTCAAATTGAACCGATTAAAGTGAAAGAAGAAGCAATTCCACCGAATAGAATTAGCTAAAAACTGAAATGAACCGAACATAAAGGCTGAAATTGATTAAGAACATCATTGAACAGCAAGGAAACAAAGGCACCGAACCAAAACACCAAGGAATTGAAAACTGCCGAACAGAAATTCAAGAACAACAAGCTAAACATGAACAATTGAAAGAGAAGGAAGGAAGAAGAAGAGAAAGCTCATGGAGATGGATGTATGGTTGGATGATCACGCCACTAGGAGGATGGAGACTCCAAGATAAGTGTGCAAGCCGCCACTTGAGGTAACCATGGAACCATCAAGATAAGACTAGTGAAGAAGGCACAAAGCTCTCCAATGCTCTATCAAAAAATGAGTATAGTTTCTTTAGTCTAAATTCTAATCTGAATTGTACAAGCTAAGCACCTTTATTTATAGCCTAGAGGTGCTGAAAAATAGGTGGGAAAATTCAAATAAACTCATTTGAAATTCCCACAAAAAACAAGTCACATGGGAGGTGTGACCTTTTTCTACTATGACACCTCCTAAAAACTACACCTCCACCACTCTCCTAAGTCACATGGACAATGTGACTTTATTTTACATTTTCACACTCCTTTATTTAATAACCACACCTCCTAAAACTATACAAGAGTATTTCAAAGCTTGGCCTTGCCCCTCATGGGATGGACTTGGGCTCTTTGGGCTTTGGCCTTCTTGGGCTTGGGCTTGGGCTTTGGGCTTGGGCCTCATCTTTATTTTATGTCTTCTTTTAATTTTGAGAAGACTAGAAGGAAGAACTTCAAATGTGAGGGTGGATGTCCTCTTCCTCCATTAATAAAAGCCTCCTTTATTTGATTCTCATCAAAGGGCAAGTTCTTTAAGGTTTGTTGTTCCGACCTCGTGCCCTCCGCCCTTGACGGCTTTCCACTGTACTCGGTGAAGGAGACAAGAGCCCTGAAGTCCAGGCCTCTTAAGAGGTTGCCTTCGAACGACCAGGAAGCTTGTCGGATCTTGGCTGGGGCGGGGGGTTTTGACGTTGCCGCCTTGATAAGTCTGGAGTACAACGCTGAGGCCTTGGAGAAATACATATGTACGAGAGATTTCCTCATAACCTCCCATTCTTCGCCTTTGCTGGATTCTTGCACGATTTATCTTGTGGTGCCTTAGTTTGTGCCCGTCTTTCACCATGCTTGTCTCTTTTGGTGCAGGTTCAAAGATAAACCGACAACAAAGGTCGCTGCTGGCCCAGGCGTTGAGGTCCGAGGACGGGGCTTCATCATCATCCTGTTTAGACTCCGGAGGCCACTGAAGGGTGGCCTGATTTCGCTTTTCATACTGCAATTATCTGTGAATCACTCTTTACCAAGAGGTTCTGTGCACCCATTTCTTTGGCTAGGAGCATCCCTGCTATCAGTGCCTCGTACTCAGCTTGGTTATTGCTCGCTTTAAAAGCGAAGCGTAGAGCTTGCTCGATCAGCAAGCCATTAGGTCCTTCCAAGACTATTCCTGCTCCACTTCCTTGTTGGTTGGACGAACCATCGACCGAGAGCGACCACTTCGATCCTGGGTCCGCCTCTTGGTCGCCTCCGGGTGATAGCTCTGCAACGAAGTCCGCATATACTTGACCTTTGATAGATCCTCTGGGCTCGTACCGGATATCAAACTCTGACAGCTCCACTGCCCAGTGAACCATCCTTCTAGCAACGTCAGGTTTCTGTAGTACCTTCTGGATGGGAAAGTTCGTCATCACCACTACTGTAAAACTGTGAAAGTAGTGGCGGAGCCTCCTGACCGAGAATACCACGACCAATGCTGCCTTCTCCAGCGACTGATACCTCGTCTCCGGGCCTTGCAAGGCTTTACTCACAAAATAGATGGGCCTCTGTACTTGGTCCTGCTCCTGGACTAGCACAGAACTGATGGCCCGCTCTGTTACCGCAAAGTATAGTCGGAGGGGCACGCCTGCCACTGGTTTGCAAAGCACTGGTGGTGTTGCCAAGTACTCTTTCAACTTGAGGAATGTTGCTTCACACTCGTCAGTCCCAAAAACACACTTCTCAAGGTTCAGCTTGAGGCGATACTTTGAGATGGTGGCAAACAACTCTTCCAGATCTGTTGTATGTTGCCTCCTATCGCGCGAAGCTACCACCATGTCATCCACGTAGGCTTGTACGTTCCTCCCTAACATAGGCGCCAGGACCTTGTCCATTAACCTCTGGTAGGTGGCGCCTGCATTCTGTAACCCGAACGGCATCACTTTGTAGCAGTAGCTACATGTCTCTGTCATGAATGTTGTTTTACCCTCGTCCCTCGGGTGCATCTTGATCTGATTGTACCCCGAAAAAGCGTCCAAAAAGCTCAGCATCTCGCAACCCGAGGCACTATCCACCAGGGCGTCAATGCTGGGTAGTGGATATGAATCCTTGGGGCACGCCTTGTTCAAGTCTGTGAAGTCCACACATATCCTCAACTTCCCGTTTGCTTTCTTCACCAGAACGACGTTGGCCATCCACTCGGGGTATTGGATTTCCCGGATATGTCCAGCACTTAACAACTTCTGTGTCTCTTCCCTCACCACGAGCCGCCTTTCTTCGTTAAACTTTCTCCTCCTTTGTCGCACAGGGCGAACCGTGGCGTCCATGCTAAGGTGGTGGCATAAAAAGTCAGGGTCCATGCCCGGCATGTCTGAGGCGAACCACGCAAAAGCATCTAAGTGGCGTGAAATCACCTCCGCCTGCATGAACGCCCCAGCTTGAACGCTTTGCCGCCGATCTGTCTCTCCACCACATTGGCCGCCGGTTGGTCTCTGCTATCTTCTTTTTGGGGCGTCGCCTTATAGTGCTCTCTAGGCGACGCCTCTTCTACAGGCGAAGCGTCGTCATGCCTTTCCTCTGTGCGCGTGTCTGCTTTAGGCGTCGCCCCTACGGGTGCGGCCTCACCAGGCGTTGACTCCGTAGGCGTCGCCTCATTCGAGGGTTCTACTTCCATCGCTGTGTCTGAACTCGGTGGACGTTCGAATACCATGAACACACCTCTCTTTGTCTTTAAACTGTTTTCATAGCATTTTCACGCTTCTTCTTGATCTGACTTGATGACGATCACCCTGCCACTGAGATCCGGCAACTTCATCTTCATGTGGCACGTGAAGGCTACTGCTCTCAGCCTATTCAACGCCGGTCTTCCCAACAGGATGTTGTAAGCCGAATTGGCATTTACAAATAACTACCGAATGCTTTCAGTACGTGAGGCCGCCCCATCTGTGAATGTCGTCCTCAACTCCAAGTAGCCACGTACTTCCACCTGGTTGTCAGCAAACCCATACAAGTACCCGGTGTAGGGTCTCAAAAGGTCGGGGGACAACCGTAGCTTATTGAATGTCGACTAGAACATAACGTCTGCCGAGCTTCCCTGGTCGACTAGAACCCTGTGCACCTTCCTTCCAGCCGTGACAACCGAAATGACCACGGGGTCATTGTCGTGCGGGACAACATCTCGTAGGTCCGCCCTCGTGAACACGAGGTCTGACTCCCACGGGTCGCCTGAGATTTTTTCGTCAATCGAATTTACTCCCCTCGCATATTTCTTGCGTTGGGATGCAATGGGTCCCCCTCCCGAAAAACCACCAGAAATGGTGTGAACTTCGCCGTGGACCGGCATCTCATGCGCTTGATCCTCCGCTGGTTCCAGCAGGGCTACGGTCGTGGCGGGTTTAGTGAGATAATCCTTCAAGAACCCGCTTTTTACTAACTCGTCTAACTGGTACCCCAGCGATAGGCAATTGTTGATATGGTAACCGAAAGCTTCGTGGAACTCACACCAAGAGTCCTTGCGAGGCCCCAACACCTTGTCTAACTTCACTGGTCGCCTCAATCTTTCGACTATATTAGGTACGGTGATCAGGTCCTTCAACTCCACCACGAAGTCGTACCTTGTTGGTCTGGCCCTTTCCTTGGTCGGACGATTTCCTCCCGTTTGACCCCTGGGTTGGGGTTTTTTCGCCTCGTAGGGGCGTCTGCCTTCCTGATTCTTCCTTCCCGTCGTGGTCTCGTTGACCCTGACGGGTTGAGCCCGTGTCTGTGCCCTCGGGCGTGTGGGTGCGACACTCATGCGCTTCTCACACACCTCTCCTTCAGAGGCAATATGCTCCACCGCACGACGCCTTATTTTAGCGAAGGTCCTGGGCGATTGCGAATGATGGACTCGCAAAAGGGGCCAGGGCATACGCCTTTCCTGAACGCGTACACGATCATGGGTTCTTCCGTAGTACCAACCTTCACTACTTGAGTCCCGAAACGGTTGATGTACTCCTTCAAAGTCTCACCCTGATATTGTTTTACGTCAAACAGATCATACGAAACGGGCGGTGGGGCCCTGTTCGCTAGGTATTGCTCCCTAAATAACTGCGACAGCTGCGGGAAGGAGGTGATATTGCCATCCGGAAGGCTAATGAACCAATCCATAGCCATTCCCGTCAAGGTGCTCATGAAAAGCTTGCATCTTACGGCATCGGAGCCGCCTACTAGCACCATCTGCGTGGGGAACGCGGTGAGATATGCTTCGGGATCCTCCATCCTGTGAAAGTCACCTTGGGCCCTGCGAACGTGTTGGGGATCAACGCCTCCAGGATCTCCTGCGAGAATGGTGTGGAAAACTCCCTTGGGGGGGTGAGACGTTCGGTCTCATCTGGGTCGCGTTGCCCTCGGCTGTTGCGCAAACCACGACGCTATTCCTCGTTTGTGCGATGGAGCTCTTCGTTTCTCGCCTGAGAGGCCGCAAGATCCGCCTGCATGCGTTCTTGCTCCGCCCTCGATTCTGCCATTTCATCCTGCAGCCCCTGCACCATGGCCATGACCTGCTGCATGGTCATTTCCTCACTCGTAGCGCGCGCTGGGCCTTGTCTCGTGGCCCTCATTCTTCAACGTTTTCTCTGACTTTCTCCTGTTGTTATGGTAGCTCTGATAAACTCTCTGGAATTGTCGAACTGAAACTTGTGATGGGACTGATGTTTTAAATCGGCCCCACGGTGGGCGCCAAATGTTCCTGCCGGTTGACCTAGGTACGTCTTTCTGTGCAACCTTGCCCGTCTGCTAGTGACACCCTTTTCTGGTAATCTGTGAAGACCTGCAAAGAAGTGAACAAATGGGCGCCCTAGCAGCCGTTTGCACTCCGACACTCAAGTCAGCTAACAAGAAACACCAAAACTCTGCACCTTCGTATCGGAGCACCGTGAAAGGCGCTCTGAAGGTGGTAAAGAACTGTATATTGTGTGTTGTTTTCTGGTTCTGGCAAACAATCCTTCTCTAGTCCTTTATGTGTAGCCTGAGGGCTCGAGCAAGCAACTAGAGTGTGTTCTGGGGAAAATTTGCCAAAGGTCCGATCCCCGATTCCAACGTCTAAAGCTCCCTTTAAACGTCTCTAGCATTTAAAGCATTTTAAAGCGCATTTAAGGTGTAAAAACGTTCGGCGCCTTTAAGACGTTCAAAACACTTAAAGCATTTAAAGTACCTTAAAGCATTCGAAATGTAGACTTAATTACATAATCTTGATTACCTCATACCTGACAAACTATCCGGAAAGCATTGATGTTTCTATTCTTCCCGCCACGTGTCCTCCTGACTTGACCGTTATTCTACCTGGAGGGCCTCACAGCACTGTAACCCAATTTAGGGATATTTCATCGTGTTAGTCCTCATTCCTTGAGTGCATCTGGCGCAAAGGGGTGACTTTTTGGGTGCCAACTCATGCGACCCAACCTCTAGTCACTCGCCCTTGGAGTGTATCCACCTTCCTCTCGCACCTTGCACCTAGTTTCCCCTGGGCATAACCTTCTCTTGAGTCATATCTATCCTAAGGGTCTCCCTGAGGTGGCCTGGGTACTTCGCGAGTCAGGCTACTCCCTACTGGCGCTAGTACTATGGCCTTGAAGCCACCTTTCTCTTCTCTTTATTACTGTTCTGAGCTAGGAGGGCCCGAAGCCTCCCGTGGTGTCACTCCCTCCATGGTCTTTCCTACCCATGGGTATCGGGGAGTAACACTGTTGATGACTTGCTTGGCGACGCCTTACCTTGGCGACGCCTTGTTTAGGTGACGCCCTTATCTTGGCGACGCATTATGTAGTCACTCTGTTGACTTCCTTCTTTGGGCCCTTCGTGTGGTCCCACCATATGTTGACCTTGGCCCTGACGTTGACTTTGACTTTGACTCTGGTCGACGCCCGGGGACGGGACGATACACATAGTATATGGGTAGGAGGCGGGAGAGCAAGTTCTTATACCCAAATGATTAGCAAGGGCGGCGGGGTCGCGCCCATGCTTGATGAGGTCAACTGTATTGAAGGCAATGCCCAAGCTAGCCAAAACCTGGCACATTTAGTGACCAGCTGATTAAAGATCGTCCAGAGTCTTGGCCTTGTTGAACTTGAGCTTCTCCACTCAGTACAGTGGGAAGCCGTCGAGGGCTGTGCGGTCGTGGTCAGAGGCGCACATCCTGAAGAATTTTCCTCTAAATCCCTTGTAGAATTGTTGAAAGAGGGTGAAGAGAACTCTCCCAGTGACCCCGCTCAGGCTCACCCAGAGATTGTTTCCAGGGTTTTTGGCTTCAAAAAATGAAGGAACACGTAAACTGAAGGGGTGAGGCCAAAATGCCCTAGAAGGATGGAGAAGGCCCTGATGAAGGCGCAACTGTTGGGATGCAGCTGGGCAGGGGCCACGTTCAGTTCCATGAGGAGCTCCCTCTTGAAGTTGTTGAAGGGAAGACGTTGCCCTACGCGTTTGAACATCGTTTGGTAGAAGAAGAAGAAGAATGGCTCCCAATTGTTGGAGCAATTGTCAACACAAACGGGTTCGCCGGCGGTGAAAGGGCGAACGGAGATGTAAGCGTCGTGTTCCCTCCCAAACGCTTTTCCTACGGGTTCGTATCGAGGTGGGCCCTCCAGTCTTCGACTTTGAGTAGGGTGGAAGATTCGGCAAGGAGCCTATCGGAGGCCCAAGTATAAGAAGCTCTATAGTTTATGAAAGGAGGTGGTGGGTTGGTCGTCACTTTGGTTCTTGCCATGGTCGAGGAAGCTGGGGAAAAGAAAAGCAAAGGTTCAGCAAGGAGGGCTATGGTGTAAAACTAGGGCAAACCCGGAAACCCTACCCACGCGAGAAAACCCAGAGAAACAGGGGAATGAAGGAAATGCAGATGAAAATGAGAAATGCGAGAATTTAAACAGTCCCAAGCAGTTTATCAGAGCAGAACATCAAGAGATAAGAGCAATCAACGGAGAAAAATCGTACCTTGGGTGGTTGATCGGAGGAAGTCCTGGTCTTTGATGGAGAACGAGAGTGCAGAGAGTCGCGAAGAAGATGAAAGCTTGTGTGAGAAGTTTTGAGTGATGGAACAGTGAAGTGGAGCGTGTTTTAGGGTAACTTAACGTAAACATGGAAACTCAAACGACGTTAAGCCTCAACCGTTGGATCGAACCACGTGTAAGTTGTTTAAACATGGGCAGAAAGTGCCTTTAGTGCACAGTGCACGTCCAGTCATGGAGTGCCACCTAAGATAACCGGGCATGATCATAGTCTCTTCGCTGACGAGTCGACAGCTCGAGACTGGGGTCGTCCGAGTCTCGGCCTCGGCCGTTGACCAAAAGTCAAAGAGGGACCCTGCAGGTTGGGCCCGCAAAGGAGGTTCAGTTGACCAAGGAGGAGCCTTGTCAGGCTCACGAGTTAGGGGAACCGAGGAGGGGGCGGCATCGCATCTGGGCGAGGAGGCCTCGGATAACGAGTCAGAAAAGGGTGGCTTGAAAGCCATACGTCAGCTATCAGTACGGAGAGGCCCGGATCATGAGGATCCGTGCATGAGATGTAGGGAAGCGGCAGTACGCCCCACCGTTAGAGAGCCACTGGGACCGATACGACTCGCCAAAGTCTCATTCCAGGGGCGATCGACATGCACGGCACGTGAAGGGGCAGAGTAATTTTTTTACCATGCATCTCTTTTTACCGCTTCTTTCAATCGTTTTCCATTTTTGTACTTCCATGTGTCAATCTAATTTGTGTTATTTCTCCATTTTTTATCACTTTCCAGTTTGTATTGTGATTTCTTTTCAGGTGCATCTGAATATGAATGTTCATGTGCATTTTTTTATGATATGCATTTGTTTAATTTTGTTCATCATATTTCTCAACTAGATTATGCAAATTTGATATTTAATGTTGGTTCTATGACATGTGATCCTGCCGGTTGACCAGAGCGCAAGAGTCTTGCCACGTTAAAGGTATCTTCCTCTGGATCGGCTTTGCACCACGCTAGCTTCCGTCCTTCACACCTCGATTTTCCTCAAGAACCTGCAAAAGACAGAGTGACGCCGCTGCGGCCGATCGCGCTCCGACGCTCAAGTCAGTGACGGAATCACCAAACTCTAAGAGAGAAAAGCTAGAAACTCAAGGAACCGTGCAAAAACTCTCTCAGCGTACTCAAGTATTCTCAAAGCGTAAAGAAGTGTTCTAAACGCGCGTACCTCAGAATCTGTTAAGAGTTCCTTATATACCTGTGCATTTTCTCTCTCCTGACGGTTACACCTCTGGACACGTGGCTCACATCCAGCTGTACACGTGTCACCATCTGGAACGTCTTCCGCTTGAGCGCCACTTCTACTCTTCAGACTGTTTGACTAAGTTACTCAGGTGAGGAGCAACTCGGTGCATAGCTGCCTTGGAGCGCAATCTTCTTCTAGTGGCGAGCACGGGGTGTCACCATGCGCACCTTCTCTTTGGTCTCGCCCGCCGCTATCACGATCTGCATTACTTGCCCATCGTGCATGTTCTGGTAAACTGTTCCCTGGCCTCAACCTCTGGCTAGGGAATGATCATCTGATAACTTCACCCTTCGTACTCGTGCCCTTTGAAGGCCTTGAACAAGCTTTCATGATCTTTCGGCGATGTCCCCCTCTCGGCGATCTCTGATCACTTGGTCGCCTAAGCCCACATACGGCGACTACAACACAAGCCTGGTGACCGCCGATGTAGATATGCTAGAGATCGGAGCACGCCAACTTAACGATTGGCGACTACACGAACTTCCCGATGTCCTTCCCTTTCGTCAGCCAGGTGTTCCGTTCAACACGCCTATATTACCACTTGCTGCCACGTCATCACTCCCGACTACCTGGTCGGTACACAAGCCCCCCAGTCTTAAGCGGAGACTTGTCCAGCGAAAAGACTAAGAGGTCACATCACCGTCGATCTACGTGGCGCTGGCACAGAATTCCAAACGTTCGTACCCTCTGCTTTTCTGACGCTCCACCAAACCCCTTTTTCCAATCGCTCGACACATGGCTTCATCAACGGTCATCTTCAGCTGTCGTTTGCGCTTCCGAAAACGTTCGAAAAACCCTTAAACCCCTTGCACTTCCACTGTTCCATCATCTTTCTGCATTCTCAAACGCTCTAAGCTTTTCTCTGCGAACCCACGAAGCTTCTCAACTCTCTCAATCTCCAACTCTCTTCAACGCTCATCCGATCACAAAAAGGTACCTCTTTTACTTCTTCTGTTGATATTTGCTGCATTTTAATCGATTCGCATCATCCATTATCTGTCTGGTGCATACGTTGTGGGCTGTTTTTTCCTTTTCTCCCCTCTCGTAACTTAGGGCTTCGTCTTCCATCACGTTCATCCCAACGAACTTTTGTTCGTTCGTTCTTCTTTCTTCGTCCTCAATCAAGTCGTTCTCTGTAACCTTTGTTCATCCCTTTCCTTTTTCCTTTGTAGTTCCTGCGATGGCTCACGCGAAATCCACCGCGAACCCTCCTCCTTCATCGCGAAATCCTCCACCCCAAGCGTGTAGGGTTGCTCCTGGGGCAAATCCTCCACCAGCGTGCAATCCACCGCGAGCCTCTGATGCTCCTTCTAACCAGGCTGAGAGGCCTGCAACTTCTCACACCAACCTCGCTCAGGCAACCCCGCCAGTCGGCGGAGGGGATTCCTTGCCTCCAAGAGACTACAAGGAACTCTATCCTTGGGCCACCCCACTCTTGTTAAAAGAGACTTCTTTGATAAACACGGAGTTGGGCGTGCTCCGACTAAGGAAAGGAGACCAGTCCGACCTCTCCTTGCACAAGGAACATGATAGCAAGGTGGTCGTGCTGCCCTGCTTCCCGGACGAGCCGATCTATGCGGGCGACAAAGGGAACAACGGCGAGTTGTTCTGCTTCCTCTACGCCACCTTCTTCAAGAAAGTGAAGCTCAGACTTCCCTTTACTCGCTTCGAGAGAGAGTTGCTAACCGAGCTCGATATCGCCCCCGCCCAGCTTCATCCCAACAGTTGGGCGTTCGTAAGGGCGTTCCAAATCATCTGCGCACACCTATGGCTGCCGGCTTCAGTAGATGTCTTCCTTTTCCTATTCGAGGCTAAGAATCCCAGAGACCGCCTTTGGATTAGCTTAAACAGGATTGCTGGGAGGTCAATCCTCTCGATCTTCCAGCAATCTTACAAAGACTGGAAAGGAAAGTTTATCAAGGTGCGCCCGAACGAGCAAGATCCCTCACTGCTCAACGGTTTCCCCTTGTACTGGGTACACAAGGGGAACAAAGACTCCAAAGAATGCTTCAGGAGGCCAAGGAGTCCTGACAACATGGGCGAGCTAGACAAAGATCTCTGCCTTTTCTGGAAGAGCGTAGCAGCTACTAACATTACTTTCCCTACCGCCTCAATCATCTCCTTCGAGTTCTTTGAGGGCCAACTTGAAGCTCACATAGGTTAGGCTTTTCCCCAGCACCAAGACTCTTGTTTTCTGTTGGAACTAAATTAGCGTTCCTACCATTCCATCCTTTGGCGTTCTGCTTGTTCTGCATTGGTCTTGATTTTGAATTCATGTGCCACTTGTTTGCGTTATTCCTGCGTTCATATACTGGTATATCTTTATTTTGCTTTTGTGCTTACTCATTTATTTTCTACCCTGTGCAGACTTCATGTTGGGCAAAGGTAAACTAGCTGAACTGAGGGTGATCGCCCGATCTCACAAGTTGGCGACGAGTTCCCAAACCGTGCCCAACTCGGTGGTGGAGATCGCCGCTGCTCAGGGCAGAACTCCTCCCCAAGGTCCAACTCCTTCGGAGACACTACCCGCCCCCCAAAGAAAAAAACTTGTCTTGAGGAAGCCAAAGAGGAAAACTCCTCAAGTGGTACAGGAAGAAGAGGATGACGAGGCGACTGAGGACGACCTCGTCACCAAAAGAACAAGGGTGGCACCCTCTTCACCACCCGCTCTCCCAACACCAACATCGCCCTCTCCTCCAGCTCCAACACCGCCAGTCCAAGCAACACCCTTGGCTGTCGCGCCCCCTGTGGTTGAAGGCAGCGAGCCTAATTTCTTTGAGAATCCTCCAAGCGCCTCCACGCCATTTGTATCTGCTGGAGAGGGTCCTCCTTCAACCACCTCTATCGCTGGGGCTGCACCAGAAGGATATGAGGGTGGCCATAACTCGCCAAAAGGTTGCTGAAGACCTTGCTCAAGCTCGCAGGGAGACTGAAGAGCTGAAGAAACGAACTGACGAGCTGAAGAAACAAACTGAAGAGCTCGAGCAAAGCTCCGCCCAAGTCCTTTCCGCCAGGTTCGATGCCGCCCTGGAGCAAGTCGCTTGCCAATACCCCGAACTTGATCTGACCATGGTGTCCATTTGCAACGAGGTGGTGGATGGGAAGATCGTACCCTCCGAAGACTAGCTGCCTCTCCTCATCACCTCGTTTTTGAAAACTGCTGCTTATCTTTCAATTGTAATAGTGGCTTATGTGTAAACTTGTACTGACATTGCTTTTATATAACTTCTTCTGCTTTTTGCACCTCGTCTTTCTGTTTACTTCGCATTCTTTAACCTTCATCGGCTTTCTTACTCGCTGTATGGTTGATCAACTTATCTGGTGAAACTTGCTTAAACAAATCAACCCAACGATACTCCGGGCTCAACTATTCACTCACCGCTTTGAACTTGAGCAAACCGTTAATCTTATAACAATTTATCGAACTGTTAACTCGAAGTAAAACTTGAGCAACTTATTAACCTTCAAGCGATGACATTTAAGACAGCTTGCAAACTTAAAACAATAAGTTACTTACCAGGCAGCAGGTTTTAACTTAAGCTAGTATCAAAATACAGTTTACCTGATCTGCCCAGCAAGGTGACCCTTATCCCTGTCATCGCCTGGAACTCTTCTGATCGCCATAGGGTTCTGGCGATGTAAACTTTCTTTGCTTCCATATCTTGACTATTGTTCCCTCATCTGGGGGGCAGAGGCGCCTTTCGGATCCTTCTCTACCTCCCTGAGCTTCAGAACAAGGAGCTGGATAGCGAGGTGTTCTCTGTGAACTTACCTTAGCCATCTTCTAAACTTCTTTCACTCTTCACGTCATACCTGAACTCGTTCATACCGAAAGACGATGAGGACTTTAAAACTTTAACTAATGCCGCCAATCGCCGAAAAGCGATGGGGACTTTAAAACTTTTTTCTCAGAAAGCATGCAGCGTAACTTTAAACTTGCCTTGAATCACGTACGAGTGAAAAGGTCTTTTTTCTAAAACTTTCGAAACAATAAGCATGCAAATTTAGAAGCTTTAAACTCTTTGAAAACTCTTCTTTATTGGGTGGCCTCATCAAAAACCCTCCTTAGGGAAAAAAGAGTGCCCCCTTCAAACTGTTTTAACAGAAAGCTTGCAAATCTCTTCATATTCGTTTTTACTTACAAAGCTTTAACTGTAATATAACTTGAGGTGTGTGGCGTTCCTCAGAAGATAATCTGAACGTGCGTACCTCAGAAGTTCGTTGGGAAACCCTTATATACCTGGACACTTTCTCTCTCCTGGCAGTTACAGACCTGGACACGTGGCTCGCATCCAGCTGTACACGTGCCATCATCTGGAGCCTCCTTGACTTGGGCGCTGCTTCTGACTCTCATTTGGCTAAGTTACTTATGCATGGTACTACCCAGTGCATAGTTGTCCTGGAGTGCGATCTCTACTGGATTGGCGACCTAGGGTGCCTTCGTACACACCTTCCCTGTGGTCTCGCCGGCCGCCTTCATCATCTGCACCACCTGTTTCACCATGTATGCTCAAACAAGCTGCCCCCCGACCCCATCCTCTGGTCAGCTGGGAAATGTCTATCTGCCTTCATCTCCGGCGATGTCCTTTCTTCGGTGATCTCTGATCACTTGGTCGCCTGAGTTTACATCTGGCGACTTCATCTTCAACTTGGTGACCGCTGGTATTGGTGTGATGGAGATCGGAGCACGCCAACTTAATAACTGGCGACTACACGAGCCCCCAGACCTCCTTCTCTTCTGCCAACCTGGCGTCCTCTCAACACGCCTGTACAATAGCCTGATGCCACGTCATCACTCCCGACTACCAGGGCGGTACACAAGCCCCCCAGTCTTAAGCGAAGACTTGTCCAGCGAAAAGACTAAAGGAGTCACGTCAATACCGATCTACGTAGCACTGGCGCAGAATCCCAAGCGGTTGTACTTTCTGCTTTTCTGACGCTCCACCAAACACTCCTCCCATCGCTCGACACGTGGCTTCATCAACGGTTACCTTCAATTTCCGTTTGCGCTTCCCAAACTTATTCGAAAAACCCTTAAACCCATTTCGCTCCACTGTTCCATCACTTTCTTCGTATTCTCAGACGCTTCAACTTTCTTCTGCAAAAGCTCTCAACGTTCTTCAACCTCCTGAATCACCAACTTCCTTCATCACTTTTCCGATCATAAAAAGGTACTTCCTTTACTTCTTCTACTGGTTTTTCCTGCATTTTAACCGATTCGCATCATCCTTTAACTGTCTGGTGCATACATTGTGGGTTGTTTTTTCCATTCCTTCTTCGTAACTTAGGGCTTCGTCTTTGTTACAACGAACCTTCGTTCGTTCGTTTTTCACCCTTCTTTCATGATCGAGTCAGCCTCTGCGAACCCTGATCACCTTTTCTTTTCTTCTTCTTTTGCAGCTTCCGCAATGACTCGCTCAAAGATCACCCCAAATCCTCCTCCTTCGTCACGAAACCCCTCATCTCAAGCACACAACCCACCGCGAGCACGTGGTGCTTCTTCTTCTTAGGCTGAGAGGCCTGCACCCTCCCGCCCCAACTTGGCTCAGGCCACTCCACCCGTCGCCGGAGGAGCCTCCGTTCCTTCTCCAGATTTCAAAAAACTATACCCATGGGCCACCTCGACCTTGCTGAAGGAAACCTCCTCAGTAAACTCTGCTGGGGCGGTTCTTCGACTGACGAAAGGGGATGAGCCTCACCAGTCATTCCACAAGGAGCACGACGAAAAGATGACGGTGCTACCTTGCCCCCCCCGACCTGCCAGTTTGCGCCGCCGACAAGGGGAACAACGGTGGGCCGTTCTGCTTTGTCTACACCACCCTGTTCAAGAAGGTGAAACTTAGGTTTCCCTTCACTCGCTTTGAAAGGGAGCTTCTTACCGAGCTCGACATCGCCGCCGCCCAGCTTCCTCCCAACAGCTGGGCCTTCGTGCGGGCGTTCCAGATAATGTGCGACCACTTGGGGCTGCCAGGGTCAGTGGACGTCTTCCTCTTTCTTTTTGAAGCCAAGCACCTAGGAGATCGCCTGTGGGTGAGTTTGAACGGGATTGCTGGGAGGTCGATCCTCTCTATCTTCCAGCAATCCTACAAAGACTGGAAGGGCAAGTTCGTCCAGGTGCGCCCCAATGACAAGGACGCTTCTCTGCTCGACTTTTTCCCCTTGTATTGGGTAAACAAGGGGAACAAATAGTCCAAAGGCAGCTTCAGGAGGCCAAGGAGTCCTGATAGCATGGGTGCCTTGGACAAGGACCTATGCTTCTTCTGGAAGAGTGTGGCAGACGCCAACATTACCTTCCTCACCACCACGCTCATCTGCTTCGAGTTCTTCGAAGATCAACTCGAAATTCGCATAGGTTAGAACTCACCTTACCGTCTAAGTCTTTACTTTGACATTATATCTGTTAACTGTTTCTGGGCGTCTTGTGCGTTGTGCATAAGACTTTGGTTTTATTTTCTGCACCACTGATCTGCTTTCTGTTGCATCCTGACTTATGTTTTTACCTTTTTCTCTTTAAGCTGACCCATGCATCTTTGCATTATGCAGATCGTATGTTGGGCCAGGGTAAACTTGCTGAATTGAGGGCGCTCGCCCAAGCCCACGGGTTGGCATCGGGTTCCCAAACCGTGCCAAACTCGGTGGTGGAGATCGCCGCCGCACAGGGCAGATCGCCACCCAAAGGCCCAACTCCTCCCGATGGCCAGCCCGCCAACCAGCGCAATAAACTTATCCTCAGGAAACCAAAGAGGAAAACCCTTCAAGTGGTTCATGAGGAAGAGGAAGAAGACGACGAGGCGACTGAAGATGGCCTCGTCACCAAGAGGAAGAGGGTGGCGCCTTCTTCACCATCAGCTCCACCTCCACTTCCTACATCAACACCGCCATCCACACCAGCTCCGCCTCCAACATTGCTTCCTCCACCAGCTCCTGCCTCGCCAGTCCAAGCGATTCCATTGGCGTCTGCGCCTCCTGTGGTTGAGGCCACCGAAGCCAACTTTATGGAGAACCCCCCGAGCGCCTCCACGCCTTATGTATCAGCGGGAGGGGATCCTCCTTCAAATGCTTCAACCGCAGGGGCTGCTCCAATCGGGGATGAGGGTGCTCCCAACTCCCCAATCCTCATCACCGAATCCCCGACGTCGCCACCACGCCAAGCAGCACCCGCTGAGCAACCAACTCAAGAAGGTGGCGGCGAAAATCAACAACAAGCCCACCCGGTGCCTCCACAAGCAAACCTCTCTCTTGAGGTCAAGAGGATGTGGGAGCCTTTCTCGGCCAAACTGAAGATGATGGCGGAGGACTTCCCCTCCATCATCTCTAAAGCTGTGGAGAGCTCTACCAGGAAGCTCCAGGATGACCTCTTCGCACTCCGAACTGAGAATAGCACCATAAGGATTGAGGCGGAGAGGTTATCCTGCAATCTGACACTCGCCGAGATCGAGCACTCGCGAGTAGAAGATTCCATGAGCACCGAGCTCCGGGTGGCGCGCAAGGAGGCCACCGATCTACGCCATAAGGTGCAGCTTTTGGCTCAAGAGAAGATTGAGCTGGAGAGCAAGCTGGTGCCCTATCGCGTCAAAGTGGCTGACCTGGAGACGTTAATCAAAGCTGACGCCGCCAAGGTGAAGAAGCTCGAACAAAGGTCAGCCGATCGGGAGGTCTTCCTGGGGAAGGTGGAAAAGGAAAGAGATGACACCATGGCTAAGCTCGCTGAAGCCAACAAAGAAAATGGGAAGATCGCCGCCGAACTGGCCCAGGCGCAGGCAGAATCCAAGAAGGTTGCTGAAGACCTTCTTCAAGCTCAAGAAACCATTGAAGAACTTAAGAAGCAAGTTGAAGAGCTGAAGCAGCAGAACGAGGGGCTGAAGAAACAGATCGAAGAACTTAACCTGAGCTCTGCCCAAATTCTTGCTGCTGGATTCGAGGCCGCCCGGGAACAGTTCGCCTGCCTGTTCCCCGATCTAGATCATACCATGGTCTCTCTCAACAACGAGGTGGTGGACGGGAAGGTTGTTCCTGCTGAAGACTAATTGATTCCCTCCATCCACTACCTTTATGCTTTCTCCCTTACCCAATCTGCTTGTAATAAACTTTCTATTTTTCTGATTTTTCTGTACATGTACCTTAAACTGATGTTCACTTTATGACAAGGTCTTTGTATTTCCTCTTGCAACTCCTTTGTCTGCTTTATCTCTTCTTGCACAATTTTCTTCAAGAAATAACTTAGTAATTTCGTAAGCGCAATCGTGTACTTAACTGCTTCGAACCGCCGATCTTCGAACAAAACACTCTAACAACTTGTAACTTCAAGGTAATGAACCTTAGCGTAAAATCGCCCCTCAAATAACGAACTTCAACTCAATTAATGGCTTAAGACACCGCTCACCTGATCTGCTTCATCAAAACGGGTCTTTGACTTTCTTGCCATTGCTTGAATTTCTCCTGGTCGCCAAAGACTGTTAGCGATATCAGCTTCTTCCTGGCTTCATAACTTGGCCATTGTTCCTTCATCTGGGGGTAGAGGCGCCTTTCGGATCCTTCTCTACCTCCCTGATCTTCAGAACAAGAGACCGGGTGGCTAGGCGTTCTCTTCGAACCTGTCTGGGCCACCCGACAAACTTCTTCCACCCTTCACACCATACCTGAACTCGTTCGAGACGAGAAGGGTTTTATCTTGCCTGAACTCGCTCATCAGCGAGAAGGTCTTTAACTTGCCTGAACTCGCACATAGGCGAGAAGGTCTTTAACTCGTGCCTCTACATTGCCCCAGGGGTTACATCTTCTCTCCCCCAGAAACACTGAGGACTTTTTGCTGGTGCCTCTACATTGCCCCAGGGGTTACATCTTCTCCCCCCCAGAAACACTGAGGACTTTTCACTGGTGCCTCTACATTGCTCCAGGGGTTACATCTTCTCGCCCCCAGAAACACTGAGGACTTTTCACTGGTGCCTCCACATTGCTCCAGGGGTTACATCTTCTCGCCCCCAGAAACACTGAGGACTTTTCACTGGTGCCTCTAATCGCCGAAAGACGATGAGGACTTGGAAACCTTTTAGAAAACATGCAATATATCTTTAACTTGCCTTAAATCACATATAAGTGACAAGGTCTTTCTTCAAAACTTTGGAAAACAGCAGGCATGCAATCTAAAACAACTTCAAGCTTCGAAAACTCTTTATTGGGTGGCCTCATTAAAAACCCTCCTTAGGGGAAAAAGAGTGCCCCCTTCAAACTGTTTTAACAGAGACATTGTAATATAACTTCGTGTTTGTCTTTTACTTACAACGTTCTTAACTGTAATATAACTTGAGGTGTGTGGCGTTCCAGGTGCAAGGAATCGCCCCTCCTTCCAATGTCTCTAAGCGGTAGGCGCCGTTCCCGAGCGCCTCGGTTATTCTGAGCGGTCCCGTCCACTTAGGCGACAGCTTATTCTCCATCTCGTACTGGTGGGCTTTCCTCATCACCAGGTCGCCTTCTCTGAACTGTCTTGGCATCACCTTCGAGTTATATCTTCGTTCAATCCTTCTCTTCACCGCCTCAGCTTTCAATCTCGCCTCTTCCCTGACCTCATCCAGCAGATCTAGGTTCAACCTTCTCTCTTCATTCGAGTCTTCCTCCACAAAGTTCTGGAATCTCGGCGAGCTCTCCTGGATCTCCACTGGAATCATTGCGTCGCACCCATAGACCAAGCTGAATGGGGTCTCATGGGTTCCTGACTGCTCGGTGGTGTGGTACGCCCAGACTATACGGGGTACCTCCTCAGCCCAGCTTCCTTTGGCTTTCTCTAGCCTTCTCTTCAACCCTCTCAGCAACACCCGATTGGCTGACTCTACTTGGCCATTCGTCTGAGGGTGCTCGACGGATGCAAACACTTGTTCAATTCCCACTCCTTCGCACAGCTTCTTCAACAGGTGACTTGCAAACTGAGTCCCATTGTCCGACACCAGGCGCTTGGGCACACCAAACCGGCACACAATGTTCTTCCACACGAAACCCTCAACCTTGTGTGCGGTGATCTGGGCCACTGGTTCTGCTTCGATCCACTTGGTAAAATACTCAATCGCCACCACCAAGTACTTCATCTGCCTGATCGCCAGCGGGAATGGTCCCAGGATGTCGATTCCCCATGTATGAAACGGCCAAGGGCTGTAAATCGACTTCAACTCCTCGGGAGGCGCCTTGTGCCAATCGGCGTGCTGCTGGCATTGCTTGTAGCACTGCGCATACCTCTTGCAATCTTCTCTCATTGTTGGCCAGTAGTAACCTGCACGAAGAGTCCTTGCGGCCAGAGCTCGACCCCCGACGTGGCTTCCGCATATCCCTTCGTGGAGCTCTGCCATAATTCTTGTACATTTTTCTCCGTGCACGCACTCCAGGAGCGGGTGAGTGAACCCAAACCTGTACAACTCGCCATCAATCAATGTGAACTTGCTAGAATTCTTCTTTATCTTCCTAGCCTCTGTCGGATCCAGCGGGAGAAGGCCATCTGCCAGGCACCGCTTGTACTGTGTTATCCAGGTGTCTGGCTCATGCGTAGCGCAGACCTGCGTCATGCTCACCTTCTCTCCCCGACATGCCCTTATTCTTGGTGACCACAAGGTCTCTTGAGTCAAGGATTTGTGACTCCTCGCCGCTTTCTCCGTCGACTTGCTAATCTGAAGAACCAGGTGATCTGCGACAAATGCTCTCGGCGTCTTCAGAGTTTCTTGAATCACCGTCCTCTGCCTACCCCCATTGCCTGAACTGGCGAGCTTAGCTAGCAAGTCAGCTCGGGCATTCTGCTCTCTGGGCACATGTACCACTTCAAAGGAGGCAAAGGAACTCTTCAATTCCTGTACATACTCCAGGTAAGCCGCCATTTGTGGATCCTTAGCCTGGAACTCGCCTGTTACTTGCCCCGTGACTAGCAGCGAGTCACTCTTAGCCATCAGGACCCTTGCTCCCATCTCTTTAGCCAGCAAGATCCCGGCGATCAGCGCCTCATATTCTGCTTGATTATTGCTGGCCTTGAAGGCAAACCTCAAGGATTGTTCGATCAGCACGCCGTTGGGTCCCTCCAAGATGACTCCAGCACCGCTACCCTGCTGGTTTGACGATCCATCCACTGAGAGTACCCAACGGAAGTCATCCCCTTCAACTCGTGTTGCTTCAGATGAGAGCTCGACCACGAAGTCTGCGAAGATCTGCCCCTTGATCGGGCCTCGAGGCTCATACTTAATATCAAACTCCGACAGCTCCACTGCCCACTTTACCATCCTCCCAGCAACGTCGGGCTTCTTCAAGACCTTCTAGATGGGCAGGTCGGTCATCACCAATATTGTGAAGCTATGGAAATAGTGGCGCAACCTCCTCGCCGAAAATACCACAGCCAGCGCAGCCTTCTCCAGGGCCTGATACCTTACCTCCGGGCCCTGCAGCACCTTACTAACAAAATAAATAGGCTTTTGAGCCTGATCTTGGTCCTGGGCGAGCACCGCACTCACCGCCCTCTCAGTTACAGCAAAATACTACCTGAGAGGGGTTCCCACCAGCGGTTTGCACAAAACCAGCGGGCTCGCCAGATACTCCTTCAGCTTGACGAAGGCTTCCTCACACTCCTTCGTCCAGGCAAACTTGTTATTCCGCCTTAAGCACTGAAAGTATGGATGGCCCTTCTCTCCGCTAGCCGATACGAACCGAGACAGGGCGGCCATCCGACCTGTAAGCTGCTGTACTTCCTTCACAGTGGCTGGGCTCCTCATCGCCAAGATGGCGGCACACTTATCAGGGTTGGCTTCTATTCCTCTTTCAGTTAAGAGGAAACCCAAGAACTTCCCAGCCTCCACGCCAAAGATGCAGTTCTCCGGATTCAGCTTCAACCTAAACTTGGCGATCGTAGTAAACAACTCCTCCAAGTCCGCAACGTGCTTGCTTTTCTCTGGCGAGGTCACGACCATGTCATCCACATACGCTTGCACATTCCTTCCCAGCATGGGTGCAAGTACTCGATCCATCAACCTCTGGTACGTGGCCCCCGCATTCTTCATCCCAAAAGGCATCACCTTGTAGCAGTAGCACGATCTTTCGGTCATGAAGGCAGTCTTTTCTTCATCCATGGGATGCATCTTGATCTGGTTATACCCCGAGAAGGCGTCCAGGAAGCTCAACAACTTGCACCTTGCAGCACTGTCCACTAGGGCGTCTATGCTTGGTAAAGGATATGAGTCCTTCGGGCAAGCCTTATTCAGATCGGTGAAATCGACGCACATGCGCCATTTCCCATTACTCTTCTTCACCAGCACGACATTGGCCAGCCAATCAGGATACTGCACCTCCCTGATATGGCCTGCGGTGAGGAGTTTCTGTGTTTCGTCTCTAATCGCCTGCCTCCTCTCCTCATTGAACTTCCTTCTTCTCTGCCGTACTGGTCTCACCAAGTTGTCCATCGCCAAATGATGGCATAAGAAGTCGGGATCGATCCCGGGCATGTCCGAAGCGGACCATGCAAATGCATCCAGATGCCGCTCTATCACCTTGGCGATCTGGTCCTGGAGCTCAACCTCCAGGGATCTTCCCAGCTTGAAGATCTTTCCCCCGATCTCTCTCTCGAGCCACTGCTCGACGGGTTTTGGCCTGGTTTCTCTGGCGATCACCGCCCTGGCGATTCCCAGCTCCCTCACTTCCTCAGGGCGATTCCTTGCCTCCTCTTCTCCCAGACCGGCGTTCCCCTCCCCCAGCTCAGCATCCACCATCTCCACATCTCTTCCGGCGGTCTCTTCTATTACCGTCGATCTGGGCTTCACACCAGGAGGCAGGGTGGTTGTCACATAACTCACAGACCTTTTGTTTTTCAAGCTATTCTCATAGCACTTTTTTGCTTCTTTCTGGTCGGATTTGATGGTGATCACCACCCCCTCCATAGACGGCAACTTCACCTTCATGTGCCGGGTCGACGGTATAGCGCCTATCCTGTTGAGCGTGGGCCTTCCCAACAGAATGTTGTATGCTGAAGGAGCGTTCACGACAAGGTATTTGATCTTCTCTGTTCTCGAACCCGCCTCATCTGTAAACGTAGTCCTCAACTCTATGTACCCCCTGACCTCTACCTGGTCACCAGCAAAACCATACAGGCACCCTCCATAGGGCCTCAGCTGGTCAAGGGGTAGCTCCAACTGCGTGAAAGTCGGCCAGAACATCACGTCTGCCGAGCTTCCTTGGTCCACCAGAACCCTGTGGACCTTCCTTCCCGCCGTGATCAACGAGATGACTATGGGATCGTTGTCATGAGGCACAACGTCCCGAAGATCTTGCTTGGTGAACGTAATGTCCACATCCGGCGAGTGGTCTTCAAACATATCCACCATCATCACAGACCTGGCATACTTCTTCCTCTGTGATGCGGTGCATCCACCACCTGAGAAACCTCCTGCAATGGTGTGGATTTCCCCGTGCGTAGGCATCTCGTGCTGCTGAGCCTCTCCTCCTGCTGGTTGGGAGCTCGACGCACCCCCCGTCCTTCTGTCCAGCAAGTAGTTATTTAGGAACCCGCAAACCAGATCGTCGAGCTGGTATCCTAAAGCCAAACACGAATCCACGGTGTGGCCAAAGCCCTGGTGGAACTCACACCAGGCGTCTGGCTTTGGTCCCAGCACCTTGTCGCCCACCTTCTCGGGCGCTTTCAACCTAGCCGATATATTGGGAATGGCGATCAGGTCCGCCAATCCCATGACAAACTTGTGCTTAGGCGGGCGATTGTACTCCCGGCGTGCTGGTTTAGGGCGTCCTTGCCCCCTGCCCTTGTTCTTCCTCGGATCATAAGGATGGCGAGTCCTCTGATCCCTTCTGGCCGCCGCTGTCTCTAGCACCCTCTGCGGCTGGATCCTGGTATGGGCGCGTGGCCTGGCGGGAGCCACGCTTCCTCTCTTCTCGGCGACTTCATTCTCATCAGCGATGTGAGCCACCGCAAGTCGCCTGACCTCAGCAAACGTGGCAGGGTGAGCCCTGATCAATGCCTCACAGAATGGTCCCGGCAGCACGCCCTTCTTAAATGCATAGACCAGCATTTCTTCATCTTTGGCCGGCGATCTGACCATCTGCGCCCCAAAACGATTTAGGTAGTCCCTGAGGGACTCTCCCTGATATTGCCTTATATCAAACAAATCATAAGACACCCTGGGCGGTGCCTTATTCACGATGTACTACACGAGCCCCCAGACCTCCTTCTCTTCTGCCAACCTGGCGTCCTCTCAACACGCCTATACAATAGCCTGATGCCACGTCATCACTCCCGACTACCAGGGCGGTACAAGTTTCTTTTGTATAAATTTGTAAATAATATAGAATAGTGTTTAGGTAGGTGCTAAGAGGGAAACCTAAAGATACCTCTTTTTGTAAAGCATCTTTAGACATTAGTTTAGAACTTTCTAGAAGTTGACCCTTCATGTCTCACTATAGGCGCTAGAAGTGGGTAGCATGCAAGGGACTTTTGATTAGCTTGTTGTGCAAGCTTTGTAGCCTCATAACCGGCCCTTGCTCCTATAAAAGGAGAGCTTAGGTCCTTCAAATAATAGAATTGATTTTTGAAGTAATGAAACTCTCCCAAATTGGTGATTGAGTGAGTGAGAATTGCCTTCTCCTCTTCCTAGTCTCATCTTGAGTGCCTTGGTTCCTCAAGTGGCGGCATTTCACACTTATCTTGGAGCATTCACACTTCAAGTGGTGTGTTCATCAACCAAGTTCTTCAACCACATAAGTCTTCTCTCTTTTCCATCTATTTCTGATCTTGCAGGTGACTTGATCGTTGAAGGTCTCGCCACGTCAAACTCCGTCTTCCGCAAATACGTTCCAATTAGTCCGAGCGAACCTGCGAAAACACTACAAACGACGCCTCTAGCGGCCGATTGCACTCCGACGCTCAAGTCAATCAAACAAGACCACCAAAGAATCGTGTACTCTGAATCTCAGCGAGACTCGTGCACTCTGTGATTCTCTCTCTCCTCTCTGTGCGAAAACTAGTCACTTGTCAGTATGAAAACGTACCCTCGTAATGAGCGTGGAATGCCTTTATATACCCTGCCGCGCGCCCAAGTTATTCGTGTACGAAGTAACTTAGCGTGTTTCATTCATTGGGCGTCTCGGGCAGCCTCAGCGTGAGTACCAGGTGTGACTTGGACAAGCACACATACCAGGCATCACCTAACGCGTGAACGATCACCCCTGTTTTGCCCCATGCACGTTATGGGCTAAGAGAGCACCAATCACCAACCGACTGCTAGCTCGCTTAGACCACTCTCATGCATGGTACTGCAAAGCGCCTAACCTCTCTGATCTCTGATACTCTACCACACAAGACTCGTATGCAACGCTCTTGCCGGGAATCCCTTCTCGTTCCTAGCTTAACTACGTGTGATACGACAACCGATCGCCCTCTGATCACCGATCTCCGCCTGATCATCGATCACCCTCCAGGTGACCCTCTTCAAGGCACATCAGCTTCCCCGGCCCACATGGCCCACTAACAACGGCCCACGTGGCCATCAGTCGCTGAAGTCACCCTAGACCGATGACCGACCGGATCACAAGCCCCCAGTCTCGAGCTGCGCCCCTGTTCTCAGCGAAGAGACTAAGTGCTTGTTCTCGGTGGCCACGTGGCAAGTGACGCCACGTCACGTGCCACGTCACGTGTTGTGCTTTAAGTGACGTTACGCTTTCCTTCCCTAATCTTGCGACACGTGTGCGCATCAATGGCTAGCGTGAAACTTCGTTTGCAGTTCCCTTATTCAAAAACTTACGCGCCTCTACTGTTTCATTATCTTCCCCAACATGTTTCTCTGCAAATCTCGAACCCTCCTTCTGCGATTCATCTTCTCCATTCCCAGGCTTCCAGAAATCGTTCGCGATCACAAAAAGGTACTCCCTTTCTTCATCTATGGCGTATTTGAATATTTTCTACCGATTGCATTGCTCAAAAACCGCATCGTGCATGCATCATGGGTCACTTTTTCCTCTTCTGCACTGTACCGAGACCCCTTCTGGTTTTTCTATGTTCCGCTTCTTCTTCCTCTTCATCGCCGTCATTTCTCTACCCCTTCGAACCATAGCATTTGCTCCCTTCGTCTTTTTCTAGTTTTTTATTGATTCCTCACCTTCATCGCCCTCGACGAGCACAACTCCCTCGGCGAGTACGCAACCCAGGGCGACGCTCCCTCCACAAGGCTACGCACAAGCGTACAAGTGGGCTCCCCTCCACCTACTCGCCGAAACATCCAACCAACTCCTAGCCGATCACCTCGCCACCTTGCTGAAGGGTGCTGCAGATGAGCCTTCATGCGCCATCGACAGGGAGGACGACCGAAACCTGGGCGTGCACATCCCAAGGCATGCCCATTTGCGTAGATGACAGGGCCACCAACGGGGTGCCCTTTACTTTCACCTACTCAGCAATCTTTAAGAGGTTGCGCCTCCGCCTTCCCTTCACCTTCTTCGTGAAGGAACTCCTTACTGAGCTAAATGTCGCCCCTTGCCAACTCCATCCGAATGCTTGGGGCTTCATCCGGGCGTTTGAAATCTTATGCAACCATTTTGGGCACCCTCCATCGACCGACGTCTTCCTCTACTTCTTCGAGGCTAAGAACCCAGGTGATAGGTCGTGGGTCAGCTTAAATGGAGTGACAGGGAGGGTGATCTTGGGTCTGTACCAGCAGTCCTTCAAGGATTGGAAAGGCAGATTCTACATGATCACCTCCAACAGACCCAGCCCCGCCCTTCTCGAGGGCTTTCCTCTCTAATGGGTCCCAAAAGTGGAGTTTAGGAAACCCCGAGGCTTGGAGACCATGGCCCCATACGAGCGCGAGCTGTGCGGCCTCCTCTCAAGCTTGGGGCACCAAATTTAGTTCTTCCACCCTTATTAAGCACGAGTTCGATGCTGAAAAGCTCGAAAAATACATCGGTTTGTCTCCTCTTTTCCATGCAACTTCGCTCTTTCCCAACATGCCCCTCATGCATGCATTTGCTAACTACCTTTCTGTGCTTGGATTGCTTTCTTGAGGCTGAGAACGTCTATATGCGCCAACATAATGCGAATTTGGCGGAGGCTCTCGCCGCGAGTGATCAGAAGCTTAAAGAAGCCGAGTCGGCCATTGCCACCCTGACCACCGAGAAGGTTGTGCTTGAGACCGACAAGGCTGGGTTCGAGGCCGAGAAGGCCAAGCTATGGGAAGAGGCGGCCGACACCTTCGCTGAGGGTTTTGACTTCGCTCTCGAGCAACTCAAGTGTGCCTTCCCAGAGGTCGATCGTTCCCAACTATCTATAGAATTTGAGGTGGTGGACGGCAAGGTCGTTCGTCCCTGATCACTTGCTGTTTTACTTTCTCTTTTCTTCAAACTTTCTAATGTAAAGGACTTTTTACTGCATATATTCAATGCCTTCTTTCTTCCTTCTGCGGGGTATCTTTTTCGTCTCTTGCTATGTATGTTTATAGCTGTTTACTTAGCGCGATTTCCCTCATACTTTCCACTTCTGTCTTTGATCGCTTCTAACAACGCTCGACGACTGTTCTTGGCTTGGGCTTGCCCGCTTAGGTCTATCGTGTAGGAACTTCTTCTAAAACTTCTTAAGCAATGCTCCGTTCGCTGATAGCCGACCAGGGACCGGTCATCCTGCTCCCCTTTCCCTCCTTATACCTTTCTGGATTTCTCGTCGCTCCAGCGCTAAATGCATAGAGGACTTCCACACCGGTCGGTCTAGGATGATACCTTGCTTTGGGAGGAAGAGTGTTTCTCGACAAACCCTCTTGGGTGAGAAGGGGTTTGACTAAGAGTTCTACCGAGCCAATATTGACGCTATGCCACTTGGGTAAAGGCGTTTCTCGAATCCTTCCTTTCCCTTCTTTGGGCTTACTAGCGCCCCTGGCGTTTCGAACTTTAGTTGCCTGCACTCACACCTGGGGTGAGGAGGACCTTGAACCGGTTGCCTACCCTCGCGCCTGGGGCGAGGGAGGCCTAACCGATCACCTGCGCTCGCGCCTGGGGCGAGGAGGATTTCAAAATCAAAAACTTGCAAACCTTATACTGATAACCTCGTTTTATTCCTGGGAAAAGGGCTTCCCCTTGAACATGTTCACATTGTTTTCCCTGGCGCGAAAGCGCGGCTTCACTACAATATTTTAACTAAAGTAGAGTTTTAAGTGCGTGGCATTCCATGTCCGAGGGATCGCCCCTCCATCCAAGGTCTCCAGCCGATAAGCGCTGTTCTCCAACGCCTCCACTACTCTGAACGGGCCGGTCCACTTGGGAGACAACTTATTTTCTATCTCGTTCTGATGCGCTTTCCTCATCACCAGATTTCCCTCCTGGAACTGCCTCTGCCTCACCTTGGAGTTGTGCCTTCGCTCCACCCTTCTCTTTACAGCTTCAGCGCTGACCCTGGCTTCTTCTCGTATCTCGTCCAAAAGGTCTAGGTTCACCTTTCTCTCCTCGTTGGACTTCTCGGCCACAAAATTCAGAAATCTTGGTGAATTTTCTCGTATCTCCACAGGAATCATAGCGTCTGACCCATAGACCAAGCTGAAAGGTGTCTCATGGGTGCTAGATTGCGGAGTGGTGTGATAGGCCCATACGATCCTGGGAACTTCTTCCGCCCATGTTCCTTTGGCCTTTTCTATCCTTCTCTTCAGCCCTCTGAGCAGCACTCGGTTGGCCGATTCCACCTGCCCGTTCGTTTGAGGGTGTTCTACCGAGGCGAACACCTGCTGTATTCCCACCTCCTCGCATAGGTTCCTCAGCTGATGACTCGTAAACTGGGTGCCATTGTCGGAAACCAGACGCTTAGGCACTCCGAAACGGCACACGACATTTTTCCACACGAACTGTTGAACCTTGTGAGCGGTGATCTGCGCAACCGGCTCTGCCTCCACCCACTTTGTGAAATACTCGATGGCGACGATCAGAAACTTCATCTGCCTGATCGCCAGGGGGAAAGGTCCCAAGATGTCGATTCCCCACATGTGAAATGGCCAGGGGCTGTGAATCGACCTCAGTTCTTCGGGGGGCGCCTTGTGCCAATCTGCATGTTGTTGGAATTGCTTGCATCGCTGAGCATAACCCACACAATCTTCCCTCAGCGTTGGCCAGTAGTACCCTGCACGGAGAACTCTACCCGCCAAGGCGCGACCACCGACGTGGCCCCACATGGATCAGCTCAAATGCTGCAAAGGACCCCTTCAAGGTGTGCACATACTCGAGGTATGCAACCATCTGTGGGTCTTTGGCCTGGAACTCTCCCGTCACCTGCCCGGTAACCAACAGGGAATCGGTTTTGGCCATTGATCCTGCCTGTTGACCGGAACGCTGGAAACTGCCTCGTCGAAGGATCGACGTGCGCACCGCTTCTCACCTCCGTTCCTCTTCGGGATCTACCTCAAGAACCTGTAAAGAAACAGTACGGCGCCGCTGCGGCCGATCGCACTCCAACGCTCAAGTCAGTGACGGTATCACCAAATACTAAGAGAACAAGAACCGTGCAAATCCTCTCTCACAGTCAGCTCTATCACTCGCAAGCGTAAAGTGTATAAACTGAACGTGCGTACCTCAGAAAGTTTGTTAAGAACTCTTATATACCTGGTAGCTTTCTCTCTCCTGGCAGTTACAGACTTGGACACGTGGCTCGCATCCAACCGTACACGTGCCATCATCTGGAGGCTCCCTGACTTGGCGCTGCTTCTACTCTCATTTTGGCTAAGTTACCTATGCATGGTACTGCCCAGTGCATAGCTAACTTGGGAGTGCGATCTCTACTGGAACTGGCGAGTTAGGGGTCTTCATACACCTTCCCTGTGGTCTCGCCGGCCGCCTTCATAATCTGCTTCTCCTTCATCTTCGGCGATGTGCTTGCTCTGGCGATCTCCAATGACTAAGTCGCCTGAATGTACATCTGGCGATCGCCTATTCTGATAAACTGGAGGTCGGAACACGCCAACTCGACAACTGGCGACTACACGAGCCCCCCGACTTCTTTCCCTTCTGCCAACCTGGCGCCTTGCCAACACGCCTATGCTGTAGCAGGATGCCACGTCATCACACCTGACCACCAGGGCGGTACACAAGCCCCCCAGTCTTAAGCGAAGACTTGTCTAGCGAAAAAAAATGAAAGAGCCTACGTCAACACCGATCTACGTGGCACTGACGCAGAATTCCGAGCGGTTGTACCTTCTGCTGCTCTGACGCTCCACCAAACCCCTCACTCACCGCTCGACACGTGGCTTCATCAACGGCTCTCTTCATTTGCCGTTTGCGCTTCCTAAACCCATTTCGAAAAACCCTTAAACCCATTTCGCTCCACTGTTCCATCACTTTCTTCGTGCCTGCAAACGCTCTAACTTCTTTCTGCGAAAACTCTCAATGCTCTCCAACGCTCCAGATCACCATCTTCCTCCATCGTCTTCCTGATCATCAAAAGGTACCTACTTTCCTTCATCTGCTGGCTTTCCTTGCATTTTAACCGATTCGCATCATCCTGTAACTGCCTGGTGCATACGCTGTGGGTTGTTTTTCCATTTATCCTTCTGCGTAACTTAGGGCTTCGTCAATCGTCGCAACGAGCCTACATTCGTTCGTTTTTCACCTTCCTTCTATGATCGAGTCAGCCTCTGTAACCCCCTGATCATTTTTCCTTTCTTCTTCCTTTGCAGCTGCTATCATGACTCGCACAAAGATTACCCCGAACCCACCTCCTTCAGCACGAAACCTTCCTTCACAAGCACACGACCCAACACAAGTTCGTGGCGCTTCATCTTCGCAGGCTGAGAGGCCTGCGTCTTCCCAACCTGTCCTGGCCCAGGCGACTCCACCTAACGCTGGAGGAGCCCCCGTTCCCCTGCCAGACTTCAAAACTTTATATCCCTGGGCCAACTCAACCCTTCTGAAAGAGACATCCTCTGTGAACACTGCGGGAGCAGTCTTGCGGCTGACTAAGGGGGACGAGATCCATCAATCGTTTCACAAGGAGCACGACGAGAAGATGATGGTGCTGCCTTGCCCCCCCGATCTGCCCGTGTGTGCTGATGACAAAATAAGCGCCGACGGGCCCTTCTGCTTTGTCTACACGACTTTGTTCAAGAAGGTCAGGCTCAGGTTCCCTTTCACCCGATTCGAAAGGGAACTTCTTACCGAGCTCAACATTGCTGCCGCCCAGCTCCACCCCAACAGCTGGGCATTTGTTCGAGCTTTTCAAGTAATGTGCGCCCACCTGGGGTTGCCCGCGTCGGTGGACGTGTTCTTATTCCTTTTCGAAGCCAAGCACCCAGGAGACCGCCTGTGGATCAGCTTGAACGCGATTGCTGGGAGGTCCATCTTTACCATCTTCCAGCAATCGTACAAAGACTGGAAGGGGAAGTTCGTCCAAGTACGTGCGAACGACAAGGACACCTCCCTTCTCGATGGCTTCCCCTTGTACTAGGTGGACAAGGGGAAGAAAGAGTCCAAGAGCTGTTTCAGGAGGCCCAGAAGTCCTGACAGCATGGGAGCATTGGACAGAGACCTCTGTCTCTTCTGGAAGAAGGTGGCGGACGCCAATATAACATTCCTTACCACCACCTTGATATGCTTCGAATTCTACGAAGATCAGCTAGAAATTCGAATAGGTTAGGACATTAAACTCTTGTTTTGATACCGCTTCTTGTTTAGCTGTTTCTGGGCGTCTTGTGCGTTATGCGCAAGACTTTGGCTTTACCTTTGCGCATACCTTCTGCTTTGCTGTTTATTACCTTATGCACTTATTTGTTTTTCTTGAGTTAACCCATGCATCTTCGTTCCATGCAGACGACATGTTGCCCAGAAACATGCTCGCTGAGCTAAAGGCGCTCGCCCGAAACCACGGGTTGGCGACCGGTTCCCAAACGGTGCCCAACTCGGTGGTGGAGGCCGCCATTGTCCAAGGGCGATCACCACCCAAGAAACCCGCCCAACGCAAAAAATCGGTCCTTAAGAGACCTAAAAGGAAAGCCCCTCAAGTCGTCCATGAGGAGGAAGAAGAGGACGACGAGGTCACCGAGGATGGCCTCGTTACGAAGAGGAAGAGGGTGGCACCTTCTTCACCACCTGCTCCACCCCCTCTTCCAACCTCAACACCACCATCGACGCCTGCTCCTCCTCCATCATCGCCAACACCACAGGCTCCTTCCTCACCAGTCCAAGCGGTTCCACTGGCCACTGCGCCACCTGCAGCTGAGGCCCAAGAGCCAAATTTCCTGGAGGACCCCCCAAGCGCCTCTACGCCCTATGTGTCAGCTGGAGGGGGCCCCCCTTCAAACGCTTCAGCTGCAGAAAATGCTCCAATCGGGGATGAGGTTGCTCATACCTCTCCGATTCTGATTACCGAATCCCCGATTGCGTTGCCACGCCAGGAAGCAGCAACTGAAGAACCTTCTAAGGAAGGTGGCGACGAGAACCCACAACAAGCCCACCTGGCGCCTCTCCAAGCAGCAAACCTTCCCCTTGAGGTCACAAGGATGTGGGAGCCTCTAACCGCCAAGCTGAAAACCATAGCAGAGGATATCCCAGCGATCATAACCAGGGCTGTGGAAGGCTCAACCAGGAGGCTCCAAGACGACCTCTTCAACCTCAAAACCGAAAACAGCACCATCAGGATCGAGGTGGAGAAGTTGTCTTTCAGCCTGACGCTCGCAGAAATCGAACACTCCCGAGTGGAGGATGCAATGAATACCGAGCTCAGGCTGGCGCGCAAGGAGGCTACTGACCTTCGCCGCAAACTTCACGAACTTGCCCAAGAGAAGGTCGAGCTGGAAAGCAAAATTGTGCCTCTTCGCGCCAAGGCGGTCGACCTGGAGGCTCTCATGAAAGCTGACGCCGCTAAGGTGCAAAAACTGGAGCAGAGGTCGATCGACCGAGAGAAACTACTTGGGCAAGTAGAAAAGGCGAGGGATGACGCCATGGCTGATCTCGTCGAGGCCAATAAAGAGAAGGGAAAGGTGGCTGCTGAGTTGGCCCAAGCACAATCGGAATCCAAGAAGGTTACTGAAGACCTTCTCCAGGCTCAAGAGACCAACGAGCAACTTAAAAAACAGGTTGAAGAGCTGGAGCAGCAGAATAAAGAGCTGAAAGAGCAAACTGAAGACCTCAAGAAGCGGATTGAGGAACTTCAGGGGCAAATCGAAGAACTCAAGCTAAACTCTGCTCAGATTCTGGCTGCTGGATTCGAAGCTGCTCGGGAACAATTCGCTTGCCTATTCCCCGACCTGGATCTCAGCCTGGTGTCGCTGAACAACGAAGTAGTAGATGGAAAAGTCGTTCCTGCTGAAGACTAATGAACTCCTCTTCATCTGCTACTTTTATGATTTCCCTTGTATATACCTTGTAATAAACTCGTGCGTATGTGCTTTTAACAGATACTTATCTTAATGACAAAGTTTGGATATTCCCTCTCCTGACTTCTTTAAGCGCTTTAACCTTCTTTGCATGTTTAACTTTGTCGGATTTAACTTAATGATTTTGCAAACACGACCTTTGACTTAACTGCTTCGAACCACTTCAAACTCAAGTAATAATCACTTTAACCAACTTGTACTCTTAAGGCAACTAACCTTATCGCAAGAATACCCTTCAAGCAACGAACTGTAACTCAGTTATTGGCTCAAAACACTGTCCCACTCGACCTGCCTTATCAAACAGGTCTTTCAACCTTCTCGCCGCTGTTTGAACTCTTCCCGATCGCCAAGAACTCTTAGTAACATCAGCTTTTCCTAGCCTCATGCTTTGGCAACTGTTTCTTTGCATGGGGGCAGAAACGCCTTTTGGGATCCTTCTTTTCTTCCTTGAACTTCAGAACAAAAGACCGGGTGACTAGGCGTTCTCTTCGAACCTACCTTAGCCACCTTCCAAACTTCTTCCACCCTCTGCACCGTACCTGAACTCGTTCGAGACGAGAAGGATTTTATCTTGCCTAAGCTCGCATGTAAGCGAGAAGGTCTTTAACTCGCCTGCACTCGTTCATCGTCGAGAAGGTCTTTAACTCGCCTGAACTCGCTCAACGGCGAGAAGGACTTTATCTGGTGCCTCAACTTGCCCAGGGTGTACATCTCCTCCCCCCTGGATGCACTGAGGACCTTTTCTCTTTCTCGCCTGCGCTCGCTCGACGGCAAGGAGGTCTTTATCTTGCCTCTACATTGCCCCAGGGGTTACATCTTCTCGCCCCCAGAAACACGGAGGACTTTTACTCTTTCTCGCCTGCACTCGCTCAACGGCGAGGAGGTCTTTTACTTGCCTCTACATTGCCCCAGGGGTTACATCTTCTCGCCCCCAGAAACATGGAGGACTTTTTACTCTTCCTCGCCTGCACTCGCTCAACGGCGAGGAGGTCTTTTCCTTGCCTCAGGACGCGCGAGGGCGTTGAGGTCTTTCATCTGGAGCCTCCGATCGCCGAAAGACGATGAGGACTTTAAAACTTAACTGGTGCCTCCAATCGCCGAAAAACGATGAGGACTTTAAAAACTTTTACTGGTGCCTCCAATCGCCGAAAAACGATGAGGGCTTTAAAAACTTTAACTGATGCCTCTAATCGCCGAAAAACGATGAGGACTTAAAAACTTTAACTGGAAAGCACGCGATATATCTTTTCTTGCCTTAAATCACTTACAAGTGACAAGGTCTTTCTTCAAAACTTTTTGGAAAACAGCAAACATGCAACCAGAAAACGCCTTATACTTTGAAAACTCTTCTTTCATTGGGTGGCCTCATTAAAAACCCTCCTTAGGGAAAAAAGAGTGCCCCCTTGAAACTGTTTCATCAGAGACATTGTAATATAACATTTGTGTTTGTCTTTACTTACAAAGCTTTTTAACTATAGTACAACTTCAGGTGTGTGGCGTTCCAGGTGCGAGGAATCACCCCTCCTTCCAGCGTCTCTAAGCGGTAGGCTCCGTTCCCGAGCGCCTCGGTTATTCTGAACGGTCCAGTCCACTTGGGTGACAGTTTATTCTCCATCACGTACTGGTGGGCCTTCCTCATCACCAAGTCGCCTTCTCTAAACTGCCTTGGCATCACCTTTGAGTTGTATCTTCGTTCAACCCTTCTCTTCACAGCTTCAGCTTTCAACCTCGCCTCTTCCTTGACCTCATCCAGTAGATCCAGGTTCAGCCTTCTTTCTTCATTCGAGTCTTCCTCTACGAAGTTCTGGAATCTCGGCGAGCTCTCCTGGATCTCCACCGGGATCATGGCATCACACCCATAGACCAAGCTGAACGGGGTCTCATGGGTTCCTGACTGCTCGGTGGTGTGGTACGCCCAGACTATACGGGGCACCTCCTCAGCCCAACTTCCCTTGGCTTTCTCAAGCCTTCTCTTCAAACCTCTCAACAGCACCCGATTAGCTGACTCCACCTGGCCATTTGTCTGAGGGTGCTCGACGGATGCAAACACTTGTTGAATTCCCACCCCTTCGCAAAGCTTTTTCAACAGGTGGCTTGCAAACTGCGTCCCATTATCTGACACCAGGCGTTTAGGCACTCCAAACCGGCACACGATGTTCTTCCATACAAAACCTTTGATCTTGTGTGCGGTGATCTGGGCCACTGGTTCTGCTTCAATCCACTTGGTGAAGTACTCAATCGCCACCACCAAGTACTTCATCTGCCTGATCGCCAGCGGGAAAGGTCCCAGGATGTCGATTCCCCAAGTATGAAACGGCCAAGGGCTATAGATCGACTTCAACTCCTCGGGAGGTGCCTTATGCCAATCGGCGTGCTGCTGGCATTGTTTACAACATTGGGCATATTTCTTGCAATCTTCTCTCATGGATGGCCAGTAGTAGCCTGCACGGAGAGTCCTCGCGGCCAGAGCTCGACCCCCGACGTGGCTTCCGCATATACCCTCGTGGAGCTCTGCCATGATCCTCGTGCACTTCTCGCCGTGTACGCATTCCAGGAGTGGGTGAGTGAACCCAAACCTGTACAGATCGCCATCAATCAACGTATACTTGCTGGAATTCTTCTTTACCTTCCTAGCTTCTGTCGGATCCAGCGGGAGGAGGCCATCTGCCAGGCACCGTTTGTACTGTGTTATCCAAGTGTCTGGCTCATGGGTGGTGCAGACCTGCATCACATCCACCTTCTCTCCTCGACATGCTCTAATTCTCGGCGATCTCAGAGTTTCTTGCGTCAAGGACTTATGGCTTCTCGCTGCTCTCTCCGTCGACTTGCTTATCTGAAGGACCAGGTGATCTGCTACAAATGCCCTTGGCGTCTTCAGAGTTTCTTGAATCACCGTCCTCTGCCTACCCCCCTTGCCTGAGCTGGCGAGCTTAGCAAGCAAGTCAGCTCGGGCATTCTGCTCTCTGGGCACATGCACCACTTCAAAGGAGGCAAAGGAACTCTTCAATTCCTGCACATACGCCAAGTAAGCTGCCATTTGTGGATCTTTAGCCTGGAACTCGCCTGTTACTTGCCCTGTGACTAGCAGCGAGTCACTCTTAGCCATCAACACCCTAGCTCCCATCTCCTTGGCCAGCAAAATTCCGGCGATCAGCGCCTCATACTCTGCTTGATTGTTGCTGGCTTTGAAGGCGAACCTCAGAGATTGTTCGATCAGCACGCCGTTGGGTCCTTCCAATATGACTCCAGCACCGCTGCCCTGCTGGTTCGACGATCCGTCCACCGAAAGTACCCAACGGAAATCGTCCCCTTCAACCCGCGTCGCCTCTGACGAGAGCTCAACCACGAAATCTGCAAAGATTTGCCCCTTGATCGGGCCTCGGGGCTCGTAGTTAATATCAAACTCTGACAACTCTACCGCCCACTTCACCATCCTTCCCGCAACGTCGGGTTTCTTCAAGACCTTCTGGATGGGCAGGTCAGTCATCACCAGTATTGTGAAACTGTGGAAGTAGTGGCGCAACCTCCTCGCCGAAAACACCACAGCCAGCGCAGCCTTCTCCAGGGCCTGATATCTCGTTTTTGGGCCCTGCAACACCTTGCTCACAAAATAAATAGGCTTCTGAGCCTGATCTTGATCCTGGGCGAGCACCGCACTTACCGCCCTCAGTTACAGCAAAATACAACCTGAGAGGGATTCCCGCCAGCGGTTTGCACAGAACCGGCGGGCTCGCCAAATACTCCTTCAGTTTGACGAAAGCTTCCTCACACTCTTTCGTCCAAGCAAACTTATTATTGCGCCGCAGACATTGAAAATAGGGATGCCCCTTTTCTCCGCTAGCTGACACGAATCGAGATAGGGCCGCCATCCGACCTGTTAGCTGCTGGACTTCTTTCACCGTAGCTGGGCTCCTCATCGCCAAGATGGCGGCACACTTGTCTGGGTTGGCTTTTATTCCTCTTTCAGTCAAGAGGAACCCCAAAAACTTTCCAGCCTCCACGCCGAAAATGCATTTCTCCAGATTGAGCTTTAACTTGAACTTGGCGATCGTCGTGAACAATTCTTCCAAGTCTGCCACGTGCTTGCTTTTTTCCTGCGAGGTCACGACCATGTCATCGACGTAAGCTTGCACGTTCCTTCCCAGCATTGGTGCAAGTACTCGATCCATCAGCCTCTGGTACGTGGCCCCCGCGTTCTTCAGCCCAAACGGCATCACCTTATAGCAGTAGCACGATCTCTCTGTCATGAAGGCTGTTTTCTCTTCATCCATGGGATGCATCTTGATCTGATTATATCCTGAGAAGGCATCCAGGAAACTCAGCAACTTACACCCTGCAGCACTATCAACCAGGGCATCTATGCTCGGTAAAGGATACGAATCCTTTGGGCAAGCTTTGTTCAGATCGGTGAAATCGACGCACATGCGCCATTTCCCGTTACTCTTCTTCACCAACACGACATTCGCCAACCATTCAGGGTACTGGACTTCCCTGATGTGGCCTGCAGCGAGGAGTTTGTGTGTTTCGTCCCTGATCGCCTGCCTCCTCTCCCCGTGGATAGGCATCTCGTGTTGCTGGGCTTCTCCACCTGCTGGCTGGGAACTCGACGCTCCCCCCGTCTTCCTGTCCAGCAGATAGTCATTTAGGAACCCGCTCTTAACCAGATCGTCGAGCTGGTATCCTAAAGACAAACACGAGTCCAAGGTGTGGCCAAAACATTGGTGGAACTCGCACCAGGCGTCCGGCTTTGACCCCAGCACCTTGTCGCCCACCTTCTCAGGCGCTTTCAACCTAGCAGAGATATTAGGAATGGCGATTAGATCCGCTAATCCCATGACAAATTTGTGCTTAGGCGGGCGATTGTATTCCCGGCATGCTGGTTGCTGGCGCCCCTGGCTCCTTCCCTTGTTCCTCCTGTCGTAAGGATGGCGAGTCCTTTGGTCCTTTCTGGCCGCCGCCGCCGTTTCCAGCACCCTCTGCGGCTGGATCCTGGTCTGGGCGCGTGCCCTGGCGGGAGCCACGCTGCCTCTCTTCTCGGCGACTTCACTCTCGTCGGCGATGTGAGCCACCGCAAGTCGCCTGACTTCAGCAAACGTCGCTGGATGAGCCCTGATCAAGGCCTCGCAGAATGGCCCTGGCTGCACGCCCTTCTTGAAGGCATAGACACGCATTTTTTCATCCTTAGCCGGCGATCTGACCATCTGCGCTCCAAAGCGATTTAGGTAGTCTCTGAGGGACTCCCCATGGTACTGCCTTATATCAAACAGATCATAAGACACCCTGGGCGGTGCCTTATTCACGATGTACTGCTCGACAAAGATCTTCGAGAACTGTTGAAAATTGGTTATGTGGCCGTTAGGCAGGCTCACAAATCACTCCATCACCGTTCCCTAGAGCGTACTCACGAACATCTTGCAGTAGACGGCGTCTGACCCTCCCGACAGCATCATCTGCGTGTGGAACGTGGTCAGATGAGCCTCTGGATCCTCCACGCCGGTAAAGACAGCCTTAACCGGAACCACGCTTGTGGGAATAGGCGTGTCGGTAATCGCCTGAACAAAAGGCATTGGGAAAACACGAGGTGGCGTCGACGGCGCCACCTCTTCAGCGGAAGAACGTCCTTGCTGCTCCTGAAGAGCTCGACGCAGCTCCTCAGTCACCTTGCTGAGCTCCTCGTTCCTGGCGCGAGAGGCGACCAGGTCCTCATGTATCCTCGCCTGCTCTACGCGCGAGGCTTCCACAGTTGCCTGCAACGAGCGCATCATCTCTGCCATCTGCGCCATGGTCATGGCGGCGTCGCCTTCAGCAGCGACAGGCGCCACGGGACTTGAACGATTGCTTCTCATTTTTCTCATTAACTTCATCGAATCACAGGAATGCAGCGAACAACACTTCAGCCACGATCGAATCAGCGATCAATCGGAGAAAACAGCGCGAAACTGCGCAAGAAACTCAAGAACACCGCAAACCTTCGAAGAAAATCACGACTTCACCAGAAACCAACGCTTCTCCGCGAACAATCAAACGAGCGAAAGAACTCGAACTTCCACCAAACAGATCACGCGTAAGCAGCAGGAAACCTCACTCCACCGATCGAAAAGCCAAACGAACGGTACAAAACGCAAATTCTCCGGACGAAACTCAAACAAACTGCGAACGACGGTTGCACCAGCACACAACTACGCAGAAAACTTCGAAAACTTCCAAGAACTCACGCTGTGGATGGGAGCAAGTTTTACACGGCCCCACGGTGGGCGCCTGATGATCCTGCCTGTTGACCGGAACGCTGGAAACTGCCTCGTCGAAGGATCGACGTGCGCACCGCTTCTCACCTCTGTTCCTCTTCGGGATCTACCTCAAGAACCTGCAAAGAAACAGTACGGCGCCGCTGCGGCCGATCGCACTCCAACGCTCAAGTCAGTGACGGTATCACCAAATACTAAGAGAACAAGAACCGTGCAAATTCTCTCTCACAGTCAGCTCTATCACTCGCAAGCGTAAAGTGTATAAACTGAACGTGCGTACCTCAGAAAGTTTGTTAAGAACTCTTATATACCTGGTAGCTTTCTCTCTCCTGGCAGTTACAGACTTGGACACGTGGCTCGCGTCCAACCGTACACGTGCCATCATCTGGAGGCTCCCTGACTTGGCGCTGCTTCTACTCTCATTTTGGCTAAGTTACCTATGCATGGTACTGCCCAGTGCATAGCTAACTTGGGAGTGCGATCTCTACTGGAACTGGCGAGTTAGGGGTCTTCATACACCTTCCCTGTGGTCTCGCCGGCCGCCTTCATAATCTGCTTCTCCTTCATCTTCGGCGATGTGCTTGCTCTGGCGATCTCCAATGACTAAGTCGCCTGAATCTACATCTGGCGATCGCCTATTCTGATAAGCTGGAGGTCGGAACACGCCAACTCGACAACTGGCGACTACACGAGCCCCCCGACTTCTTTCCCTTCTGCCAACCTGGCGCCTTGCCAACACGCCTATGCTGTAGCAGGATGCCACGTCATCACACCCGACCACCAGGGCGGTACAGCCATTAATCTTCTCGCTCCCATCTCCTTTGCCAGCAGCATATCGACGATCAGGGCCTCGTACTCCGCCTGGTTGTTGCTGGCTTTGAAGGCGAAACGCAGGGACTGCTCGATCAGCACCCCGTTCAGGCCTTCCAGGATGACCCCCGCGCCGCTCCCTTGTTGGTTTGAGGATCCATCCACCGATAAGACCCATCGGAAAACCGAGCCCTCCGGTGGTGCGGCGCCCGATGACAACTCAACGACGAAATCCGCAAACACCTGCCCCTTGATCAGTCCTCGGGGCTCGTATCTGATATCGAACTCAGATAATTCTACGGCCCACTTTACCATTCTTCCGGCTACATCTGGCTTTTTCAGCACCTTCTGGATGGGGAGATCAGTCATCACTACAACCGTGAAGCTGTGAAAGTAGTGACGCAGCCTTCTTGCCGAGAACACCACCGCCAGAGCTGCCTTTTCCAGAGCCTGATATCTTACTTCAGGGCCTTGCAACACCTTGCTTACGAAATAAATAGGTCTCTGGACCTGGTCCTGCTCTTGGACCAGAACCGAACTGACCGCCCTCACTGTTACAGTAAAGTATAAACGAAGAGGGGCGCCCGCCTGTGGCTTGCACAACACCGGCGGGCTTGCCAAATATTCTTTAAGCTTAACGAATGCCTCCTCACATTCTTCGGTCCAAACGAACCTGCTGTTCCGCTTGAGACATTGGAAGTAAGGATGGCCCTTCTCCCCTCCAGCGGACATGAATCGCGACAATGCCGCCAGCCGACCGGTGAGTTGTTGCATCTCCTTCACCGACGCTGGGCTCCTCATTGCCATGATCGCCGCACACTTCTCGGGATTCGCCTCAATCCCTCGTTCTGTTAAGAGGAAGCCTAGAAACTTCCCCGCTTCCACGCCAAAAATACATTTCTCTGGGTTGAGCTTCAACCCGTACTTGGCGATTGTTGTGAAAAGTTCCTCCTGACCAGCGACATGTTCCTCCTTCCCTCGCGAGGTGACCACCATGTCATCAACATAAGCCTGCACGTTCCTTCCCAGCATCGGCGAGAGTACTCTATCCATCAACCTCTGATAGGTGGCCCCCGCATTCTTCAACCCGAACGGCATTACCTTATAACAATAGCAAGATCGCTCGGTCATGAACGCGGTCTTGCACTCGTCCGACGGGTGCATCCTGATCTGGTTGTAGCCCGAAAAAGCATCCAAGAAACTCATCAGTTGGCATCCTGACGCACTATCCACGAGGGCGTCAATGCTAGGAAGGGGATAGGAGTCCTTGGGGCATGCTTTGTTGAGGTCGGTGAAATCCACGCACATCCTCCACTTGCCGTTTGACTTCTTCACCAGCACCACATTGGCCAGCCATTCTGGGTATTGGATTTCCCTGATATGCCCCGCGGCCAAGAGTTTGTGGGTTTCCTCGTGGATCACCTGCCTCCTTTCCTCATTGAACTTCCTCCTCCTTTGGCGCACCAGTCGGACCTGAGGGTCCATAGCGAGGCGATGGCAGAGGAAGTCCGGGTCAATACCCGGCATGTCTGAGGCTGACCATGCGAATGCGCCCATGTTCTTCTCAATCACCCCGGAGATCTGTCGTCGCGTGTCTTCGCCGAGCGGTCCTCCCAGCTTGAACCTTCTTCCCCCGATCTCCGCCTCCACCCACCCCTCAGTCGGGTGGGGTCTTCTCTCTCTGGCGATGACTGCCCTCGCAATCCCAGACTCGCGAGGCGCGATCTCTCTCGCCCTCTCGGCTTCATCCTGGGCACTTCCCGAGCCCCCAAGCATTGCTTCTTCCATCTCCACGTCGCCGTGCGTGCCTCTTACCAACGTCACGACTTTCGCTCTTCCTTCGTCCAACCTTGGTGGCGGCGTCGCGGTACGGCTTCTTTAGCTTCATCTGCCTTGTCGATGGTACGGCTCCTAACCTGTTGAGCGTCGGTCTTCCCAACAGTATGTTGTAAGCGGACGGAGCATTGACCACCAAGTACTTAATTTTCTCAGTGTTGGTTGTGGCACCATCCGTGAATGTGGTCCTCAGCTCCACATAGCCCCACACCTCTACCTGGTCCCCTGCGAAACCATACAAACACCCCGGGTATGGCTTCAGATGGTCAGGGGACAGCTGCAGCTTGCTGAACTTCGGCTAGAACATCACGTCTGCCGAGCTTCCCTGGTCCATGAGGACCCTGTGCACCTTCCTCCCTGTCGTGACAAGGGAGATAACTATTGGGTCGTTGTCGTGAGGCACAACGTCCCGGAGATCGGCTTTGGTAAAGACGATGTCAATGTCGGGGGAGTGATCCTCCTCCGCCGAGTCGACTGCCATCACCGACCGCGCGTACTTCTTTCTCTGAGAGGCCGTACATCCTCCCCCAGAGAAACCTCCCGCGATCGTGTGCACCTCCCCGTGCACCGGTACTTCATGCTACGGATCCCCTGCTGGGGCCCTCGATGCCTGATCACCTTGCGGCTCTCGCAAGTAATCGCTCAGAAAACCACTTTTCACCAACTCCGCGAGTTGGTGTCCCAACGCCAAGCACGTGCGGAGTGGGTGGCCATAAGCCTGATGGAACTCACACCATACGTCTTTCTTTCGCCCCAGCACCCTGTCGGTCTTCTCCGGTGCTCGCAGCCTTGCTGCTATGGCTGGAATGGCAATCAGCTCTGCCAGCTCCACCACAAAATCAAACCTGGGGGGTGCGTTGCTCTCCCTCATGCGCCCCCCATTCTGGTCCCTTCGAGGCTCGTAAGGGCGAGGTTTTCCCTGAGCCCTCTTTCCCTCTTTGGCCTCGTGCACTCTCATCGGCTGCTGAGTCCTGCTTGGTCCTGCGCACGACTTGTTAGGGATCGTGCTTTCCCTTTTCTCAGAAACCGCTGTTTCTGCAGTGATGTGCGCCACAACATGACGCCTAATCTCCGCGAAAGTGCTGGGGCGATGCTTGATCAGAGATTCACTAAAGGGGCCTGCAAGAACCCCTTTCTTGAACGCATGCACCAGCATATCTTCATCTTTGTTGGGTAGCCTCACCACCTGCGCCCCAAAACGGCTAAGGTAATCCCGGAGGGATTCACCTTGGTTCTGGCGCACATCGAAGAGATCGTACGACACCACTAGGGGTGCCCTGTTCACGATATACTGCTCCATGAACAGCTTTGAGAATTGTTGAAACGAAGTGATGTGGCCGTCTGGCAGGCTCACGAACCACTCTAGCGCAATCCCGCTCAGGGTGCTCATGAATAGCTTGCAGTATACGGCATCTGAGCCTCCATAAAGCATCATCTGGGTGTGGAACGCCGTCAGGTGCGCTTCTGGATCCTCTACCCCCGTGAACCAGGCCTTCACCCCCACCAAGCCTGGTGGCACCACTGCACCCATTATTTCAGATGAGAATGGCATGGGGAAGGTCCTGGGGGGAGATGGTGGTGGCGCCACTCCTTCCTCCGCCACCCTCTCTTTCTGCGCCTGTAAAGACTTGCGCAGTTCTTCGTTAACCCGGTTCAAATCTTCGTTCCTGCCTTGTGATGCAGCCAAGTCCGCTTGCATCCTTTCTTGCGCCATTCTTGACGCCGCCACATCGTCTTGTAGCGCGCGCATTATCTCCAAGACTTGCGCCATCGTCACAGCTCCTTCTTCGACGGATGGCGCGAGTGAAGTTTGCCTTGTCTTCCTCATTCTTGCAGCAAAGAATCTCAAGAACACACGAAATCTGGCAGCACAGTGGATGGGATCACAATTTCACACGGGCCCCCACGGTGGGCGCCAAATGATCTTGCAGGTGACTTGATCGTTGAAGGTCTCGTCACGTCAAACTCCGTCTTCCGCAAATAGGTTCCAATTAGTCCGAGCGAACCTACGAAAACACTACAAATGGCACCTCTATCGGCCGATTGCACTCCGACGCTCAAGTCAGTCAAATAAGACCACCAAAGAATCGTGTACTCTGAATCTCAGTGAGACTCGTGCACTCTGTGATTCTCTCTCTCCTCTCTGTGCGAAAACTAGTCACTTGTCAGTATGAAAACGTACCCTCGTAATGAGCGTGGAATGCCTTTATATACCCTACCGCACGCCCAAGTTATTCGTGTACGAAGTAACTTAGCGTGTTTCATTCATTGGGCGTCTCGGGCAGCCTCAGCGTGAGTACCAGGTGCGACTTGGACAAGCACACATACCAGGCATCACCTAACGCGTGAACGATCACCCCTGTTTTGCCCTATGCACGTTATGGGCTAAGAGAGCACCAATCACCGACCGACTGCTAGCTCCCTTAGACCACTCTCATGCATGGTACTGCAAAGCGCCTAACCTCTCTGATCTCTGATACTCTGCCACACAAGACTCGTATGCAACGCTCTTGCCGGGAATCCCTTCTCGTTCCTAGCTTAACTGCGTGTGATACGACAACCGATCGCCCTCTGATCACCGATCTCCGCCTGATCATCGATCACCCTCCAGGTGACCCTCTTCAAGGCACATCAGCTTCCCCGACCCACATGGCCCACTAAGAATGGCCCACGTGGCCATCAGTCGCTGACGTCACCCTAGACCGATGACCGACCGGATCAATTTCTTTCATCTCCATGTCCATATGAACTCCTAAAACATGTCTTAGGTCCTTTCTATTCGGTGTTTTAGCTTACTTTCATGTTTTGTTCGATTCATCTTCTTCTTTGCTAAATATAATCGGTTCATCTTCCTTCTTCCTTGCTTTTGTTCGGTGCATTTCATTTCTGAAGCATTTTAATCAGTTCATTTGAATTCTTAAGCATTTTAATCGGTTCAATTGGCAAGAAATGGACTTCCATATGAGTTTTGGAGTGTTGGATCAAGTTTTGGTGAGTTCTTGAAACATAGAACATTGATCCAATTCTAGAAAAGTGCCTATTACCTTTCCAACTCAAGTTGATTCCATAAAATATCAAAGAATCATCTATATCTTGCTATTGGAATCATATCATCAACTGAACCTCCAGCGTGGGCCCCTCCTTCGGGGGTCCCATGTCTACCTTGGTCAACGATCAACGATCAACGGTCAACCGAGACCTGGACAGTACACAAGCCCCCCAGTCTCAAGCTAGCGACTTGCGCAGCGAAGTGACTAAGGCCACGCCCGGTCATACCTCCGAGCCCACGTCCTCTCAACACGTGGGGCCACGCCCGCATATCTCTCTAAGGCCACGCCCGGTTATCCTACGTGGCATTCCATACCTGATTGCCTTGTGTGGCGCTCCACAATTGAACACGCACTGTGCACTAAAGCTTTTCCCTGTCCTAGCTTACACGTGGCACGATCCAACGACTGAGTCTTAACGTCGTTTGCGCTTCTGGTTTTCGCTAAGACACTTCGAAACATACGCTCCACTTCACTGTTCCATCAAGCCAACTTCTCTCACAAGCTTTTTCTTCTTTCCCGCGATTCTTTGCACTTCATCTTCCTCCAAGCTCAAGACTTTCCCCTGATCAACCATCAAAGGTAACATTTTGCTCCGATCATTGCTCTTATCATTCGATATTCTGCTCTATTGAACTGCTTGGGTCTGTTTAAATTTCTATTTTTCCCATTTTCTCTGCATTTCTTCGTTCCCCTATATTTCTGAACTTTCTCGCGTGGGTAGGGTTTTCTGGGTTTTCCGTAGTTTGACACCATAGCCCCCCTTGCTGAACCTTTGTCCTTTCTTTTTCTAGCTTCTTCGTCCATGGCGCGAACAAAGACCACGGCCAACCTTCCACTCCACTTGTAAACTACAGAGAGTCCTACTCTTGGGCCTCTGATAGGCTTCTTGCTGAGTCTTCCACCCTCACTTCGTTAGGCATTCATCAGGGCCTTCTCTCTTCTTATGGGGTACCTTGGCCTCTCCCCTTTAGTGGATGTCTTCCTCCACTTCTTTAAACGAAGAGCCCTGGGCTTTTTCAGATGGCACCTCGACTCGTACGATTAACATAAAGTACATTATAGTTAACGTTGTCTCGGCCTATAATTTTCTTTCGGGGAAACCCTCTTTGAACAAGTTAGGTGCGATGTCCTCAACGAGGCACATGAAGATGAAGTTGCCCACCCTTGATGGATGAGTGATCACCATCAAGTATGATCATAAGGCGACAAGGAAGTGCTACGAGAGCAGCCTGAAGAGTAGAAGGGGAGTGTACTCAATCACTGTTCAGGTGGGAGAGCTAGAGGAGATCACACAAGCTGAAATCGGCAGCGAGAGGCGACCTGGACCTGCTGGTGAGGTTCAGGAAAAAGAAATAGGAGGCAAGAAGTTCAAGCTCGGCATGTTGATATGTCAAGAGTTGCTAGGCAAGATAGTCGAGGTAATATCGAAGCACGTAGGCTCAATATGGATGAGAAGGTCAGACCGGTAGTGTAGAGAAGGAGGAAATTTAAGGAGGAAAGGCGTTTGATCATCAAAGAAGAAACGCAAAAGCTTTTGAATGTTGGCCACATAACAAAAATCCAATATCCTGAGTGGTTGGCTAAGGTGGTATTGGTACAAAAGGTTAATGGGAAGTGGAGGATGTGTGCCGACTTCATTGACTTAAACAAGGCCTGTCCCAAGGACTCTTACCCACTGTCGAGCATAAATTCCTTGTTGGAGAGTGCCTCAAGTTGTCGACTGTTGAGTTTCCTAGATGCGTTCTCAGGGTACAATCAGATTCGTATGCACCCTCGAGATGAGAGCAAGACCGCTTTTAGGATCGAGCTCTCTAGCTACTGCTACAAGGTCATGCCCTTTGGCCTCAAGAATGTTGGTTGGTTGTTTGGATTTGAGGGAGATCAGGTGGAAGTATGTGGACATGTCGAGCTGAGGACGACATTTTTAGATGGCACCTCAGCTCGTACGATTAACAGCAGGTATATTGTAGTTATGTTGTCTCGACCTACAATTTGCTTTTGGGAAGACCCTCTTTGAACAGGTTAGGTATGGTGTCCTCAACGAGGCACATGAAGATGAAGTTGCCCTCCCCTAATGAAGGACTGATCACCATCAAGTCTGATCAGAAGGCGGCAAGGAAGTGCTACAAGAGCAGCTTGAAGAGTAGAAGGGGAGTGTACTCAGTGGGCGCCAAATGTGCTCGTTGGTTGACCTCAGGCCGACTGGATGGACAAGCTCTGCTTCTAATCTGTCTCCTTCTGACAGACTGGAACAACGCTCCGTTGAGACAGAGGGGGCTCTTTTTGGGTTTATTAGTGTCTAAGTTTAAGAGGGGAGTGAATTGAGCTTATAAAATTTTCGCAATGAATACTGTTTTCAGAAATCCTGACAAAAAGAACAGATTGATTCAGAGAAAAACAAATTTAATTTTTTGATTACACAGGCACTTTCAGAAACTTAAACATATTGATTTTAGAATCAATGTATTTCATTTTCAACTTTATAAAACACAAATAATGTGAAATTCAATCAGCAACAGTAGCTGGAGTAGTTATAAAGATTCTAATTCAAATCTTTGAAATCTGTATTGAAAAGAAACTGAATCCATAAATCAATTATGTAGAAGATCTTATTACTTGTTCTATCCTGTTAGTATTCACAGATTCAGTGATCTTTAAACAAACAAGAAACTTTCCAAAATCTTGATGAACAATCTTCAAATTGGCCCAGATATGAAAAGTAATAGATTCAATTTAAAATCAACAAATTGGTTTAAACACAATATATCATATTTTCCAAAATAGCCCGCAGAGATTAAAAAAGAGTGAGGCACATACAGTTTTAGACTAGTTCACTCAACAAGAGCTACATCCAGTTTCACCTTATCCAAAGGTGAATTCCACTAAAAATAAATCAATCTTTTACCAAA